>NW_022987891.1:17500-70644 GCF_902827165.1 Trematomus bernacchii | reverse complement strand
CTACTACTACTACTACTACTACTACTACTACTACTACTACTCCTACTACTACTACCACTACTACTATTACTACTACTACAACTACTACTACTACTACAACTACTACTGCTACTACTACTACTACTACTACTACTACTACTACTCCTACTACTACTACTACTACTACTACTACTGCTACTACAACTACTACTGCTACTACTACTACTACTACTACTACTACTACTACTACTCCTACTACTACTACTACTACTACTACTACTACTACTACTACTACTACTACTACTATTACTACTACTACTACTACTACTACAACTACTACTACTTTTACTTGAGTAGATACAAGTAGAAGTACTCAGATGTTGTACTTGAGTAAAAGTAGAAGTACCAGAGTGTAGGAATACTCTGTTACAAGTCAAAGTAGAAAAGTATTAGCATCAAAATATAGTTAAAGTAGCAAAAGTAAAAGCTGGTAGCTCCCAATCTCTCCAACCTTTTTTACGAGGTTGCATAAATAAGACATTTTCTGATCAATATGTCAAAAAACAACACTTCTCTCCAGTGTGTTTTCCTTTCCTGGAGAGATATTAGCATAATAATGAATCCCTTTATTAGTAGTGGGAAGGTGTTGCAGCAAAGGTGGCAAAGCAGGTTAAACAAGGCCTGCAATAGTGAAGCTAACTTAGTAAAGTCACACAGATGTCCCTTCCTCTGAAACATTTCCTCTCCATGTTGTATCTGTTGTTAGCAGTCGCAGAATGTCCTTGTTTCCACAGAGTCTGCTTCAGTCTGATATCTACTGCCGGCTGCCTTCATGTCAAACTTTTTGAGTTGACCAAGCGTAAACACTCTCTCTGTCAGAACCGCTTCGGATTGGTTTTTCAACTCGGGCTTTGGCTCTCACATTCAGGTCACAATCCGCCTCTGTTCTTGTGTTTGTCTTGGAAACAATCCCACAGTTTACCAATGAAATCAAAATGTGAAATGACAACGTGGCAGATGGTGGAGAATTCAATTAAACCCACACTAGGAAGCAATTTCTTTCCCTAAGTGGAGTCATCTCAAGGTCCTTAAGTTTATCAAGTTTGGCATGCTTTAAATGCTCTTTCTTATCTTTGGTTACATCTACTGTCACTTTTATAATACGATAATGAAATATTATCACCACAAATCAGCAGGAAGTAAACTAAATAATTACCCCTAAACAAGTGTCTAAATGAGACGACTCAACATCATCACACACAACATTAGCCACCTTTAGCTTAGCGGTGGTGACGTGAAGTCATGTGACCGTGCTGTAGTTCCTGTATAGAGAGGCGAAGTCCCTCCCCTTCCGGTGGACCTCCATGGGACCTTATTTCGGAAAAATTATGTATTGAAGTCAATGGAGAGAGAAAGATTATCTTTCGATCCCGTTTGAATTGTGCCACGAATTACACATATGATGTTTGTCAATTTAAAAGATAATTTTGCAAGTCAAAAAAAAAAAATGTGTCGTAAAACTGTGAAGTAACACATTTGTTTGTGTGAAACGCTCAATGAACTACATCTCTGGTCAACAACACACGTCACCAAGATGGCCGTCACTACTGTCTTGTCAACAAAACGATTGACTACCCTCACTATCACCACAATGAAACACGTCCTGAAGAAAGTCATGCAAAGCTGCCTGCCTGCCTTCCTTTGATTCTCTCTGAACTGCCTGGTCGTTTTAATGTTTAATGTCAACCATTTGTGCAGATAGCATGAAGTAGAGAAGATCGCTAGCGTTAGCGTTAGCATTTCTCCCCCGGGCTTAAATTGTGTATTATAGAATGATCACACCGGTGACAGTACTCTTCAAAGGGTTCACGAAATATGACTACTACTCTTACTGTTTAACATTTTGGGTTACTTAATGTTACTTCATGTTAAGGCTAATACAAATGACAAGGCTGTAATGCTAACTAACGTGCTAGCTACTAGCTAGCTTGATCCAGACACTCCTGGTCCTTTCATCAGACGGGAAGCGAAAGAACGAGCAAGACCCATTGCTGGTATGATAACAACCTGGTACTAAGCACACAGGCATCTTGTTAAAGTTATCTTATCTTAGCCAGCGCCATATAGATAGATTATATCTATATGGCGTTATCTTATCTTAGCTATCTCTTAGTGGAGGAAAACAATTGTGGCATCACTTACGCGACTCTGGGATTTGTAGTCTTTCTAGTTGCGTATTTTTCATAGTCTTATATTTCAACAGTTTTACGACAAACTGTGACTTTTTTGACATGGAAATGATTTTTTAAGATTGACAAACATCATATGTGTAATTCATGGCACAATTCAAACGGGATCGAAAGATAAGTTTTCTCTCTCCATTGACTTCAATACATTATTTTTTCGAAATAAGGTCCCATGGGGCGGAAGTAGATGGGCGTGACTTCGCCACTCTATAGCCCAACATTAGCCGCCTTTAGCTTAGCGGTGGTCAGGGAGACGGGTCCAAAAAAGAAATTTGAAATCCCTGCAGAGAAAAAAACAACAAATATATTGAGAAAGTTGAGGCTCAACGGTATAACAAGTCAAAGAAGTGATGCTACCAAAGTGTTGAAACTCTCCAAAAAGTCTCCTGGAGTGGAACTCTGGAGGTAATTAGGCGTAACAGCAAACGAAGAGGAGGGAACGCAGCTTAGCAAAGGTCAGACAGTAAGTGTGTTTTTCAGACAGCAAACTGCACCAATTACCTCAAAACAAACACCAACAGTAAATACTGAGTTGTGTTTCCTCCCGATGCTTGTGGGTGAAATCTCATCCTCCCATCAGCCATCACTGCAGAGGATGCAGACCAGGCCATTTGTGGGTTAAGAGACAATCAATCTGTGGTGATGGCCTCCCGTCAGAAGAGGTCTTCACTCCCATCATCCTCCCTAAAACTGCCCTAAAGAGGACGGATTCTGAACATCATGGAATAATCACCATCCAGGCTGAGCATGAGTCAGCAGATATTCACTTTAGCTGCTTTCAAACCAAAGCTTCTTTATGTAAAGGAAAAGGCTCAGAGATCTGCATTTTGCTAAACACCTGGAATATAAATGTGATATCACTGGGAATTTAAGTACTTTAAACTCGGGTAATACTTTTGTTCTTTTAATTGAGTAATATTTAAATGTAAAGGAGTATTTTTACTCTGTAGTATTACTACTTTTACTTCAGTAAGACCATTAAATCCACAGAAACAGTTATTATTATTTGTATAACAATCCTACTTTAAGTAGACTGCTACCCATACTACTACTACTACTCCTACTACTACTACTACTACTACTACTACTACTACTACTACTACTACTACTACTACTACTCCTACTATTGCTACTACAACTACTACAACTACTACTACTACTTCTACTACTTCTACTATTTCTACTACTACTACTACTACTACTACTACTACTACTACTACTACTAATACTACTAATACTAATACTACCAATACTACTACTACTTCAACTACAGCAACTACTACAACTACTACTACTACTTCTACTACTACTACTACTGTTACTTCTACTACTACTACTTCTACTACTTCTACTACTGTTACTTCTACTACTGTTACTTCTACTACTACTACTACTACTACTCCTACTACTACTACTACTACTCCTACTACTTCTACTACTACTACTACTGTTACTTCTACTACTACTACTTCTACTACTTCTATTACTGTTACTTCTACTACTGTTACTTCTACTACTACTACTACTACTACTCCTACTACTACTACTACTACTCCTACTACTACTACTACTACTCCTACTACTCCTACTACTACTACTCCTACTACTCCTACTACTACTACTACTACTACTCCTACTATTGCTACTACAACTACTACAACTACTACTACTACTTCTACTACTTCTACTACTTCTACTACTACTACTACTACTACTACTAATACTACTAATACTAATACTACCAATACTACTACTACTTCAACTACAGCAACTACTTCTACTACTTCTACTACTGTTACTTCTACTACTTCTTCTACTACTACTACTACTACTAATACTACTAATACTACTAATACTAATACTACCAATACTACTACTACTTCAACTACAGCAACTACTACAACTACTACTGCTACTTCTACTACTACTACTACTACTACTACTACTACTACTACAACTAATACTACTACTACTACTACTACTACTACTACTACTACTACTACTCCTACTACTACTACTACTACTACTACTACTAACTCTAGTACTACAACTACTACTACTACTACTAATACTTCTACTGCAACTACAGCTACTACTACTTGAACTTGAGTAGAGTCTAAGTACTTCTTGTGCCCTGCTGAATGCAATCCACAGAAACAGTTATTATTGTCTTTGGTTTCTCATCGGCTTTATTTATTCCTAATCTCCCTCGTGAACATCAAGTCGAGGCTGGGATCTTGTCATTTCAAACATTTCCAATCCATGAACCAACAAATAATGTTATATCTGACCCGACCTGAAGATGCTATCACACAAAGCTGAATAAAACCCCCTCAAATTCACCCTAAACCCAGTATCTCCAGCCCTGTATTGAACTAGATTCTGAATAACATCCGTCCTGCTTTTGTTCCATGGTCTCTGTCTCGAGTCCTGCTCTCTAACAACGTGAGTCTTTGGATCAATAGGAGCAATCCTCCTCTCAGACTGTAATCTGCTGCTTCACCGGAGCACCAAGGGCAGGAGGACGACTCTTTAAAGCCTGGGCAGCAGCAGAGGAGGACTCTTTAAAGCTGTCAATGGTTTCTGCAGGAGTTGAAATGAAGTCTGTCCACACTGGGAAACGTGGGGGAGTCGACTCATCTCTCAGTGGACGAGACGTATTGATCGGATAATGTGGCGTTGTAATTAATCGGCAGAAAAATCAACCGCCATGGATATATGAAAGCCCCGTGGAGGATGTTTAAAGGGACTTTAATCTGCTTGTTGGACTCACATAGTGTGCTAATTGGTGGAGAGAAGATTGGATGAGATAAGAACTACTTCATTGATCTGAATTTGGGAAATGTTTGCGTTGCAGCAGAATAAAAAGACAAGGCATTGTACATTAGAGGAATCAAAAGACTAGAAATAAACAATCCAAAATGTAAACATCTCAAATTTAAATAAAACAGCATTAAAATAGTAGAAAATATAAAGCAGGATATTATAGGATGGATGACTTTATTTACATAATTGTGATTACGATCGGTGGATCTGACGACAGGTTATAATGCTATTGTTTTTTCGGTTGTGTTTATGTCGCTATCGAGGCTATGCATACTTTCTTTAAGTCTAAAAACACTTTGAATGCTTTGGAGGAAATGTGAAATTCAGACCTGCCAACACACTTGATAAAAACAGCAATGGACAACCCAAAAACACACAGTCTCTTTTCTATTGTATTGTAATGGCACAATATTTAGTGGAAGAAAGCATAGAAAGACATCCCAGAGTGTTAGCTGAGCCTCACACGGTAAACAGGAAGCAGATGTTTCAGAGAGTTGGCGAGATAATACACACTCAGAAACATTAAAAGAGAAGATTAAAAAGTGATTTCAGATTGGTGGGGATGACTATGGACAACATTAACGCAGCGTCCACACGGTGGGCGTGTCTGAAACTCGACCAACAACCAATCACATGAATCTCCCGCCCCGGACACACAAGCACGCAGTTTGATTGGCTAGAGCTTGCACTGGCATATGATTTGATTGGCTGACGCTTCCGTCGAAGTTCAAAAGTTGAACATTGTTCAACTTTTGAAGCGAGCAAAGCGAAGCGACGGAACCGCAATGCAGTTCGGCAAAGCGTGACGTCACCCCATTCAAAGTGAATGGGCAGAAGCGTTGAAGCTTCAACGCACGCCGCCGTGTGGACGGGCCGTAAGGGGTTTCCAATGGGCGTAGGTGCTTTTCAGAATAACAAAATAGAGTTTAAACGGCGTAGAAACACAACACCGTCTTGATTTGCATTGGTTTCGCTGACAGACTGAATGCTGTTTCTAAATGAAGGGAAATAACTGCAGGCTATCATCTTGATGGTGGAGACATCATTTATTACCTTAATCTCTGTATACTACACACGATTACCCCAAGAACACGTGTTAAAGCTGCCGTCAGTGTTCTGCAGAGTCTCCACAGCTGGAGCTATATGTCTGACATGTGAAGGATCCTTTTAGCTGATGAAATACGGTGTACATTGATATCATTTACAGTATGAACATCACACAGGCGCTCAGCTTCAAAGAGGATTGGATTTCTTCTCAATGTCCTGCTGTGTTTCGCCGCCAATAATCCTGTTACGCAATAAAGAGAAATCATGATTTGCTCTGTGCTCTGCTTCTCCTCCCCTTTCATTTCCTTTTCATCTGGTTCTCTCCTCCACACCCCCTTCTTTAATGCAAAGGGAAATACATGGAACACCAAGAGATGCTTCACAAGGATCCTCCATATGTGTGACATCAAGATGTTCTAACCTCAATGCAAAACATTGCGTTTCACTCTTTAAACCTCAGATCAAGGCCGTGTTTGGTGTTTCCATGTGATTCATGCTGTGAGCCTCTGAAGGACTTCACAGCCCTGAGACGTTAATATGGTGTCTGTGCATTTGCTTTTTTTAATAATGTGATCACATGACTCCTTCTGATGCTAACGTAGCTAGCCTAGTCATTTCAGATACACTGACAAACACTTACAGTTATGAGAGAGAATAACAACAGAGACAGTTGGTCAACTTTATAATCCTGGACGTCACCAAGCGCTCCGTCCCAGCTGTGTGCGTCACTCTTTAGTGTCCCCTGGTCTCCCAGCTGTGTGCGTCACTCTTTAGTGTCCCCTGGTCTCCCAGCTGTGTGCGTCACTCTTTAGTGTCCCCTGGTCTCCCAGCTGCCTGGTCTCCCAGCTGTGTGCGTCACTCTTTAGTGTCCCCTGATCTCCCAGCTCCCCCAGCTGTGTGCGTCACTCTTTAGTGTCCCCTGGTCTCCCAGCTGTGTGCGTCACTCTTTAGTGTCCCCTGGTCTCCCAGCTGTGTGCGTCACTCTTTAGTGTCCCCTGGTCTCCCAGCTGTGTGCGTCACTCTTTAGTGTCCCCTGGTCTCCCAGCTGTGTGCGTCATTCTTTAGTGTCCCCTGGTCTCCCAGCTGTGTGCGTCACTCTTTAGTGTCCCCTGGTCTCCCAGCTGTGTGCGTCACTCTTTAGTGTCCCCTGGTCTCCCAGCTGTGTGCGTCACTCTTTAGTGTCCCCTGGTCTCCCAGCTGTGTGCGTCACTCTTTAGTGTCCCCTGGTCTCATTTAAAAGGGCCAAAACAAAAGAGATGAATTAAAGCAGTTCTTTGGTTAGAGGATAAGTGTTAAATCAGTAAATGTTTGTTTCTCGTCCGCATCTCAAATCCCTCACATCTGTGTCTCTTAATTGGCTAATGTGGCATGGGAGTTGTAGTCCCTTACCTTGTTGAAAATATCATTTGTTTACAATATACACAAGACCGTTTTTTAGGCTTATTTAAAAGAGTTGTTTTTGTCAGTTTACAGAAGGACGGGACATGGAGTTAACGAGATGTGAGGGAGCTGGCTGGCTCCTCCCAGCAGCAGACGAGGCACACCTGTTTCCACTCACCTCTTCACCTGTTGACATAAAAGCCCGGTCCTCATGCCACTTCCCTGCCAGATCATTCCTTTGTGTTCGAGCCTCCGGTGTGTCTCGCTGCTCTCCTCGTCCCTGTGATCTCTTGGCCTGGATTTTTGCCTCCTGTCCCTGACGTCTCCGTGCCAGCCAGCTTCCTGCCTCCACTGCCGTGTGGCGCAGTGAATAGAGCCTTGGTATGGGGCACAGATGGTCACAGGTTCAAACCCCACTGCAGTCAGCATGTCGTTGTGTCCCTGAGACACTTCACCCCAAATTGCTCCTGTGGGGATTGTCCACAGTATTGAGTATGTAAGGCGCTTTGGATAAAAGCGTCTAGCAAGTAACATGTCATGTAAAATGTAATGTTTACTGGTAAAATAAACTTTTTGTTTTTGACCATCTCTCTCTCCAAGTCTTTTGCTTTGGGGTCCAATATCTCTAGGTCGTAACACGAGATGTATGATGCACAGTTGTTTGTTTTATTATCGGTTTTGTTATGTTTGATCTGGTGGAAATGAATCAGCCTTTAAGCATTTTAGACTTGGCTTGCTGCTCAGGTACACAAAGAAATAGTCCTCAAACACGGAACAGGAAAAAATAAGTTATTCTGTTCTTTAAAACATGCACAGAAAGTTAATGTGCTACCAATTGTATTCATAAAAAAGCCAAAGTCATCAAGGCATGACGCTTTCACCGCTCTGATTTCCTCCCACGTAATTCCTTGACAGAAAGCCAATTCATAAATCCTGAATCTAATCTCTTTTAAAATTTGTGTGGAAATTTGCATCTGTTTTACTTTGTTTACGAGGCCCTCAGTTCAGACTCTCTGTCCTGATTTAACGCTCAAGAAACTGACGAGGACAAAAAGCCTCAGGCATAGAAGTGGTATTAAAAATACTGCCACTTACCAAAAAGAAACACATCATTGATTCTCTTTTCTCTCTGAGGTTCTTCAGTGACTTTCCCTGGCCAGAATGAGCGGATCATGTCTGAGTTTCAGCGAGTCTGAGTGTTCAACTTCAGACTGAGGTGGTGGAGAATCATGACTCAGCCTGACTCATAACTCCAGCCTGGGGACACGACTGCAATCTGAACACATTTCCACCTGGATGAACTCTGACAACTTCCCAAAGCACGAAGAGTTTGTTCCACACCACCACTATGTGCAATACATTACCATCATTATACACTCTCTGCTATGTGCAATATGAATATTATTATTAATAATGTTCTATAATAACATGCAATTACGTATCTGCCACTACGTTCTTTTGCACTCCTAATTTCTGCTTGCCACTGTACAGTTTTTCACATTAATTATGTGACCGTCTATGTTTCTCTGTAGTTATTTAATTGCTCTTTTTACTGCACTGTTAGTGTGCAGTTTTATTATTATGCTGCTATGTTTATTGTATTTGTGTAACTCTGGCGCAACAATTTCCTTCGGGATGAATAAAGTCCTATATCTTATCTTATCTTATCTTGTTGCTGCTATAAAGAGGCCCTATTCTGCTTCCCCCTCTCCTGTAGTCGGTTCTAGAGGTTTCTAATATTCAGAAAGCTCTCTCATAATGTCTGTGCTGCAGCACCTCTTTTCACCCTCTGTCTGAAACCAGAGCCCAGTCTGCTCTGATTGGTTAGCTGGCCGGCTCTGTTGTGATTGGTCAACCAGCCCCTTAGCCTATCACGTACAATAGGCGCATTCACACCGCAGTACTTTTCCCACAAAGGTTCATGAGAACTCTTTTAGTTCTGATGAACTAAAGCAGATCGCGTTCACACCAGAATAAGTCCCTGAGGGAGGATTAGGCAAATGAAGCCGCTGACGTCACTTCTTCTTCTTCTGCTTTGGGTTTACTGGCAGGCCGCAAACCACTTCACGGCGTATACTGCCACCCGGAGTCCCCGGCCGGAAGTCCCCGGAGTTGGGGACTGGCTTCAGCCTTCCGAGTAAATCGCCAGAACGCCGACACCTCCTCATCTTGCGAATCCCGATGGGCCGGTACTGAAGTGGGCCGATCGGACGATGTCACTAGCCCCCCCATCCCCCCCCCCCCCGGATGACAATCTACTAGCGGTGATGACTTGCGGTACCAAGGTGGGCCGGTCGAGAGTCCCGGGCTGATTGATTTGTAGTCCCAGTCCGCCGCTGTCTCCACCGCTCCCATGTTTTATTTTGTGTTGCCATAAGTTAGTCTCTCTGCGTTTGTGCGCTGGGCTAATGCTAATGCTAATAATGCTAATGCGAGGATAATAAAATGGCGGCTTCACAAAACTTTTTGGGAGTTTTACGGGGCGTGGTTTGCATTCCGCCCAGCCAATCAGAAATTACATTTTTCTCCCACGAAAGTCCCTGCTCTCTAACAAAAAAAGGGGGTAAAAAGGTTCTCATTAAGTCATTTTAGTTCCAGCTCTTTTTGGTGTGAACACGACATTTCGGAACTATATCGGAACTTAAGTGGGAAAAGTACTGTGGTGTGAACGCGGCTAATGTGTTGGAGAGCTAGTTTTCCGTAGTGATGTCACTAACTTTGGGATTTTAGCCTTTGCTGACCATTTACATGCACTAAAACCTATAGAACACTACAGGAGAAGGAACACCACAGAAAAGCAGAATTGGGCGTCTTTAAATGTTTGTTTCCTTGTGTGTTGTCCTTATATTTGTCCGTGTTGAGGTTGCTGCTGTGATTCAGACACATTTCAGGCTTGATCTGACAAGGTATTACGAGCAAAAAAGACAAGATGGACCTTTATTAATCCCTGTGGGGAAATTCAGGAGGATTAGGTTTATTATCGTATTTTATTACACGGCTTAGTTCAATACTCGATTCCGATTGGTTAATTCCGTAATTTCACAGGTTGTTAATACTCGATACTTCACTGTAGGGTATTTTTATTATACGTACAGCACTTTGGCTCGACCAAAAATCGTTTAAAAATGTGCTATATAAATAAAACTTGATTTGATTTGATTTGATAACAGACCACTGCTGAGCAAAATAATGAGGAATGAAGTGGAAGCATTTTGTTGGTCGTTGGTTTATTTAGTATTTGGCCGTGTAATAAGCGTGATAAAGTGCAGTGAGGCGTCAGGGCCACATTAAAGATAAGAATAGATAAGATGTGCTTTATTAATCCCAATTTGGGAAATGTCTTGTTGGAGCAGCATAACACAAAACAAGGCATTGCACATGCAAATTAAAAGAGAGGAAATAAACAATGCTAAAATAGAAACATCTCAAGATAGAAATGGAAATAAACCAGCAGTAGAAAGTAAGAGAAATATACACATGACCGTGAAGATACATTTTGTTGTGTCCCTTACATTGTATAGAAGAGCGTACACTATCAATGTACCCACAGCTATCAATTCAGATCGGTTTGATAAACAACAGCATTATAATCACGTGATTTAAGATGCTCTCCCTTCACTTCCAAAACATCTTCCTAACCCAGATACCTTTGCAGGGACATGTGTATTTGGGTTTAAATCGAACAGACGTGACTCCCATTGCCTGATGAGATGACAACAGACTGAACTCTGTGCACTTCTCCAAGTAGAGAGATGATGAGGCCATAAAAGAATAAATGGACTCTGCGTTCTTAGTATTCAGATATGCAGTTCAGGTAATGATGTTTTCTCTCGCTGAAATTGATGTGCAGCGCTCTGAATGTGAAGTCTTTATTGCGTCCTTTGATTCGTTTCGGGCACGATGTCATTTCGTGAAAAACTAGACATTTATGATTCCTAATGATGGCAGTCAATGTGCGATCAGTATGCAGGTGACTGACAGCAGAGATGAGAGAGAGAAGATTTATAGTTTCAGGACTTCCATCAGATGTAAGACGGTAAGTATGTGTATCTATGAGCGGCTGGGATCTGAAGGCCGTCTCTCAGTCTTTAGGCATGACTTCTGAGTGAAGTATTATTGGATTGATTTGGAGATGACCAGTCGAGATTAGATAGATTTTCATGGATCAAAGAGAGTCTGGACTAAGCTCTAACGCTGATAACACCCGTTGGTTGGTGCCCTATAAAGTGGTGCAGGAATGAGTCAGTATTTCATCACTTCCTGTCCCCGTCAATGGTTTTCTGAATGTGTTTTTGGTCGTTATCCTGAAATCAGGTCTGTGATAAACACAAGCTGAAGAGATTTTAACGTTTAGTTCTACGAAAGAAAATACGTCAGCAAATTGAATTTAAAAAGCAGGTTGCTAACAAGTGTCTGAATGAGACGACTAAACGTCATAACGCCCAACATTAGCCGCCTTTAGCTTAGCGGTGGTGACGTGAAGTCATGTGACCGTGCTGTAGTTCCTTTATAGCTCAACATTAGCCGCCTTTAGCTTAGCGGTGGTGAGGTGAAGTCATGTGACCGTGCTGTAGTTCCTTTATAGCCCAACATTAGCCTCCTTTAGCTTAGCGGTGGTGACGTGAAGTCATGTGACCGTGCTGTAGTTCCTTTATAGCCCAACATTAGCCTCCGTTAGCTTAGCGGTGGTGGCGTGAAGTCATGTGACTGTGCTGTAGTTCCTTTATAGCCCAACATTAGCCTCCTTTAGCTTAGCGGTGGTGACGTGAAGTCATGTGACCGTGCTGTAGTTCCTTTATAGCCCAACATTAGCCTCCGTTAGCTTAGCGGTGGTGACGTGAAGTCATGTGACCGTGCTGTAGTTCCTTTATAGCCCAACATTAGCCACCTTTAGCTTAGCGGTGGTGACGTGAAGTCATGTGACCGCGCTGTAGTTCCTTTATAGCCCAACATTAGCCACCTTTAGCTTAGCGGTGGTGACGTGAAGTCATGTGACCGTGCTGTAGTTCCTTTATAGCCCAACATTAGCCTCCTTTAGCTAAGTCATGTGACCGTGCTGAACTCACATGTATTGACCCCTGCATTGCCTCCCTAAATCATTTTAATTGAGCAGTTTTATATTTTCTCCAAACTGCTACTTGCTGCTGCTTCACTGATCTGCCCAAAGCGCGTGTGGATATTGATTTCTCGGTGTTGCATGCACCTGTTTATGTATGAGCAAAATGTAAATAGTCAGATGGGTGCAAGTGTCACAGACTATATATAGCGTATGGATCAGTGTGAGCGTGCATACATGTATAGTTAATATCCCTCCAGTCTCCTTCCCCTGCCCTCATGTCGTTTTCTCAACAGAATAAACCCAATTTTCTCCTTATAATTGAAATCCATTCAGTTTAACTTTCCATCTCTTTCCGGGCTGTCGGCTCTTCATTCCTTCTGTCTTTTGGTTAATCATTTCTCTGAGTATATCGTCCCCTTCGTTTACCTTTGTGTCAATCTCCCTTTCCTTCTGCCCCTCTTCTCAGACTCCATTACTCTCTTTCCCCACCAATCTGAGAAGTTTGACTTCTTATCGTTTCATTATCCTCTTCCCCCGCTCTTCTTCTTCCAACTTCCTCTCCCTCCTCCTCATTTTGTTCTCACTTTCTGTCCAGGAGAAAAGATCACTTTCTTCTAGAGCTTATTCTGTTTGCTGGATCGCTTGCCGGTCTGCAAATAGAGCCAGAAATTGTTTGTGTGTTTGAGAAGAAAAAACAACTCTCTGTGTGTGTGTGAGGATTTCATTTCCCGCTGAAAGGAAACCGGGACCTCAATCTCGCTCGGGACATTTCCATCACTTTAGTTGATGGCAAATTAAACGAGAAGAAATCATCACCAAAAGTAAACAAGAGTGTGTGTACCATTCTGCAAATGTTTGGCTGATGGAGAGCCTTCAGTTCAGGAAGTGACTAAAGCAATGCTGCATGGGAAATATCGTTCAACAAATGCCTTTTGTCAGGTTCGCAGTGGGTGGGTTATTAAACCCATTCAGAGTGACAGAAAAGGACATCTCCCAAACTGCCCTATCTCATTTCAAGGCGTTCTCACCAGCCTTTTTCCAATTAACTTCATTTCCCACGCCAAATTGAGATGATAAACTTTCAATTGTGCTTCAGTTAATCGACTGTTGAAATGTCTCTACTTACCCCAGCGTCTCCCATCCCCCCTGTGGAGGAGGCCTGTTTCATTTGTGGCCAATATTAGGGTCTTTGTCAGGGAGAGAACAGGAAGTCTCAATTAAATCGTCCTTCTTCTTTTTGTAAAACACATTTCTAGATGTTCTTTCCAAGTCAGCTGGGTTTCTAGAGATATTAGAAAGACAACATGTTCCCGGTCTTTTCCTCTCTGATGGTGACGGACAGTTGGTTCATCGAGGACTTCTTTAACGTGTTTTCCAAACCCTTTCCAACAATTAACCGTCCCCACTTACAACTTTCTAACACAGATGTAGATTCACTTTGCACAGCAGCTGGATTTCTCAAGATGTTACAAGACCATCTAAAAATGTATCTCGTCGAGCTTCAAGTAATTGTTTTTTGTCGAACCACCAATGGTTACGACCAATCAGCTTCTCAGGAACACGGTTTATACAGTATTTAAAAACACATCCTAGACGTCCATCTTCAGTGGCAATACTCCAATCACCTTCATTTATTCTCGATATTCCTGGGAAGGTGACCTGTCTTTCCTTGAGCTCTTGACCTTAGCTTTTTAATATTTCAATTATTTTGCCACGCCAAATTTAAATGACGGATGGTTCATCCAATCGTCTGCCGAGTACTCTTTGAAATCGTTATCTAAACAGTTTCCAACGACTGACCTGCCTCACATTTCCATCCAAAAATATTTATTGTCAAGTTTCAAGTCATGGGTTTTTGTCGAACCACCAATGGTTAGGATCAGCTTCTCAGACGGCCAGATAATGCTTCAAGTTTCCTCTAGATAACTGCTATCTGCATTTGTTTAAAGAACCATACTTGATCATTTATAACAAATCCTAGATCTTAATTTTCACTGTATGCTGCTGTCTTATGGATTTCTTCTCGATATTCCTGGGAAGGTGTCCAGTCTTTCCTCGAGCTCTTGACCTTAGCTTTTTAATATTTCAGTTATTTTGCCACGCCAAATTGAAATGACAAATTCTAGACCCGAATCTTCAAGAAAAATACTTGTGTTTTCTGAATTTCTTCCAGGATCGTAATAGTATAAGTCCTGTCTTTCCTGAGACCAGTGCTTCCTTCAAAACTCCAATAAAAAATCTGAGTAAAATGGAACAGATTCTTGCATAAGAGGTTACTGAATATTTGAACAGAAAAAGATGAATTAGCCGTAACTAACCAACTCTACCATCAGCATCAAAACACCAAACAAGGGAATGTCTTTCCTTCCTCCACTTGACTTCCACTGAAGTGCAGTGAAGCTGTTCTGACGGCTCATTAGGGACTCATTTATTGAATATAGCCGACTCTCAAACCAATGCTACACATACAATGTTTTAAATATACCACATCAAACCATTAAACTCCATTTTAATGTATATAGAGGTGCTGATCTTAGGTTATAACATGCTAAATGAGGCTGTTTATGCAGGGGAAGCCATTAAATGTAACCCTCGGTGACCCCGCTGTCTTCACATCAGTATTAATGAGACCCTGCTAATAAACGCCTGCAGGCAACATGTGTCAAAGAGCATATGAAGAAAAAGCATGTCTCCCAGTGTTTCTGCACATATTCCATGTAGGAATGATTATGATTAACTACACTTTGAGCTGCTAATTCAGTTTCCATGCAGTTCTGTGTGGTTGTGGTACTTAGCGCTAAATGCAGGGTGAGATTATGTGTGTGTGGTTAATTGGTCCATCATTGCCGGGGCTTAACGAGATGACGGACAGCAGCGGTGATTTATTTCCCCCCACGCCTTCATCCTTCTCTCTCTCAACTTTCTGGACTTACCCATGTTTTAATCAAATATTGTAGCGTTGTTTTATTACAAATACACAACATTTGAGTATATGGCGCCCATCTGTCAATTAATACCAAACAGATGGAGGGATACTCCGAGTAAAGTAGATACAAAATGCACCAAATGAACCATAACAGACAAACAATTCACTTTTCATCAAATTAATTGTGCTTAGAACCAGATATGATCATCAAAAGGTAAAAAAAACAATCAATGAATCAATTAAAGGGGACCTATCATGCAAAATGCACTTTTGCACGTCTTTTCTACATGAATATGTGTCCCCGGTGTTCCAGGGAACTCACCAAGTGTCAGAAAACACAACCCTCTCTATTTTCCTCCATACCCAAATCTCTAAAAAAGGGGCTGCAACGGATCTGATAAAAACTGATCTAGATTTGAACACTGTCCTGACGTCAGGACGGTGGCGCTACGGCTATTGGGCCAACTCCACCAATCAGGAGGAGACAGCCACGGCCATTGCCGTTCGAAAGCGCTGGAGACGCTGTAGTACATATGCCAGGCCTGTAGGTGGTGCTGTTCTCACTGAATCTGCCCTTGCTAATCCAGAGCTAACATTTTTCAAATTGAGCGAAATGAGGCATGGCTAAAATGCATGATCTGTTTGGTATTTTGAAAAAAAAAAAGTATAAATATGCCTTAAATAGGTATGGTCCTACACTATATTATTACAATATAGCATGATAGGTCCACTTTAAATGACGACTCGTTGTGAATGTGTGTTTTTTACAATCTGAAAACAGTCCATAACATTGTTTGTGTGTCTTTGATTTGTTCATTTTGTGCTTTTTGTAGCTACTTTATCCCTCCATCTACATATTAAAATGTTACATTGACAGAGAAGGATTTTAATTATTATGAGTCCTATAACCCTGAAGATCCTCAGCATTTTAGCACTTCATGTCTAAAATAAGTATACACATATCGGCATCATTTGGTACCATTTACACCAATACATTATGCATTTCCACCACTCTACAGTTCCTCATAACCATGTGTCTGTGTCACTTTCACCTAGGATCAACTAATACAAAGTCAAAAGCAAGGGACAAACCAAAACATTATGTTAATCCATAACTACTTTACTGTCAAAACAACCTGTACTTATTTCTCTATAATCCTTTCGAACAATAAATCTCTGTTTACTCCCAAATGTCAGCTAAAGTGGAGGCTTGTAGAGTGAACTGTAATGGTGACAGAGCAGAGTCTGCAGAGAGATAAATGGATAGAAAGAGAGAAAGAGGAGACAAGAGTGTAGGAGTGATGAAGTGGAAATGTCAGCGAGTAGGACGAGATGAGTGGGCAAAAGTAAAAAGAGACTTGCTAAAGTATGGAGCTAATTTAAGAGACAAACAAGAAGAGGGAGAACTGGGCATAACATCGTTAGAAAACAGGTTGGTAAACATGTGAAAGATAAATATTGTAGCGTAGGTTTTTAAGCAAATATACTAATGTGAGTAAAGTGGTACAGGGTGGTGTTTCTGTGTTGGACCCTGAAGGCAGCATCTACTGGTTCAATGGGATTTTGTGTCAAACAAACGTTTATGATACTTACACGTTTAGTTCAGCAGGATAATCTCCGCATATTAACACCACTATTTCTGAAGTAAAAAGCTAACGTTAGGCTATAAAGGAACTACAGCACGGTCACATGACTTCACGTCACCACCGCTAAGCTAAAGGAGGCTAATGTTGAGCTATAAAGGAACTATAGCACGGTCACATGACTTCACGTCACCACCGCTAAGCTAAAGGCGGCTAATGTTGGGCTATAAAGGAACTACAGCACGGTCACATGACTTCACGTCACCACTGCTAAGCTAAAGGAGGCTAATGTTGGGCTATAAAGGAACTACAGCACGGTCACATGACTTCACGTCACCACCGCTAAGCTAAAGGAGGCTAGTGTTGGGCTATAAAGGAACTACAACATGGTCACATGACTTCACGTCACCACTGCTAAGCTAAAGGAGGCTAGTGTTGGGCTATAAAGGAACTACAGCACGGTCACATGACTTCACGTCACCACCGCTAAGCTAAAGGAGGCTAATGTTGGGCTATAAAGGAACTACAGCACGGTCACATGACTTCACGTCACCACCGCTAAGCTAAAGGAGGCTAGTGTTGGGCTATAAAGGAACTACAACATGGTCACATGACTTCACGTCACCACTGCTAAGCTAAAGGAGGCTAGTGTTGGGCTATAAAGGAACTACAGCACGGTCACATGACTTCACGTCACCACCGCTAAGCTAAAGGTGGCTAATGTTGGGCTATAAAGGAACTACAACATGGTCACATGACTTCACATCACCACTGCTAAGCTAAAGGTGGCTAATGTTGGGCTATAAAGGAACTACAACATGGTCACATGACTTCAAGTCACCACTGCTAAGCTAAAGGTGGCTAATGTCGAGCTATAAAGGAACTACAACACGGTCACATGACTTCAGTTCAACACAGCTAAGCTAAAGGAGGCTAGTGTTGGGCTATAAAGGAACTACAGCACGGTCACATGACTTCACGTCACCACCGCTAAGCTAAAGGAGGCTAGTGTTGGGCTATAAAGGAACTACAACATGGTCACATGACTTCACGTCACCACTGCTAAGCTAAAGGAGGCTAGTGTTGGGCTATAAAGGAACTACAGCACGGTCACATGACTTCACGTCACCACCGCTAAGCTAAAGGAGGCTAATGTTGGGCTATAAAGGAACTACAACATGGTCACATGACTTCACGTCACCACTGCTAAGCTAAAGGCGGCTAATGTTGGGCTATAAAGGAACTACAGCATGGTCACATGACTTCACGTCACCACCGCTAAGCTAAAGGAGGCTAGTGTTGGGCTATAAAGGAACTACAGCACGGTCACATGACTTCACGTCACCACCGCTAAGCTAAAGGCGGCTAATGTTGGGCTATAAAGGAACTACAACACGGTCACATGACTTCAGTTCAACACAGCTAAGCTAAAGGAGGCTAACGTTGGGCTATAAAGGAACTACAGCACGGTCACATGACTTCACGTCACCACTGCTAAGCTAAAGGCGGCTAATGTTGGGGTATTTACTGACATGTTTTATGTTACCTCAGTCGTCATTTCAGGCTATCAACCAAAAGCAAATTCAGAAAACCCTTGACCATTTTTTATCCAGTGGTGTATTGCAATGCACCAGAGTTTCATCATTTCTATCATGTCTTGAGGAAACAGAGTGAATTCTTGCTGATGCTCACTCCAGCAGTCTGTAATTATTAAGCCTCCGTTACAATTAGCTAAGCGTGAACAAACAGCTGTGCGGAAACAAAGGGTGATCTGGAGACGCTTTGTTGTGACTCAGTTACGCTCTAATGAGATCGATTAGTTTCCACATGCAGGTTACTGTGACACGGCGAACTCAACAACAATTAACATAATCATTTGCATTTCATTTGCGAGTTTTTAAGGCCACGTTCACAATCTCCCAGGAACGTCTGTTGTGTCTGAGCATTAAGTGTTTGTTTGACTCTGTTGATTTCTTCTTAAAAGTCCTCTTCATAAACAAACATACAAGATAATTTTCAGATTTTACTCAGGCTCAATGACTGGGTTGAAGTTTGGGAAACTTCCAAGTCATGGTTGAAAGAAACGCAGTTGGAGATAGTGAGGAAAGAGGAACAACAACCCTGGAGAATTTGTTATTTCTTTCAGTGAATTAACGATCAATAAGGGAGCAGGTCCTTTAACTGGAACATCAATTTCAATCAAAGTGTTTGTTTCCTGTGTGAATTCAAATGTTTCAATTTACCTAAATAACTTACTCATACCTACTTATTTCGAGCCGAACAGGATGTTTTAAAGCATCTAAGTAGTATTATCGTCGGAAATTGGTCGTGTTTCTGTCTTGTTTTCTGTCCATTTACGACATTAACCTCCTCATAAGACTTATTTTAAACACTGATGATCCACTGAACCTGAAGTGTTTTCTTACATTGTTGTTTTCTTTTAATTAAACGGTAACCACATGTAGAAAACTACGATTGGGAAAATAAATGCCCTTCAAACATAATTGAGAAAGCAGCTGTATGGGAACGTCATTTTGTAGCATACAGGGTTCTTTAAAGGCATAAACTCTCAAAATGGACTAAGAAAAACTGTTTTTATGTTCGTTGCCATCCCAGTTGAGGTTATTGGATATCATCATATTGGTTTTATTAGACAGAAAAAACTGCGATCGTTACCCAGGAGAAAATAAATGACCCTCGAAACGTAATTGAGAAGTGTGGGAATGTAATTTTTGTGGGATACAGCCGTTGTTTAAAGGAAAAACAAGAATGTAACGGTATATATGACTGAACTGCTTTTTCTTCCAGGAAAAGATTGTCCCACTCTTGACCTAACAATCAACATCGGCCCCTCTGTTGTTTCCCCGACTCAGACTGCAAGGAATCTGGGTGTGACCCTAGATAACAACCTGTCCTTCACTGCAAACATCGCTGCTACAACCCGCTGCTGCAGATACACTCTTTACAACATCAGGAGGATGCGTCCCCTCCTGACCCAGAAAGTCACGCAGCTTCTGGTCCAGGCTCTCGTCATCTCACGCCTAGACTACTGCAACTCCCTCCTGGCTGGTCTACCTGCATGTGCCATCCGACCTCTGCAGCTCATCCAGAATGCAGTGGCTCGTCTGGTCTTCAACCTTCCTAAATGTTCCCACACCACACCGCTCCTCCGCTCACTTCACTGGCTTCCAGTAACTGCTAGAATCCACTTCAAGACACTGGTACTTGCGTACCATGCTGTGAATGGATCTGGCCCTTCCTACATCCAGGACATGGTGAAACCAAACACCCCAGCACGTGCACTCCGCTCTGCATCGGCCAAACGGCTCGCTGCACCTGCACTGCGAGGGGGACCCAAGTTCCCATCAGCAACAACACGTCCAAAATGGTGGAATGAGCTCCCCATTGAAATCAGGACAACAGAAAGCTTATCCATCTTCTGGTGCAGACTGAAAACTCATCTCTTTCGACTCCACTTCGAGCAATAAAATGAAAAAAACAAAATAAAAGCACTTACATACTAACAAAGGACTGGCTTATCTAAAGCCAGTTGAGTAGCACTTGAAATGTTTTGGCTCCATGAAACCTGATGTACTTATATGATTCTGTTTTCTTCAAGTTTGTATCTTCCTGGTCGAATGCACTTATTGTCAGCTAAATGTAAATATATATATCAAGATATAGCCACCTTGTGTTTTTTCCATCACCATCTTGGTCACTGGCAATCATCACTTAGACTTCTGGCCATCATCATCGTGTTTTCTTGCCTTCTTGGCCGTTGTTATTGGCCGTTGTTATTGGCCGTTGTCATCCTGGCTTTTTTGGCGATCATCAATTTGGTTTTCGCCATCACTCTCTTTATTGTCCGTCACCATTGTGTTGCCATCTTGGTTTTTGGCTGTGGCCCTTTTGGGTTTTAGACAAAAGACACTGCGATCATTATACAGGTCAAGATACATGCTCCTTGAGAAGTAATTGAGAATACAGCTAGGATACAGGTTTGTTCAAAGGCATGGACTCTCAAAATGGATTAAGGAATATTGTTTTCTGGTCTATGTTGATATATGCCGTTGCTATCTTATCTTTTAATCATGAACCATGCTGCAGGCTTTATAGGGTGGGAGGTAGAAACTGTTGCTAGAATAAAGATAACATGTTCTGCTTTAAATCTCAATGATTAAATTACCCATTCAGAAAACAAACAGGCTTTTTCTATTTCCCCATCGTATCTTAAATCCAACGTTCTGCGTGCACTTTGTCTATTTGTCTTTCTGCCGCTGCGATTTGACGTCTTGTTGTATAATGTAAGACGAAAGGGAGGGCAAAGAGGACGGCAGGGGAGAAGAAGCAGGAAATGTGAGGAAGACATAAACAGAGCGGAGACCCAGGGAACAGAAATATGGTGACATTTTTCATGGTAGTATACGGAGCCTATAGGGGCCGTTAATCCACAACAGAAAGAGAGAGAGAGAGTGTGTGGTGTGTGTGTGTGTGTGTGTGAGTGTGTGTGATGTGTGTGAGAGAGGGCTGATGGAACAGAAGTGACAGTTGTATTCTGTCGTTCCTCTGAAGGGAAGACAGCTTTCTGTAACAAATGCCAACACACACACACACACACACACACACAACTACACACACACACGCACACACACACACACACACACACACACACACACACACACACACACACACACACACACCTACACACACACACACGCACACACACACACACACACACACACACACACACACACACACACACACACACACTCTCCTGTATCGCTGGTGGTGGTGCAGTCGGGGCTCTGCAGGACGATATGGAACAGTGAGAAGTCCTCTGCCAGCAGGGGACGAATGCGTGTCTATTTTAGTTTTTAATTCCTGTTGGCAATAAAACAGTGTATAGCTGAAGTCAGCGAGTCACAGTGAGTCACAGCGGCTCTTATTTTCCTTCCATTGTAATGTTTTTCAGTTTGTCCTACATTAATGATACGCAACACAGGACACATTCTGCCGTTTGACAGTGGGGAGGTTAACTGTAAACATCACATAGCCAGGAGGGGAGATACTTGAAGACGTCCATTTTTATTTGCTTATCCAAGACGGGGTCATCTTCTTGCTCTTCATGGGGAATCCTGAGGCGTTCTCCATCCACATGAGAGGAATAATCTCTCAAGTGTGTACTGGGTCGAATCCCGGGGGACTCTTCCTAGTTAGACAGACCCGAAAAGGCTCTAAAGGAGGCGCCACAGTGATATAAGATGGCTGAGTTGCCAAGATGGAAATGAAACAAAGGTACAGATGGCATAAAAACCACGATGGCCATTGTTATTACCCCAGATAGCAACGGCAACGAAGTCAAAATGGCGACAGTTATATACCAAGATGGCAACACGAAGGCATGTCAAGAGCAGAGGTCGCGTTAACCGAATATTTTCCGTCTATGACAGATTTTTTTTAACAATGACGGAAAAATCTGAAAGCAGTCCGTCATTTTGACAGATTAGAACAAACTCGGAACAGCGGCAAAGTTTCCCCGCAGCGAGGCTCCGGTGTTATGCCGTGTTATGCATGCCCTCCAAAAAGGAAATGATACCGTTTCCAAACCTAACTTTGCCGTACAAATCATCGAAATGTCTGTGAGTTTTGGCTTTACGCTGTGCGCGCTCCCGCGAGGTGCAGTGGGCATGCATAACACGGAAACCCCCCGTTGACAGTTCACGAGCATGCTCTCCCACCCCCCCACCCCCCTCGTCAGAGTTGTGTAAAGGCCGACGGGTAATTCTGGTTTTTGACGGACATTTTAGGATCCTGTCCGTCAAAAATGACGAGCAGCAAAAAAGTATAGCGCAACCTCTGGTCAAGAGTGAGGATGATGATGCCCAATAACAAAGATAGTGAGAGCTTCTAACAAAGATGGCAACGGGCTAAAACCAACGATGACGATGGGAAAAACCAAAATGGTAATCGCCAGTAGCTTAAAACTGAGATGGCCAAAAGCTAATATGGCAATAGACAACAAGCAAGAAGGTGATCACCAATACAAAAGATTGTGATGGCCAAAAGACAATATGGAAATGTCAAATATATCACGATTCGGACTGCAAGAAACAAGATGGCAAAAACCCAAACTGTTATCAGAATCAGAATACCTTCATTAGTCCCACAGAGGGGACATGTACGTTGTTACAGCAGAAAAGAGCCATAGACAGCTTAATGTTACACATGTTACATGCATACAAAAGTATGTATATTGCACATATAGCACATATTGCACATAGTTGGTTGGTATTTAACAGCAAGGGGTGTTATAGTCTGTGTTGTGTGTGTGTGTGTGTGTGGGGGGGGGGGTTGTATAGTGTGACCGTTGCAGGAAGGAAGGACCTGCGGCCTCAGGATGGCGACGCCAAAGAAACAATTGGATAATGGCCAATAACCAATAACCATAAAGATGGGGATTGCCTAAAACAGAAACTGCTATGGCTGTTGGCAAAAAACCAAGACATATCCCAAAACCAAGAGATTATTGGTTAACACCAAAATTAACTCGTTAAAAACAATTGTCCACAGACCAAAAGGTGATTCCCGTTAACAGGTCCACTTCTTACTCACAGAGTTCAGTATTCTCTCCTTTCTGTTATCGGTTCAAGTGCTCCAGTGCTCTGCATATTCCTCCATCATAAATCAGCACTTTGTGGTCCAGACGCACACACAGATGCAGCCCTGCAGGCATCACCATACAGTACATTTAGATAAGACGGTCTCTAGTGTACACACACCAAGACGGACAACACACACATTAAAGCACACACCCACGCCGCTTAGAGATAAACGAATGAGGCGCAGTCTGATTGGGTCGGAAGGTCACATCTCGATGTGGTCAGAAAGTAAAGCTGGAGGCAGAGAGTCGACAACAGCTGAGAGATAAGAGGAAACAGTAATGAGTAGAGGAGTCACTGACAGAACACCATCGCACAACAAAGTGCAACGACCCACATCCTCACAGCACATTTCACATTACAAGTAGATCACATAAATGTCAAATCTGGGACATACACTTGTCATGTTTTATTAGTGGATGCGACTCCATTCAAGGAAAAACAGAGCGAGGAACTGTAAATCACAACGTAAGGTGCCTCACTGCCTCTGACAACAGTTGCTCAGTTATGTAACCCTGCGTCTATGCACAAGATTTGATGAAAACTCATTTGACGTCGGAAATGCAGGTTACATCTTGCACATTTGATGACACAGATTCTTCTCTGGGATTCTCAATGCTAAGTAGCAGATTCTCATCGCTGCAGGCCAAACATAATGCAGCACGAGGCTGCTGAGGTGTATGGCCGATTCATTTCTGGAGGATATCAAAACATCAATTCTTACTAGTAATAAGGTTTATTTCTGATATAAAAAATTGAATTTTAACTAGTAAGAATGCAAATTCTTGATATCAGAAATGCAATTGTAACTAGTGAGATTTGCGTCGTTTTTCTCATTCATTTCAATGGGAGTTGGAATTTGAACTAATTTGTGATATCAGGAATTCAATTGTTGATATCAGAAATACAATTTGAACTAGTTCAAAAATCATTTTTTGATATCAGGAATTCAATTGTTACTAATTATAGTTCAATTTTTATTTATGAATTCCTGATATCAAAAAAGGATTTTTAACTAATTAAAATTGTATTTCTGATATCAACAATTGGCATTTCGACTAGTTGAAATTGAATTCTTGATATCAGAAATTGGTATTTTTAGTAGTTCAAATGTAATTGTAACTAGTAACAATTGAATTACTGATATCAGAAATTGGCATTTGAACTAGTTAAAATTCCAACTCCCATTGAAATGAATGAGAAAGTTAAAAGTAGTTAAAATCACATTTCTGATATCAAGAATACACATTACAAATAGTTCAAATTCAATTTTTGATATCAGAAATAAACATTATTACTAGTAAGAATTCAATTTACTAGAGTGTTGCCAGCTTTAAAAATACACCTCTGAAATCAAAAGGAGGCGTCTGAGATTGAATATGTGGAGCAGCTTCTTGTTTCAAAGCTGATCCGTTCATTAAACTCACTCGGAGCCGCTCAGCGCCGACTCAGCGCGACTCATGTTGGGCCGTCAACCGTCTGACACTCCCCGACTCTGAGCAGATCATCCAGACGTTTCCATTCATTCAGAGCCTTATTTAACCCAAGCTGTTTACAGCAGAGGAGGAAGAGGAGGAGGATAACATTTCATTTGTTTCCTGTTGGGAATGAGAGCATCATGAACTGAGAACTAGAAGTCAATTAATTAATCAGAAGTCTTAGAGAAAATTGAACAAATTATCCGTTTTGAGAATAATTTTTTGACCGTTAGTCGTACAAAACAAGACCCTCGAAGACGTTTTCCTCAGACTCAGCCTTCACATTTCTAGAATTGTTTTTTTTAGACTTACTGATATATCAAAACATGATAAAAAGATCTAGAAAGTAAACTAATTATCAGTTGGACCCCTACTTATATTCGTAAAGTGTTGAATGCCGTGTCAAGAGCCTTAAAGATTGTTCTGACATTTTGGGAAATCGGTTAATTCGCTTTTTTCTGAAAGTTGGAAAGAAGAAATCGGCAATCTGACGTTTTAGAGAATGTTTGGATCAAATCATTCACACTGTGCTTCCAGCTTTGCAATCATGAACATGTGTTGTCTTTCTTTGTTTTAAAACATTTAAATGAATATTGTTAGAGTTTGGGTCAGACAAACCAAGACCCTTGAAGACGTTTCCTTGGAATCTTTGGACTTTTTACGAACATTTTAGTATTTTTAGAACTTATATAGACATAATGATTAACCTGTTAAGCACCAAGCCTGTTTTTCATGTTTCAGGCTCGAAAATGACATGCCCAAAACAACATGACTACAACTTAACTTCTACAAGGGTTATATGAATAATTTCTTTTATCAAAGCAAGGTTACATCTGTGAGTTGGATGTAGAAGTGTCAGAATCAATATAGATGTTTTTTATTTTAAAGAAAATTCAGATTTTACATAGTAAAAAACTGTAAATTATAGTGTCCGTCCAAAGATTATTTTTTACAGATAGTGAAAACTACCCTTGGATGATGGGTTAGTAGACTAAAAGCTTTAGAAATCCAAAGTACAACATATAATAAGTACCCTGTATCAGGATTGAAGCAAAACAAGTGACATTTGACCTTTTTAGAGAGGTTTAGCCAAAACCACCCCACCTCTGAGGTGATTTGGGTGAAAATAGTTTTTTTTCCATATTTCTGGCCCCCCTTGGTCGATTGTGATGGTTGACACCTCTTTCTGACCGTTAGAGCCAATAGAATCGAAGGAGGAGGCCCCCACACACACTCGTTGTGAAAACAAACGGTTGGGGCTTCCCGCATGCAGGTTTGCACCAGAGTGAAGCGATCTCTCGCTCTGACATTTGGAAACGAAAAAGCAGTTTTATTGCTTATGGATTATCAGAAATCATTTCAAAGAGGGCACAGACACATTGGATTAACCTATGGATTAACTGCAGCATCGTTTTCTTATCGTTTTAATGCCATTGAAGACCAGTTTTGACCAAGGTAAGCCATGTTAGCGTTTCTAGCTACCTAGCTCCACATGTTATGATGTACGCTTTCGTTTATAGCGTCACAAATGTTTATCACTGAGTGTTGAGGTGGACACTCACAGATTCTGTGTCTCCAGCTGATGCTAATCGAGGGGTTGGCTGTGCATCTAGGATAAGTAATAAGGGAGTTGTGAGTGAGTTTAGGTGCAGAGATAGGTTACATTTTTTCGCTTGTGGCTAATTCAGAGGCTGAGTGTTAGCATTGTGTTTTTTTTTGTTGATTTAAAAAAAAAAAAGATCAGTTAGCTGAGTTTCTTCCCGTTAAATGGATATAAAACATTCATAGTTTATTAAATATTAAGATTCCTTAGACGTTGTTCCCTGCAAATGACGCGTTTATCCGCCCGGTACCGGGGGGGGGGGCGGTGCGTAACAGGTTAATCAAAACATAAGAAAAACAGATTAATACGGGAAGTTATCATCAGTGGGTCCTCAAATTATTTGCTTGAATGATCAAAAGCCGTATCAACTACACATTTAGACAGGGAAATGCAAACAGCTAGCATTGCTCCGTCCAAAAGTAAAAACCGAATCTGCATAGCGACACCTCTAAAGCTTATTATTTAACATTATACTTCTTGTGTTTTTAATCAAAGTTGTGTATTCTACTTAAATATTTTTGCAAGATAACATGCAGCCTCTCTTTGGTGTCAAATCTCAGTTTTTTCAGAACTCTTTGCATGAAAAAGGAGCTCTAATCTTCACACTTTACCTAAAATAACGATCTTTATTTCATGGTTTTATTGGATTTCTGACTTATTCCCATCTCCCTGCAGGACTCTGAGCCGCGGAGGTGACTCAGCAGCTTCAGAGAATCTTTAAATATTGATGACGGTATGAAAATGACCCTAAAGATCAGACTGTAAATGTCAGCGGTCCTCAGAGAGTCAGGAGTTTTTCAGGTAAATGAAAGCGTCTGATTCTCTCCTGGATCGCTGCACACACACACACACACACACACACACACACACACACACCTTACACTGACTTTATTTATTTAATATCATTTATTGGATATAACTGCGTCAGTTTTACTGCGTCACGTCTTCCTGTAATCTTTGCCTCCGGGCTGCTCCACTTTGTGTGAAGTTCTGCATTAGTGTGTGTGTGTGTGTTTGAGAGATGATGTCTTTGTTTTTCTGTCTCTGTGAGGACAGCTCAGAGTTTTTAGACCAGGACAGTGAGGACACTTTCAGCCAATGGACATTTGTGAGCATGGTTAATGTTTGGAAGAGTGAGGACAATTGAGGACACATTTTTTTTTTTAAATATATATAAAAAATCAGGACCTTTTTCACAAACTGAGGAAATATACTGAATACAAAGTTAGAACTGTTCACCAGGTTAGGACATTAAAGCAATGTGAGCACATTTTGCAAAAGTAAGGATCATTTTCGCCAAGTGAGGAAATTTTTATCAAACAGAACGCTCTCTCTCTCTCTCTCTCTGTCTCTCTCTCTCTCTCTCTCTCTCTCTCTCTCTCTCTCTCTCTCTCTCTCTCTGTCTCTCTCTCTCTCTCTCTCTCTCTCTCTCTCTCTCTCTCTCCTTCTCTGC
The DNA here is from genome assembly GCF_902827165.1 of Trematomus bernacchii. Classification (NCBI taxonomy): domain Eukaryota; kingdom Metazoa; phylum Chordata; class Actinopteri; order Perciformes; family Nototheniidae; genus Trematomus; species Trematomus bernacchii. The sequence continues at coordinate 42,405 of NW_022987891.1, read as the reverse complement.
ACTGAGCCAGTTGCTCAAACAGACAAGCCTGTTTACAGTTGTCGGCGAGATGCCGCTCCTCTGTCTTCATAACAGTCAAAGCATGAGACTGAAGTTCCCACAGGGGTCAAAATAACGCGCTGTGATGTGCAGTCGACACGTTGGATGCGATCCCAATTATCTAACGCATTAACGTGACAGCCCTACTGTATACTACTATATCTTTCTAGACAAATCGCTGTAATGTTTAGGAAGTTTGGCGATTTCAACAAGGTCATATTATATATATTAAGTAAGGACATTTTAATAAAGTGAGAAAAATGTTTACTAGATAACATAAAAGTATTTGTTATGTGAGGATATCTCTAGTGTTTCTTTAAGTTAGCACATTTCAGAAGGTGGTGACAAATAAGGACATTTTTAACAAAGTGAGGACACATGTATAGAAAAACAGCTGTTTAAAGAAAGTAATGACGTGTATTAGTAAGGCAAGGAGGCTTACAAAGGTTAACAGATGTCAATATCGTTTACGGTCGTGGATCAATATTCACTTTAAATGCTGTTGTTTTTTTGCTTTCAGTACATTTAAAAGATGGGACAAACAGTTCTCTGAACATTGTGGTTGATATACATTGATGTCTTTCCGTCTAAACACCCATCACACACACTGAGATTACCGTCTCCTCACAAACCATTACAGACTGTTTATACCTGTGTGTGTGTGTGTGTGTGTGTGTGTGTGTGTGTGTGTGTGTGTGTGTGTGTGTGTGTTTACTTCCCTTATCTCTCCTTTAAGCGCGGCGGACAACCTAAAGCTGTGATAACAGGGTGATTGAGGAGTGAAGCAGAAAGAGTGACATATCTGGATAGGAGTGGAGAAAACGTTGTGTGTGTGTGTGTGTGTGTGTGTGTGTGTGTGTGTGTGTGTGTGTGTGTGTGTGTGTGTGTGTGTGTGTGTGTGTGTGTGTGTGTGTGTGTGTGTGTGTGTGTGTGGGGAGGGACGTCCAATACTCTGCACCAACAATAGTAAACGGGAAAATAATGGAAATTCAATAACAACACCCTCAAATGGTCCAAAACCAATTTCCACGCGTGTTAGATTCGAGGCAAATGTAAATTAAAATGGTGAACTAACTGGAGATGTGATTTAATAACTGCAGAGAATGTTTCCGTAACGTTTGCATGCTCGTTATCTCCAAGTTTCACGACTTCAGAGCGTGGAAACATTTCCTTTGGAAGGAGAAATATGGAAAACTTGCAATTAAACATTAAGTATGGCGACGATAAGGGAGTCATTGGTGGAAAAACAGGAAATAAAATTGCATTAACTGCAGAGAGATAAGGGAAACAATGAGGGCTGAATACCTCAGATAATTCCTAACGATGTTTTATTGTTTACGCCCTGATTAAGCAATAACTTCCTGCTTATTTGGAAACACCAATTAGTGTTCAATGTTCCTAAAGAGGTCATATTCTGCTCATTTTCAGGTGCATGTTCGTATTTATTGCCTCTACTGTGACATGTCTCCATATCCCTTCAGTGCTTTTATATTGTTACATCATTTCAGACATTTTACATAATGTTTCTATGACATTTTTCATATTTCCCGTTTTTTATTTTATTTGTACAACTTTTTTCTGACATATTTCACATATTCTTTGAAAATGTTTTTGTATTTTTGGGGGGTTTCTTTCATGTTATTTGGATATTTCTTAGTACATTTTGTAACATATCTCAGTTTTCTTTTACTTAATCATCCTAACATTTTTGACTTATTTTCTTGCCATTTTTCAGTCATTCTCAATTAACTTTTTCGTGCATTTTACACATTTTTGGGAAATGTTTTCATATTTTTTTGGGGTATTTTTACAACTTAATTCCTATATATGTGTATGTTACTTCTTAGCATATTGCTGCTGTTTGAGGTGGTGCTCATTTGAACTTTTTCCATATACTTTTGGCCCATTTTTACTACATCAACGCATCATTTAGATCAGGGGTGTCAAACTCAAGGCCCGGGGGCCAAATCCGGCCCGCGACTTCCTTTTTTGTGGCCCCATAAGAGCTCGCAAAGAATATAATATGTTTATTATAAGGTTCTATATACAGTAAGGTTACATGCTACTTTACAGAAGCACGTTGCCCATAAACTACATGTCCCACAATGCATCTCAAATTTGACTTTTTTCTCAGAATTAGATTTTTTTTTAAATGTCACTTTTCTTTTCTCAAAATGTCACTCTTTGTTTTATGTTTTTCCAGAATTTGGCTTTTCTTTTTAAATCATTTTGTGACATTCTCACTGAAGAGACTTGCAATTATTTGCCCTAGACTTCTGCTTTCAGACGTAGTTAATTATGAAGTTATTACCTTATCCCATAATAATCCAATGCAGAGGCAATAATGTAATATAAAACATTATTTGATATATATTAAATATTTATATATGTATTTTTATATAGTCTTAAAGTTACAACCGGCCCTTTGAGTGCAACCATAATGCTGATGTGGCCCGTGATGAAATTGAGTTTGACCCCCCTGATTTAGATGAATGTAAGTCTAATTTCTCGTCTCCTCCACCTCCGTAAAGAAGTACATGTCTCTTTTAATGCAAATGTTTTACCAGATAATCTCCGTTTCCTGTCTTCCTGTCTGGAAACAAACTAAAACGTCTGTAAAACTACAACTTCACAGTAATTAGAGAATCCCTTCAATTTCAAGTCTTATCATTTAATTACCAACATATGTTAGAAACACTGTGAGGACACGAGGAATCCTGCGAGCGTGTGCTAACGGCTAATTAATTAGCCTTTCACTTTGTTGTTCCCAGATTAGCCCACAGCTAAGAGTTTGGCTGCTAATGAAACACCAGAAGAAGAAGAAGAAGAAGAAGAAGAAGGGTCTTATGTGGCGTCACTTCACTCTCATCAGAGAACAGAGTGTTTGAACTGAAAGGCATCAGTAAAATGGAACTTCTGTGTGAACTATTCATATCTTAAACTGCACTGTAACTTTTTATTCATGTACTATTTATTCATGTACTTTTTATTCATGTAATTTTTATTCATGTATTTTTTCTTTTAATGTTTCTTTTATGATCTTTTCTTTTTAATGACTGTTTTTAAATGCCTTTGTCTGAATGTCTTTCATTTTTGTAAAGCACCTTGAATTGCCTTGTGTTGAAAGGTGCTATATAAATAAACGTGCCTTGCTCGCTGTGATGCTGAGACGTTTACCTGCACAACATTAAAGCAGCGATAATTAGCTCGCAGGCTAACAGAGGATTTAGAGCGAGGAAAAGAGGTGGGAACAACATGCATTAATGAACACAAGGATCATGAAAGATAGAATAGATGAACACCGTGACAGACAAACCAATTCCCATCATGCTTTGTGCCGTCTATTTCCTGCTCTAACCGGAGGGAATACACAGATTTGGTGCTAAATTTAGAATCTGTCATGAAACACAGCGAAAACAAACGTCCATCGAGCAGTTTCATTCAGACTGTTGACATTTCATTTGTGAATCCGTTATCAAACACATGCAGCTTTTTGCACATGTTTTCATGATTATAGATTGTGTTTAAAGCCGATGGATTAAACGTAACTATTGTTGGTATTATGTAACGTATAGAAGCAGATTCCAGTGGTTGCATACATAACCGAAGGCATTTGAAAGTAAACATCTATTGTTTCTGACATTTTCCAATAATTTATTTCACATGTTTCAGGATATTTTCCACTTGTGTTCGAGTGGTGCTCATTTGAGCGCCTTAATATACTGTTAGCTAGTTTAATCTGCAGCTATACATCATATTCTATGTGATTTATGTCAAAAAAGTCAACATTTATTGAGAAAAGATGCATGAAATTATCCCTTAAATGTGTTTTATTTAATATTCGTGGGCTATTTTGTCATATGCACAATGAAAGTCTTTAGTAACAGGCTCTTTCAACAATCTAACATACAATAATCTTATAGTATAGTGCATACACACTGACTTTACCATAACAACCTGTGCAGTATATGGTAATATACTTAACAAAATATTCATCAAATCTTTAAAAATCTTTCTAAAAATCGAAGAAATTTAGGAAGAAATTGCAATAAAACGATAAGATTAAAAACTAATATTTAAATCAATGTAAGAGGTTAAAGAAGGTGTGTAAAATAATAAGATAAAATATTCATATAAACCTAAGAAGTAAGAGAAGAATGTGCAATAAAGGGATAACACAAATATATAATATAAACATGTATAATGTGTATATTACTATTTATAAACAGTGGTTCATTTGTGTGAATTAAACTGTTGTTATTGAACACACACACACACACACACACACACACACACACACACACACACTCACACACACACACACCACACACACACACACACACACACACACACCCCAACCTGTGCTGCTAAACTCCTCCTGCAGCTAACGCTATACTTTCTGTGTGTTAATGTGCGCGGTTGAGCAGATTATCTGTGGGCTGCAGATAAGTGAATGTGGGTCAGGAAAAGGCGTGCTGGTTTTTTACGCCTCTACAATAAAATGCATGTACGTGCACCGCGGGTCCGCAGATTTGAAGTGGAGCGCAGCTCGAGTCCCTTCGGGCTTTATGTGCATCTCTACAGATACAATAAGTCAATAAGCTGCACGTGTTTCCCTCTCCACACAAAGATATAGGGGCTTTTTTCTCCCAGCGTTTCCCCCACGCAGAGCGAGTCTAATAAGATAAGAACTTGTGCAAAGAACACACCTAAACTGCCTCTTTTCGCCCGGGAACACACACTGGATCAGTCACAGTCACATGAGACCCAGGATAGATCAGTTCAGACATTTTAGACTCATTTTTGAGACATTTTATCAGACTTATTTCCGATTTTCATTTATTTGTAATGACTTTTATGTGATATATGTTTTGAAAATGTATATTTTAGGTGATTTCTTTCATGTTATTTGATAGTTTTTAACATTTATCTCAGTTTTTTTCAAACATAATTATCCTAACATTTCACTTATTTTCTTGCCCTTTTTCAATGTTGTACATTTGTCAGACATTTTACATTTATTTTATGATATTTTTTCACATATTTTCTGACTTTTTTTACTCATTTATTTGTTCTTATTTTTTAACGATTTTTCTCTATATTTGTACGGTTATTTATCAGACTTATTTCACACTTTCCATGAATTTCTCTGGAACAACGGCCACATCTCTGCTCTGATACGGAGCATTTTACAGAGAGGCTTGTTTTAAAGACTTACTTCGCTTCAGAAAAAGGAGAATTTTGTCGACACATTAAAAATCATCTGGAGAAACATGTTCATCACTAAACAGGAAGGGGATAAAAACTAATCTGGAAGCGGTAAATGCAAATACTCAAGTAGTGTACAAGTACTTTGAAATTGTACTTCTGTTGCTGTGTTTCGTACATCTTTACAACAAAATGTCAGAAAGGTTTAAACTCTTTGGTATGAAGCAATACATTCTGGGTATATAATGAATAAGTATGAGTACAAGATCTGAGTACTTCTACTTTTACTCAAGTACAATATCCTGATTACTTCTCCCACCTCTGAAGAGAACACATCTCTGGATCTCTTATAATAAGTGACCTCTACAGTTAACATACAAAATGGATGGATGAAATTCAAATGGTGATTTCTTTGCTTTTTAATCAATTGGTTCATTTATTAAAGGACGGCTTCTTTTATTACATTTTGACTTTGTTCAGTGCTGGCATCACTTTTCATCTGATGCGAGAACCATAGTTAATTAGAAGTTTGATCAGCATCTGCCGTCCAGAAACAAAGTGTCCTTGTGGATATTTCTGAGGCCATTAAGCATTAAGTGGTCTCCAGCAAATTTAACATAAAAAGTGGGAAGTAAAGTGTTCCTTAATGAAGCTCTTCTGTGTTAGTGGAACAGACAGAATAGATTATGGGATACAGTTTTGAAGCCTTGAGTTTGGCATCAACGTCTATGGCTTTGGCCTTTTTTTAATCTTGGTTTCAGGCAATCGCTATCTTGTGTTCTTTAACCATGGCCAAGTTTTCGGTCATTTCCGTATTGGGTTTTAGGCCATTAGTGTCATGGTTTAATGATATCGCAATCTAGATTCTAAGCCATTGCTATCGTAGTTTCTGGCCATTATCATCTTGGTTTTACCGTTGCTGTCTTATTTGATGTTGTTGCCATCTTTGTTTAGGTCCATCGCCATCTTGGTTTTTGGCAATCATCATCTTCTTTGAGGACCCTCGCCTTATATATTTGTTGGCTGTTGCTATCATGGTTTTTCAGACATTGACATCTTGGTTTTTTGAGATGCCGACATTTTTGTTTTTGTGTAGACAAGAAGAAGAAGTGGACGTCACGTCACCCTTTGTTTTGTAGACTACTGTAAAAGCCTTAAGCTATCTTAGTGATTTTGTAAGAGCATCTTGTTTTGACCGTTGCTCTCTTATTTTAGGCGGTGGACATCTTGGTTTTTTTCGCCACCATCTTTGTTTTCGTCAATCATCATCTTCTTTTAGGACCGTCGCCTTCTTGTTTTGTTGGCTGTTGCCACCATCTTTGTTTCGGTCCATTGCCACCTTGGTTGTTTCGTAGAGACATCATAGAAGAAGTGGACTCTGGTCTAAAACCTTTAATTGGTCGTCAATTTGTTATTTTCTGAACCAGAAGTGACACACAAGGGTGGAAAGAGTATAGAAACGCATTGCACAACAACACCACTTAGTCACATGTTGTGTCTTATCGCACTTTCCCTTACTGCCCAATGTTTATTGATCAGTTGTGGCATCATTTTAGAATACTAAAACACTGTAAACAAAGCAATTGTTTAGTTATTTTTACCTGAATTATGTGTTTTTCTTTCTTGGCTGCAGATGGGACCACAACCAATCAGAAGGGAGGACAACAGACCAACAGCAGCCAGTTTCTACACGGTAAGTAAGTGCTTTAATTAATTAATGTATTTAGGTCTGCAAACATCACTTAGTCAATTTAGGATGAAAGAGAAAGTAAGTATTGTTACTGCTCTTATTATATACAAAAATCTGCTAGACATAAATATGTTTCTGCTTTTCTCTCCGGGAAAACATCCGACCTACTGAAATATAAAGTGGTTCCACAATATTAATACATATGAGCCTCTGTAATCCAGAATGCTGGCTTCATCTTGTAGATATACAAGCGTTAATAAAACAGTAATTTGCACCAACAGACCGAGCCACAGACAAACAACAGAATAAATCTTGTCGGTTCATTTCCTCTTCATTATTTCTCCAGACTCACGTTGGAAGTTTTTCTCTCTGAGCTCCGGGAAGACGTTATGTAAGAGCAGCAAGTGTGCCAACAAGTACAAGTAGGACACACAACAATGCTTTCATATGGAAATCAAAGCCCACACACGCACGCACGCACGCACGCACGCACGCACGCACGCACGCACGCACGCACGCACGCACGCACGCACGCACGCACGCACGCACGCACGCACGCACGCACGCACACACACCACACACACACACACACACACACACACACACACACACACCACACACACACACACACACACACACACACACACACACACACACACAATAAAGCTGGTGGAATCAGACCAGCCGAGAAACTTGCCCAGAAAACACCAATTTGCTCCGACAGTGACGGAGGCGGATGAGTGTGTTGCATTGTTCACATCCTGTAAATGGAAACACACCTGCCTGGTTTCTCAGTGATAAAGGACATCTTGGCTTTCGTTGCCTCCTTTCGTCTCTTCTCAAGATAACAGCTTTTCACTGTCTTGTTCCCCCCTCCTCCCTCTCTGTTCCACCTGTGCTAAAAGCTCCTCTTATAAATGTATTATTGCAACAGCGTGTTCGACCCCGTTAGCCGTGAAAAGAAAAGAGGGAAGGTCGGCTTTGAAAAGACATCGATAGTGAAATTACTAAACTGTTTGAAACGCTGAGAAGAATCAATTTCCCCTTTGCAGTCTCGAATTGATCAGAAAAGGTTATTTTTGTCACTAAATGTCATAGATTTAGCCATCTGGTTGCTGTGGCAACAAGGTGCCAATTTAAGTCTCAACAACAACAGATTAAAGAAAAACCTGACTTGAAAACACTGGTCTTAAACCAGCATCCAGTGGTTATTGTCCTCCAACTCACACGACCAAATAGGTCGATTGTTCAAGCGCTTTTTACGACCTATAGTCACGTTTTAAAGTTTTCAACCTCTAGTGCTCCCGTTGAATGCAAATGGAAAAAACACAAAAGCATTGTACACAATTTAAACCAATTCATGTTGTGTAATTAACAATGATAAACTGATGAGTACTGCAGATATAGCTTTGAAATCATTTGACAGTGGGGGGAATACGGTTTTATTATGAAAACTTCAACCCGTAACTTTACATGGAAGCTGCCCCATATACACGTTCTCCTGGCGGGACCTCAAATCATCTTCGTAATATCTATCAAACTATAGATCCTACACATCGACTGGACGTAGATTTTAAAAGCACATACACTTCTCGCTAGAAATCGAATCAAAAAGCATTTTAATGGCCAAACTATCCTACAATTTAGGATTTTCCAGAGAGGGTTATTTGTGAATAAACGACCCTCCGGAGCGTTTGCAATCAACGGGAGCATGTTGTTTCTTACACGACCACTAGAGGTGCTACACTTTAAAACGTGACTATGGGTCGTAATAATCTGCTGAACAATCGACCTATATGGTTGTTTTTTGTAGGAGGACAGGCTGCAATTTTCACTTTAAATCCCAATTTTTCCTCAAATGTTGTGATTTTTCACCCATTTTAAATTTATTTTATGATATTCTTTCACATATTTTCAGATTCTTTCCACATTTATTTGTTGTTATATTTTTAAGATTTTTCTTCATATTTGTACGGTTATTCATCTGAATTATTTTACACTTTCCATGAATTTCTCCGGAAGAACGGCCACATTTCTGAGAGGCTTTTTTTAAAGACTTGATTTCGCTTCAGGAAAAGGAGAATGTTGTCGACACATGAAGGAAACAAAGGTCAGGTCTCTGTCTTGGTTTTAGGCCATCTCCATCTTGTCTTTTTTTAAACCATTACCATATTGGGTTTTGGCCATCTTGCTTTTGGCCATTGGAGTCCTGGTTTCTGGTTTTCTCACCTTCTTGGTTTTGGGTCATCACTATCTCTGTTGTTGGTGATCGCTTCTTGGTTCCTGAACCTCGCTGTCTTGGTTTTTGGCCTCTGGGCTAAAAGCTCCTCTCATAAATGTTTAATAGCATCAGCGTGTTCAACCCTGTTAGCCGTGAAAGCAGAGAGAGAGAATGGTGAAATTACTAAACTGTTTGAAACCCTGAGAATAATCAATTTCTCCTTTTTAGCATTTAGCAATCTAAGTCTCAACAACAACAACAACAACAGATTAAAGATCATCCTTACTTGAAAACACTGGTTTTACAACATCCAGTGGTTATTGGTGCATCGCTTGAATTATGCATGTCACCATCTTAGGTTTTGGGCAACTCAGCTTTCAACGTCTACGTTTTTCACATTTTCTAAATCTTGGTTTTAGGCCATCACCATCTTGTTTTTTGTCCATTACCTTCTTATTTCTTGGGTTGCTGCATCTTGGTTTTTGTACGTCGCTGGGCCATTGTGATAACTCATTCTGAGTCTTCACTGTCCTTTATTTACATGATGATCTTCAACATTATTACCTAATATTTGATGGGATATTTAAGAATGAAAGCACTTTAAAGGATGTGAGAGTGCACTGTAAAAACAGTTCCGATGGTGAAGTCAACAAAACTCAATTTTTTTATGTAATTTACTTGCCCATAATTAGTTTTTTTTCAATGTGCGTTTAAACAGTAACAATTAAAGGTAGGGTAGGTAAGTTTGAGAAACCAGCTCGAGATACACTTTGTGTTATATTCCATGGAATGCTCTTAACATCCCGATAGCAATGAATATCTGAAGTGCTTTGACAAAAAATCCATAAAAACATTTCATCTGTGGAAGCTGTGGTACTGTAAAAAGCACGACCAATCATCTGAGCCGGCCCGGCTAAAATAACTGGATGGCCTACCTGCCTGTCAGCCTTCCGTCTGTGCACAAACTTATCTCGTGCCCTCATTGGTCATGTGCGCGTTCGTGTGTGTTGGAGGAGGGGCTCTGTAAGGAAGTGGCAGATTTTCTCCGGTTGTGTATTTTCAAATTCTAGCGATCTCGAGCCGGTTTCTCCAAAATTACCTACCCTACCTTTAAGCAAGAATGAGAACATGTTTTAAGAACTCATTAACTCTTAAAATGGCTTGGAACCACTTGACACATCTTTTTTAAGTTTGACCAAAGCAACAGTTTTTACAGTGTGGTATTACCTTGTCTTACCTTACTGCAGACTTCCCATGTCAGCTTGAATCCATGTCCCGGTGAAACCCATCCTATATCTTCCCCTCCATGCGCCTGACATGAAACCTTATAACCCGAGCGTCATCCATCAGTGCGTCCTAACTAATCCGCTTTCCTCATGTGAACATAAAGCCACCCATGCGTTCATCCATACATTCACAATCATTTACATTTTCAGGCCGAGCGGCACCACAACAAAACGCTTCTTTTTTATCGGCAGCGTATCCATCAGTGTGTCATATATTAAACCGTAATGATATAAGCTGCGTTGGCTGAACGACACCAGGCATACGTCTTAGACGGCAGCAAATCAGCATGAATGCCTCGTCTGTATTTCACTCATTGCTGTAGTGAATGTATCGTTACGTCTCATTTAAGTATATACACTTCCTTCTCTGGTTTTATTTCCCCGCAGTTTGAATGTATCAGACCTAATGTCAACTACAGCTGTTATTCCCAGGCTTCATCACACCTATAATACAAAAGACTGGAAACCTTCTGTTCTCTTGCATTCGACAAACAGGAGGAACATTGTCAGGAACATTATCATACGGATGTTACCTGTCGTATGTCCCTTTTGTTTCCTGCTCCTCTGTAGAAATGACAGTGCTTTTCTGTGTAGGAGGGTCAGATTCTTGTGCTACATCAGTGGTGCAGGTTATCTGTAGATAGATTCTGTTAAATGCTATTACTCTTTATTAAATAACACATCTTTGGTTTCAGCTTGTATATTTGTTCTTGTCTTACCAGAAGGTGATTAAGTGTGGAATTTCCACCACAATTGCCAGCTCTGTTTTATTGTGTTGCACTGTCGGAGGAGCCTGTGACCTCAGATTTGCATCGACATAACTACACTGTAGCTACAGTATGTACGAATGACAATAAAAGCATTGAATCCATGAACCGTCAGACTGATGAGCAGAACGCCTGCAGCAGAACATGCTTCCTGATGCCAAACTACACAGTCATCCATCCGAGCAATCATTCATCTGCAGACACTCTGAGTAACTGCTGAGTCGCTGGAGCGTGGCACACACTGAGGCTGCAGGACGCTGATCAGGTGAAACATGGACAATCTTCTGCCGTATGTTAGTATCTGTGCAGAGAAAAGAGAGGCTGGACTCTTCATATGCATGTCGTTAATCTGTGTCTTAACGTACTGCGACAACTTTCAACAACACGATTAATGTTTGTTTGTCGAGATCTACATACTGAACAAAGACAGAGACGATCGCCATGAATATACATGGTTTTTTAAGCAATGCAAATGAAGCTGGGGAAGGCAAAAGTCCGTCCACTATGGAGAGAAACATGCATTGCAATGACAATATGTTGAGATATTGATGATCGCAAGAGGATGATCCCCAATACCTTTTGTTATCATCTATCTTTACCTCTAACGCCACCCTGAGGTTGATATTTGAAGTTTTAAGTTGACATTCTTCGATCAATAATTGGATGCATTGTCATAAAACCTGGTTAAGCCATTCATGTTCCCCAGAGGATGATTCCCAACAACTTTGGTGATCATCTGACTTGATATTTGCAGTTTTAAGTAATGTTCTTGGATCAATAATTGGATGCATTGTCATTTGCAGTTTTAAGATACATTATTTGATCAACTATTGAATGCATTCTTATACAATTTGAGTTGCCCAGAAGATATATCCCAAAGAGCGGTTTCCCATTGACTTTTGATTCAACGCAACCATAAGACTGACATTTGTTTATTGGTTAACAAACTTTGATCAACAGTTGGATGCATCATGTTCTCCAGAGGATGCTCTGTCTTTACTTTTAACACCACCAAGTTTCTGTTGCAACATGCAAATATACTTCCAGCAATCGGATGAAATGGATCTCTGTTTTCAGACAAATTGAAACTATAATCCTCCAAAATATGGTAATGTTTGTTTGCTGTTTTCTGGACTCTGGGCTCCTTCTGATGAGATCTGCTTCATCTTTCCCCCGGAGCGCAGAAACCATCTTTTTCTAATCACATAAATCATGTATTTATTATGCATTTGACGTGATCTGGTATGTCTCAGAGCTTTTTCTGTATTTCTCCTGAGTGTTAAAGAAGGACAACTCTTTCATGTAATCCACAGTCTGCTCTCAGGAACACTCAGCATGATGTGGAGATGGAGAGCTGTAGATCTCAGCTGAAAGACTGAAAGGAGGTCAGCTTGGCAGCGATTAGAGAAAAGTGTCTTTCATGTTTGGAGTTGATGCCAACCAGTGGCGTCGCCTGGCCTGGGCATCCGGGGAGGGGGAGGGGGAGGGAGAGAGGGGGAGGGAGAGGGAGAGAGGGGGGGGGAGAGGGAGGGGGAGAGGGAGGGACCGGTGTCAGCATGGACCGTGTTGTTAGCATCTGGTTAGCTAGCTGCACTAACGGACATAAGGAGCTGTTTGTTCCACAACAAGCTGGAGGAGAGTCCTCGCCTGTCAGACTGAGAGACTCAGGTGAGCTAAAGGACTCTCTGAGTGTTTAGATAGTTAACTTTAGTCTAAGTTATCTCAGTGGGTCTCAAACGGTTTGGTCACAAATTATTCAAAAGATTATTTCCGCGGCACACCTTCATATGATCATTATAGTTATTAAAAAAAATAAGAGAAAAAAGGAAAAACAGTTATGAAATACTATATGGCAGTAAAACAAGAATAGAGTTTAAAAGGGGAGTGATTAGTAAAATATCCATAAAGAAAAAGTACATTCTGCTTCATATGGGTGTTGAGAGAGGTATCCATAGATCTCTTCATTTTGCTCTCAAAGTGCACCAGATTGATGCTTTTAACTTCAATATTTAAAAAAAAATCTTCCCAGGGGAGCATCCCCCCGGACCCCCCTTGAGGAGGTGAGCCCCCCACTCATAAAAAATACCACTTTACCCCTGCCTATATGCCTGAGCTGATTATCGAGCCTTCATTGTAACAGTCGCGGGTGTACTGTGTGTGTGTGTGTGGGGAGTGTTGCAGTGAAAAATGCCACTGTAGTGCCGCCGCCACTGTGGGCTAAGCCCCGAATGTTTTCAGGTCCAGGCGACGCCCCTGGTGCCAACTCATCAATATTACCCTCCGCTGCTCTGAGCAGGTTAATGCAGGTTACTCAGCAAGTAGAGCAGCAGGCAAACCAGATCAAAAGAGAGGGAACAAAATATATAAATACAAACTGGACTAGCAAGCAAGAATACCGGGATCCAACGAACCCAAAAAACCTTGGAACCAAAGAGAGAAATACCTGCAGTGAGTGAGCGTCAGTGAATCCAGATTAACATGTGTTTAAAGCTGACAATGTTTTATAAGGATGAAGCCAGGGAAGCACTCTCTGTTTACAAACACCTGATTTCCACCAAAGCTCGCAGGATGTTATGAATCTACGTATCAGATTTGGCCTTATGAACAATTTATTAATGCCAAAATAGCACCACATTTAGTTGATTTTGGATACAAACAGGAAGTGCATACACATCGTTGAGGAATTATTGGCAACCGTGAGCTACAAATATATTCTTTTGTAGGATTTAGAGGAATTTGGTGTTGAAAAACTAGATTGGCAAACACATTTGGGGATATTTGAACAGAATAATCCTTGTTTTTGTGTTTTTTTTTTACAAAATGTTGCCCCAGAAACTAAACAGAAAGTATATAAAATATATATTATTAACATGATCCATACTGACGAACCAAAGAGCTTGGACAGGAAAAACTAAACGCTGAATAATTAGCAAAAGAGGGGTTTTCTTTATTACTTAAAATCCCCTTGGTAAGAAAATTGGTAAAAACCCCGACAGAAAAATAAATGTTGTTGGTTGAAGAGAGAAATAAATGGGGGATGGCAACACACACACACACGCACGCACGCACGCACGCACGCACGCACGCACGCACGCACGCACGCACGCACGCACGCACGCAGGCAGGCAGGCACGCACGCACACACACACACACACACACACACACACACACACACACACACACACACACACAGAGGATTTCACAGTTTACAGCACTTCTCCTGGTTTATGCGACACATCAGCTGTGAGTCACACTTCTGCTTTTTCCTTAGGAAGCTTTCCGCCTCGATGCTGTTCATTCCACAAATGACAAACTGTTTTTCTGACACATACACAGAACATATGCATATATATTTATTTATACCGTACATATGCACCTGTTCTGACAGCCTGGAGACGGGTTCATCTGTCATTTTCACGTGTCACGGCCTTTGCCATTTACCTGGCAAAGGCAGCGATGATTGGATGGAAGTGAGAGTTATCATGGACATACTGATGGAGGGAAGAGAAGGAATAATGGGAAACATGGGGAGTCCAAGAGGACAGTAATAAGGGAGGAGGTGGGGAAATGACGGATTTCGAGGAGAATTGACAGTGATGAGGAAAGTTGGGAATATTGAAAGACAGGGAGGAGAAATGATGCTGGAGGAGGTGATGAAAGAGCAGGATGAGTTACTGGGATTACTACCCGACCACGAGATGAAGGGTGTGCAGATGGAGAACCAGAGGAAGGTCGTCATTTGCTGGCGACACAGTGGGAAAGTCGCAGTTACACGGATGAAATGTTAATGCTCCCTCTGGGAAATCAATGGTACCTGAGTCCAGTTCCATGCTCTCATCCTGCATATGGCATTAGCATGGGTTCTTCTCTCAGAGTGGGAGAGAAGAAAAGATGAAATAAATCTCGTAAAATGTGTCCTTGTGAACACATTAAAGCGGTCCATGTTTTAAAGTTTTAACCTGTTAAGCCCGAGAGACCCCGGTACCGGGGCACTGCCGCAACATCTTGCAGGAAACAGTGTCTGAGGGCATGTTCATTTAATAAAACTATGAATGTTTTATATCCATGTAACGGGAAGAAACTCATCTAACTGATCATTTTTTTTTTTTTTAAAAAGAAAAGCCACAATGCTAACACTGAGCCTCTGAATTAGCAACGAGCGAAAAATGCTAACAGATTACTGCACCGAAAATCACTCACAAAACCTTATTATTTATCTCTTCTCCACATCCAACACATCGATTCACATCGTGAGGTGACCCAGAATCTATTGACACTGACATTACCACTGAATTATACGTATTTGCGACGTTATAAGCAAAAACGGACATCAAAACAGGTGACGCTAGGTAGCTAAAAATGCTAACATTTTTACCTTGGCTCTGTAGTCTCTCCAAAGTGGTCTTCAATGGCATTAAAACGATAGAAATGCTGCTGAAGTTAATCCATAGGTTAATCTAATGTGTCTGTGTCCCTTTGAAATGATTTCTGATAATCCATAAGCATTAAAACTGCTTTTCCGTTTCCAGATGTCAAAGCTAGAGATAGGTCCACTCTGATGCAAAATTACATGCGCGAAGCCCCCACCTTTTCTCTTCACAACGTGTGTGTGTGGGGGACTCCCCCTTCGATCCTATTGGCTCTAACGGTCAGAAAGAGGTGTCAACCATCAAAATCGAGCAAGGGGGGGCCAGAGATATGGAAAATCCACCCAAATTACCCCAGAAGTGGTTTCTTTTTGCTAAATCTCTCTAAAAAGGTCAAATGACACTTGTTTTGCATCAATCTTGATACAGGGTACTTATTATATGTTGTACTTTGGATTCCTAAAGCTTTTAGTCTACTAACCCATCATCCAAGGGTGGTTTTCACTATAAGTAAAAAAGAATTTTTGGACGGACACTATAATTTACAGTTTTTTACTATTTAAAATCTGAATTTTCTTTAAAATAAAAAACATCTATATTGATTCTGACTTTTCTACATCCAACTCACAGAGTTATCATTACTTTGAGAAAAAAGATTATTAATTTAACCCTTTTAGAAGGGAAGATATGGTCATTTGTTCTGGGAATGTCATTTTCGAGGGTTAGGGAAAAACAGGCTCAGGGCTTAACAGGTTAAACCAATGTTCCCAGAGTCCTTTGTTCCCTACGTCTGATTTGATATGAGTACAAGTACTTATAAATATCCAATACTTAAGTATCCTGTTTAATCCAGTTTGGTTTTTCCCCAACTGTCACTTTCCCAAAGCAGGTATAGAAGATTGCATCAGAATCAGAATACCTTAATGCGTTACATTGTTACAGCAAGTAAAGAGTCAAAGATATAGCATCATAATATTAGTTTTGGACCATGGTTAGTTTGTCTTGCGTACAAAACTGATTGTAAGAACCACATTTGGTGTCATTAGGAGAAGCCATTGGCAGACTACAGATATAAATGTAGGATTTAGATACGAGCTTCAACCCTGCTTAAAGTCTAGATACTTTTTAAATACAAATCCTGTGTAATTGGGATATTATCCTTAGATGGTTGTCTCTCTTGTCCTGCTGGGCAGTGTGAGAGACTGTGGCCTCTGAAATCACACACCCAATAACTCCTTAAGTGTCAGAAAGGAAACAAAGTTCCTTTTCAAAGTGTTTCTAGTGGTGGAAACTCGTTTTATTCGTCCTCGTCTCTGTTTTCAGGAGGTCAGAGATGACCCAAACCGGACTCCCTGCTGCTGCTGTTTTTCAGACGATATTCAAAGACATGCTGGGATCTGATGAAAAGATGCCACTACAGGACAAAAAACACTCATTAAAATGATTTAAAGATGAGGTTTTCAGCAGAGGGAATATCCTCCTCATTTCAGAAGTTAAACTTGAAGCAACAAGATTAAAACACCAGAGCCTCATTTACTAGATTACAGCATAACAGAGCAGAGATCTGTTGGATCCATTTAACATACAGGCAGATTCCCTAATGTGGGAACACTTTGCATTGTTTTATTTGAGGACAATCGCGTTAGCATTTAGCTCCATGCTCAGATAAGGCATGATACCTTTAGCATGCTAACGGGCTAACTTGCAGCACGGGCTGCTTGTTAGTTGGTTAGTTAGTTTGTTAGTTAGTTATTAAGTACATTAATTAAGTAAGTTACTTAGTAAGTACGTTAGTTAGTTAGTTAGTTAGTTAGTTAGTTGGTAAGTAGGTTGGTTAGTTAGTCAGTTTGTTTGTTTGTTTGTTAGTTAGTTAGTTAGTTAGTTAGTTTGTTTGTTTGTTAGTTAGTCAGTCAGTCAGTCAGTCAGTCAGTCAGTCAGTTCGTTAGTTAGTTTGTTTGTTTGTTTGTTAGTCAGTCAGTCAGTCAGTCAGTCAGTCAGTCAGTCAGTCAGTTAGTTAGTTAGTTAGTTAGTCAGTTAGTTAGTTGGTAAGTAGGTTGGTTAGTTAGTCAGTTTGTTTGTTTGTTTGTTAGTTAGTTAGTTAGTTAGTTCGTTAGTTAGTTTGTTAGTCAGTCAGTCAGTCAGTCAGTTAGTTCGTTAGTTAGTCAGTCAGTCAGTCAGTCAGTCAGTCAGTCAGTCAGTCAGTCAGTCAGTCAGTCAGTCAGTCAGTCAGTCAGTCAGTCAGTCAGTCAGTCAGTCAGTCAGTCAGTCAGTCAGTCAGTCAGTCAGTCAGTCAGTCAGTCAGTCAGTCAGTTCGTTAGTTTGTTAGTCAGTCAGTCAGTCAGTCAGTCAGTCAGTCAGTCAGTCAGTCAGTTCGTTAGTTTGTTAGTCAGTCAGTCAGTCAGTCAGTCAGTCAGTCAGTCAGTCAGTCAGTCAGTCAGTCAGTCAGTCAGTCAGTCAGTCAGTCAGTCAGTCAGTCAGTCAGTCAGTCAGTCAGTTCGTTAGTTTGTTGTAGTCAGTCAGTCAGTCAGTCAGTCAGTCAGTCAGTCAGTCAGTCAGTCAGTCAGTCAGTCAGTCAGTCAGTCAGTCAGTCAGTCAGTCAGTCAGTCAGTCAGTCAGTCAGTCAGTCAGTCAGTCAGTTCGTTAGTTTGTTAGTCAGTCAGTCAGTCAGTCAGTCAGTCAGTCAGTCAGTCAGTCAGTCAGTCAGTCAGTCAGTCAGTCAGTCAGTCAGTCAGTCAGTCAGTCAGTCAGTCAGTCAGTTCAGTCAGTCAGTCAGTCAGTCAGTTCGTTAGTTGTTAGTCAGTCAGTCAGTCAGTCAGTCAGTCAGTCAGTCAGTCAGTCAGTTCGTTAGTTAGTTTGTTTGTTTGTTTGTTAGTCAGTCAGTCAGTCAGTCAGTCAGTCAGTCAGTCAGTCAGTTAGTTAGTTAGTTAGTCAGTTAGTTAGTTGGTAAGTAGGTTGGTTAGTTAGTCAGTTTGTTTGTTTGTTTGTTAGTTAGTTAGTTAGTTAGTTTGTTTGTTTGTTAGTCAGTCAGTCAGTCAGTCAGTCAGTCAGTTCGTTAGTTAGTTTGTTAGTCAGTCAGTCAGTCAGTCAGTTAGTTCGTTAGTTAGTCAGTCAGTCAGTCAGTCAGTCAGTCAGTCAGTCAGTCAGTCAGTCAGTCAGTTAGTTCGTTAGTTAGTCAGTCAGTCAGTCAGTCAGTCAGTCAGTCAGTCAGTCAGTCAGTCAGTCAGTCAGTCAGTCAGTCAGTCAGTCAGTCAGTCAGTCAGTCAGTCAGTCAGTCAGTCAGTTAGTCAGTCAGTCAGTCAGTCAGTCAGTCGTTAGTTTGTTAGTCAGTCAGTCAGTCAGTCAGTCAGTCAGTCAGTCAGTCAGTTCGTTAGTTAGTTAGTTAGTTAGTTAGTTAGTTAGTTGGTAAGTAGGTTGGTTAGTTAGTTAGTTGGTAAGTAGGTTAGTTAGTTAGTTAGTTAGTTTGTTTGTTAGTCAGTCAGTCAGTCAGTCAGTCAGTCAGTCAGTCAGTCAGTTCGTTAGTTAGTTAGTTAGTTAGTTAGTTAGTTAGTTAGTTGGTAAGTAGGTTGGTTAGTTAGTTAGTTGGTAAGTAGGTTAGTTAGTTAGTTAGTAGTTGTGTGTGACTGTCAGACCACACATTTAACCCTCCTTATTATATTCTCCATCTTCCACCTAAACGTGTGCCGCTCACTCACATAGGAATGAATGGGAAATCGACGTGACCAGAAGAGCTGAAGATCATCCAACTTTGCGGTCATACAGAATCGCCATACATTAACGTAGAAAAGAGATTTAAAGTGTAATCAGCTCTCCAGACTCTCAGCTGTATTGGCCTCAAAGGGTTCTTTGATAGATGGAAAGATTGCATGTTGTGTATGCGACAGAATGTTCAGTGACATCATCACTTAGAGGGGGTTTCAAATATCCTGTAAAAAGGTCTTTAACTTGCTCTGCATCCCGTAATAATATTCTCTCTTTTCACATGATTTGAGATGAGTTCAGCTAAATGATTCAGCGTTGTCTCGATGCCTTCATCATATCAAATTGATTTAGAGATCTGGCCCAAACGTGTCTTTAAGTGATAAAAACTTGCCCACATGTTAAATGTTCTGCTGTTGATTCAAGTATTAAGTTATTCAATCAAATAACTATATCGTAAAATAGATATATATATATTCACAATACTACTTAAAGTACACTCTCTAGAGTAGCACCACACATATATTAATCCTCCTTGATGTGTGCAGCTGCAGAAGGAAATGTGTTTTGATCATTCAATGTCGTTTTCCTGCACATCTCCTCCCTTCTTACGTCAAACATGACGCACACATTCGTCTTAGTATGTTGTTCTCATTCGTTCAGGAACAAATGGAAACTATAAAACATATCCTACTCTGCAGGAACATCATGTATTTCTCAATGTCAAACAAAATGAGAAAAACAAGAAGTGACGTGACTGCTGCTTCTCTGCATTTATATATCGTATACATGCACCTGTCAGGATGTGTTGTGATTGGAAAAGGGAATGATGGATAGATTCCAGGTTATCTTAATCCGATTGGCCCAGAACATATCATGGAAAAAACGTTTGTTTAAAGATGCATAGAAAGTGTCCAAAAGCAATGCAATTTCAAACAAATCGAAAAACTTTCAGATTGTAAGTTTTGTCTTTTTGGTCACATGTTTCATTCTCAGTTATTCTATAAGAGTAGAGATATATAGATTACATTACTTTGCTGGAAGATTAGCATTTGAAGTGTGTTTTTAAAAGGGATTTCAAAGATTAAATTGATTATGCACGACTAAAATCCGTGTGAGAAATAGTGCAAGAAGAGTTTATATACAAGTAAATGGAAAAGGATAGATAGATAGCAAGATGCAAACAGATGAATGTTATGGATGTTCTCTTGTCTCTGAGTCTGGTGGTGTTTGTCCTGATGCCCTTGTGAGGACATGGACCTGTAGAACCATATCCGACACTAAGAAAGATGTGAGACTTGATATTGGTAGTAAAACGCTGAGAAATACTCGTGATGTTCTGTAAGTTGAGGCTGTCTGAAGAGCTGGGAAGCAGGCTGTACTTAGCTCTGCCGACATGAGTAAAGAGATGTACTTTCAGAGAACACGACACACACCACAAACACACGGCGGGGAGCTCTGTGGCGCAGAGAAGCTAATCCTCAACGTTTGTGAAGGCAGAGAGAGAGAGGCAGACAGCTCTCAAAAACATGCATCTTTCATACCTTTGGCACAGATATAAGGGGTTAGAGATATGTGTAGGTCTTCTTTAGTCACGTGTAGGTGGAGGCTTCGATGCTCTTTTGTGTCAGCCTACACGCACACAGTAATATGAACTCATTCCCCGTTGTCTTGATGTAATGGATGAGGGAGGATGTTATCAGATGTGATTAAAACACAGCGGCTGCACATTTAAAGGTAAATATCAGCAGCAGTGATGTCTCAGATGTTAGGCAGTCGCCATGGATTAATGTGCAGGGGATTTATTATTTAAAATATAGCTTTTTCAGGGGAGTTGACTAAGTAGTTGTTTGGCAAAAGTTGATCCTCAACACTTATATAAATCTGCTTCCTGATTAGATAACACAGAGTAACTCGCCCGGTGAAAGGTGGTCCCAGAAAGAGTGCAAAGGCACGGACACACCAGGCCGATTACCGGCGTCGGTGGGCGTCAGGCCGACGATGAGCGTCGACACGCCCTACTCAGATTGGTGTGTCCCGCACGTCGGGTCTTTTCAGCCGGGCCGACGCCTTTTCGGCCGAAAACCCGCCGATTCTACATGTTGAAACGACGGGCAGTCGGCCAAAGGCAGTCGGCAAAAGAAATCACTCTGATTGACTGTTCAGCTAGCGAATCAGTGCATGAGAAGCGAAACGGAAGTGAGGGACCCAAACAAACTATTAAGAAGGCAAATCTGAGGTTTCCTTTAACTCCAGCTCTTGACACAGGTTCGGGAAAGCCCCATGAGCTTCTCGCTGTAGAGTGAAAATGGAACACACGCTATTTGTTGTTTGTTTATATCACGCAGTCTGTTCTTCTTCTCTCGGTTATCACGCAGTCTGTCTTCCGGTTGTTGCCTCTTTTGAATGACGAATACACACTACCGCCGCCTGCTGGTAAGGAGAGTTATTGCCACTCACGCATGCGCAGTTCGTACGTGCTACTTGGCCGTCGGCTGAAGTCTTTGCGGTGTGTTCCAGTGCGACACATGGCCAAGACGCAGAGACGCGAGACGACGCAACAGTCGGGGTCCGTCTGTGTCAGTTCTTTGTTGTCAGATTGGTGTGTCCGGGCCTTAAGAGCACTAATTCATCTTTGAAATCTCTGTTTCTTTACAGATTGTGGTGCTTCTTCACCCAATGATATAAGGACGAAAAAGAGGTAAGAGGCTAATTCTCCTAGCATCTGTTTCCCCTTATGTCTTTTTTATTTAGTTTTCCTCACCCAAATGCCTCCAGATGAAGTTGTTATGCCGCCTTATTGCTTTTACTCCCAACCGTGAGACTCTGGGAATCCTTCCTTGGTTCATCGCAGACCATGAGTTCAGCTTTATGGAAATGAAACTGGCCTTTTGCTTCATTTTAATGGTACATCTGCTGCTGACAGGCGTAATGTTTCCTCTCCTGCTTCTCCTCACTGAAAGGAAATCCCCCCGCTGTCGCTTTGGGATGAATGCCACTTGTTTGGGAAATAACATCCGCTTCACCAGCCTGACTGTAAGTGACTGCTTTAGAAAACACACGATGATATTCTTTAGGTAAACAGCTTTCATTGATACAGCACTGAGACTCGCCAATACATGATAATAAGAAAGCAAACATCTCAGCAGAAAGTGTGAGTAAAACCCAGATTAGTTTTCTGGTCAATCGGGTTGGTTCTTAGTCATTGAGAAGCTTCTCATTCACAAGAAGAGTTTCTGTTTCCAAACGTGGGTGCAGCAGAAACTTACAAAACATCGGGTATAGATACTTGTGTGAATGCAAAAGATTTAAAAGTATCAGCTTTATTGGAAGTCAGAAATGTGTCATGAATTATGCCAGAAGACTGAGAAAAAGTTAAAAAAATAAGAATTTTGGAGTGAAAATCTCAAGGAGAAATCTGAAAAGTGAGAATTAAAAAGTCAACATTTTGAGAAAAAGTCTAAAAAGTGAAAATTCTGAGAAAAAGTCAGAAAAGTAAAAATTCTGAGAAAACATCAGAAAAAGTCAAAGTTCTGAGAAAAAGCCAGAAAAGTCAAAATTCTGAGAGAAATTCAGAAAAAAGTAAAAATTCTCAGAAAAAAGTAGTAAGTGAGAATTCTGGAAATTTTGAGAAAGAAATTAGAGATTAGTAATATGTTTTCAAGTTGTGTGTTTTATTCTTCCAACTGTTCAAAACCCAAACTCATTTTCTCAAATGTTTGACAACTGTTAGCATTGAGTAAAGTGGGGCAGAGTCTCAGACGTTAAAGTCCAGAAGTTGAGGAAACAAAGTTGTGTTTCTGCACTCGTAGAACTCCAGTTGACGTTTCGCTTCTTTCTCCACTTACAGAACATCTGCCTGCAGGCGGGAAGTTTTAGAGTGTCGCTCTCGAAAAAGAAAAGTACTCTCTGAGAAGTGTTGTGTTTTGAAGTTCCTCGGTTTAATCCCAGAATGTGTGACTGGCAGCCTCATTACAGCGAGGCTTCAAGCGCTGACGAGGGAAAGAAACGGCAAATATAGACCGCGGACATATTGAAGAGTTTCCTCTGTGTGTGTGTGTGTGTCTGTACAAATGTGTGTGTGGAGACAAACACAGAGTGTGTGAGAGAATGTTTGCAAGGCAGCGTTTTATGACAACCGTGGGAAATGAAAATCCCCCCGAGTGACACATTAAAGCGTCCGAAAAACGCTCGGACTGATGGGAAGTGAGATATTTATTATATAACAGTGTCCTACATTCAAAATGCTCCAATACAAGTACATATCCTGCTTCTGAATTCAGCAAAAGTACATTATTATCAACAGAGGTGAGAAGTAAGTACATTTACTCAAGTACTGTACTTAGGTATACTTTTGAGGTACTGGTACTTTACTTATTTAGTATGTCCATGTTACATTACTGCGTACTTCTACTTTTACTCAAGTACAAGATCTGAGTACTTCTACTTTTACTCAAGAACAAGATCTGAGTACTTCTACTTTTACTCAAGAACAAGATCTGAGTACTTCTACTTTTACTCAAGAACAAGATCTGAGTACTTCTACTTTTACTGAAATACCAGATTTGAGTATTTTTACTTTTCACTCAAATAGAGTACTTCTACCACAACTGATTACCAGCAATACAAGCATTAGGTAATATATAGCATGCAGCGAGAGGCTCATATGTGTGTGTGTGTGTGTGTGTGTGTGTGTGTGTGTGTGTGTGTGTGTGTGTGTGTGTGTGCCCCATGGTTAATTGAACACACACTCTGCTCTTTAATGGGCGTTTTAATGAGGTCAATTTGTTGTTAAATAATCTATTACCGAACAATGTGTGAAGCTATTTAAAGAGACTCTTCACGAGAAGGGGGTTAAATATTTAACGTATAGATGTCACACACTTTAATACTGACATTATTTAGTATTATTTATTATTATATTATATTATTATACTGTTGTTATTTCTTTTGGGGAAAAAACTTTTGGAAAGCCAAAAGTATTAGATGAATACAGAAAATAGAAAAAAGACGACGAACATCATGAACAAAAAAAGCAAGAATATATTTTTTAAAGCTCAAATATTTGGAGAAAATGTGTTTTTCTTTAAAGGCAAGGCAAGGCAAGGCAAGGCAAGGCAAGGCAAGGCAAGTTTATTTATATAGCACCTTTCAACACAAGGTAATTCAAAGTGCTTTACAAAAATGGAAGACATTAAAGGGGACCTATCATGCAAAATGCACTTTTGCACGTCTTTTATACATGAATATGTGTCCCCGGTGTTCCAGGGAACTCACCAAGTGTCAGAAAGCACAACCCTCTCTATTTTCCTCCATACCCAAATCTCTAAAAAAAGGGGCTGCAACGGATCTGATAAAAACTGATCCAGATTTGAACACTTCTATGTCGTCACAGAAGTGGCGCTACGGCTATTGGGCCAACTCTCCACCTATCAGGGGAATGTGGGGTTGGGCCACGGCCGGCCATTACCGCTCGAAAGCGCTGGAGACGCTGTAGTACATATGCCAGGCCTGTAAGTGGCGCTGTAGTCTGCCACAAAAGCAGCGAAGAAGACTTCCCGCCCATAGTTACCATGGTTACCCTTCTGTTTATTCTCCGCTGTGGCTTTCTTTCTCCCTCCCCGAGGCAAG
>NW_022987891.1:0-10000 GCF_902827165.1 Trematomus bernacchii | reverse complement strand
AGCTCCCCCCCCCCTAAGCAGAAATCAAACAAAAACTCTATGGGAAACGAAATAAAGCCACGAAAACTAGACCACCAGGTCCTCCAGGCTACACATCAGACATCAGCAGCAAGGGGTCTATAGCTCAAGAGCAGCAGAGAGACCGTCACCAGAGGAGTGTCTCCGGGCATGAGGCTATAGGCGCCCGATCCTTCAGCTCCAGCCTCTCCTTATAAAACACACACACACACACACACACACACACACACACACACACACACACACACACACACACACACACACACACACACACACACACACACACACACACACACACACACACACACACACACACACACACACACACACACACACAGATGTGGTAAAATATCGACTTTCCTCTGTTTCTGTTTTATCTCACTAGCTTTCTAATTAGTGATGTGATTTGAGGAAAGGAAGTGAGGAAAGGAGACAGACGTGAATGATCAGGGCAAATCTGTTTGCTGCATTTCAAAGCCGAAATAAACAAGAGCAGGAAGGAGGATTTAGGAAGTAAAGGAAGGAGGTAGGAAAAGATGCGATGTGGGGAAGGGAAGAAGGAAAGGAGGAAGTAGGAGATGAGAAAAGGATAAAACGAGTAGGAAGGGAAAGTAGGAGGTAGGAAGCATTCCCAAATGTTGGGACATATTTATAAAAGGGACGACAGGTTCGGATATTGAGGAAATATTTTGGAATTATATGATTTTTTTGTTTAATTTTATTAGGATTCTGGGATTTTGAGGACATTTTGGGACATATTTAGAAATGGATGAAACCTACTTCGAAAAGGAGAACATTTTTCTGAAGATTTGTATATTTTGTGATATTGACATCTGTGAAAAGTGAGGACACATTTTGAATTTGGGAGTATTATATAATAGAAGGATTCATCCCTAGAAAGCAACAAACCCATCTAGATCCCAGATGTCATGTGACCTCTCCTCTCGTTGTGTAACGTGTCCCTCGTTCATGCACCGCTGGACCTTCAGTTATTTTTAAACTCGTTACAGGACGTACGCCTTAACGAGCCCGAGCTTTAATTGGGACTCAGATTTAATGTGTGCAACATCTCGGAGAAACAACGCTTCATTTATCCTTTGCTTCAATCATTTAGTTTAACAGGAAGTCAAATGTAACTTCCAGCCTGCTGTGTGTGCTCAGATGCTTAACTTACAGTCACATTGTACAAATACAAGTGTTTTTGTGGAAGGATGCCTAGACAGTGGTGGAAAGTATACGTACTATACTTAAGTACAATTTAGAAATATTTCCACTTGAGTATTTACATGTTATGCTACTTAAATCTTCTACAATAATCCTCTAAATGTATAAAGTAGCATCACTTTACAGGATACCGTTAATAAGAAAAAACAGTCTCTGATACTTTTGTCCACGTCGTGTGAAGCTTTTCTATTTCCTCTTAACTTGGCAGAGAATGAATTCACCCTTTTATTATTTATTATTGAGGTTAGAGCCATTTAATATCACCCTTTCAACGCACGCACGCACGCCACACACACATACACATACACACACACACACACACACACACACACAGACACACACACACACACACACACACACACACACACACACACACACACACACACACACACACACACACACACACACTCACCGGACACACAAACACACACACACACACGCGCAATGTCTCGTAAACTCGTTAAGCCTAAGACCTCTGCCAGAAAAATGTATCATGTGTGTTTGTTTAATAGATATAAAAACAGTAATGGTGTGTGTGTGTGTGTGTGTGTGTGTGTGTGTGTGTGTGTGTGTGTGTGTGTGTGTGTGTGTGTGTGTGTGTGTGTGTGTGTGTGCGTGTGTGTGCGTGTGTGTGTGTGTGTGTGTGTGTGTGTGTGTGTGAGACATTAAGAGAGTCTGAGGGAGGAAACCAATAAATGAAACATATCTTGTGTTTTAATCAAAGTGTTATATTTATTTAGACGGCAGCACGAACCCTGCGCTATATTTAGATTCTAGACGTGAGGAACACAAATGTTGCGTTTGTATTTTGGAGCATTCTGCAGAGAGAGTCGCTGCTCTGCTAAACGCTGAGCTGTCGGACATGTTGTAGAGTTTTTTTTCTCCATTCAGCCTCATCTCCACGCTCTGATTTATTCATCACTCACTTTTCTCACTTCCTGTCACTTCCTGCTCTTCTGTTTCCATCACGCTCTCTGCACACTTTCATTCAGATCCAAACTTCTTCCCAACGAGGAAGTTATTGTATCGCTCATTAGCCAGTGGCGTGATCTAAGTTCTTCTCCATGTTCTTTAAAAAGTGGTGGATATTTCTTTATGAAACAATTGGGAAGTTCTTGTAATGTTTGGACATTTACAGAAAGTTGGGAAAAAGTTGAGTAATTTTATAAAAACTGGGTACATTTTTGGGAAGTTACTCATGTACTATTTGGACATACTGTGTACTCAAGCATTTCCATTTTCTGCTTATTCTCTGTGTTTAAAAAAAGAAAGTGGGCGCTATTTGTTTTATAAAACAATTGGGAAGATTTTTGAGGAAGTGGGGACATTTTCATAAAGTTGGGAAATGTTGGTCAAGTAGAGTATTTTTTTTTAAACTGGGAAGTTTTGGGGGAAATTGGGACGTTTTGGAAAAGAAGGGATATTTTTGCAATGTTTGTAAATGTTCGTAAAGAAGGGAAATCTTTTAAAATGTGGACTTTTTTGGAAACTGGATATTCTTGGAAAATTGTGATATTTTGGGAAAAGTCGGGAAGTGGGGATGTTTTTGGACAATTAAGAAGTTGTTATTATTGTATCGCTCATTAGCCAGTGGTGTAATGTATCTAAGTACTTCACTCATGTTCTATTTGGACATACTGTGTCCTCAAGTATTTCCATTTTCTGTGGGGGCTATTGTGTTATAAAACAATTGGGCAGTTCTTGTAATGTTTGGACATTTTTAGAAAGTTGGGAAGTGTTGGTTTAGTAGAGTCATTTCTTTTTTAAATGGGACGTTTTGGAAACTGGATATTCTTGGAAAGTTGTGATATTTTGGGAAAAGTCGGGATATTTTCGGGAAGTGCCGATGTGCTTTCTGCCGATTCGCTGCTACAATTGAACCATAAATGTGTTTTCTTGATTGTTATCAGTCAGTCATTCAACAAAGTAAAAGTTAGACTAAGTACTAATCAAAGGATCTGAGTACTTCTTCTTCCACTTCTCATCATAAATCAATCACAGTATTTATTGATTCCCAGCACATGTTTCACACTAAAACCTGTTAGACGGAGCTTGAAATCTTCCCAGCTGTTGATTCCTAAAAAAAAACCCTTGTATTCATCAAACAGATGAGCGTTTGATATCCAGCTGTTTGAATGTATTACGTTCCGCCACCTGGAATCCCTCTTTCAGTTTCTGAGCGTCACTTTTGTTTTGTTGAGATGAGCAGCAGCTTGTTGTTCCATCTGTAATCGTCCGTCTGACGACAATCCTCCCAGAGCCTGATGAGTTTTATCATCTGGCTCTAATCAGGAAGTGATTCACACATTATTACTCAGATTCACACATTCACTGCTAAATGTTGTCATTTTGGGGGAAAGTGGGGATTCTGGGAAGTGTTACGTTTTTGGAAAGTTGGGACATGTTGGTTAGGGATATTGTTTGTTAAGTTGGGATGGTTTTGGACAATTTGGAAGTTGTTGTAATGTTTGGACATTTTTTGAAAGTTAGGAAATTTTTAGGAACTGGGGATGTTTCGTGGAAAATTGGCACGTTTTGGAAAAGTAGGGACACTTTTCAAGTAGGGATGTTTGTGTAATGTTTGTGAATTTCTGTGAAGTAGGGAAACTTTTTGAAATTGGGAATTTTTGGGAAACTGGATATTCTTAGCAAATTATGATATTTTGCAAAAAGTAGGGATATTTTCGGGAAGTGGCAACATTTTAGTTGGGTTGTGATATTCTTGTTAAGTTGGGATGTTTTTGGACAATTAGAAAGTTCTTTTAATGTTTAGACATTTTAAAAAAGTTGGGACAATTTGGTTAAGTTGAGTAATTTCTAAAGACTGGGATGTTTTTAGCAACTGGGGATATTATTGGAAAATTTAGACTTTTTTGGAAACCGGATATTCTTGGAAAATTGTGATATTTTGGGAAAATGTGTGATATTTTGGGTAGGTGGGGACATTTAGTTGGGAATGGATATTATTGTTAAGTTGGGATGTTTTGGGACAATTGGGAAGTTCTTGACATTTTTGGACATGTTTGGAAACTGGGGTTAATTTGGGAAAATTGGGAAATGTTTGGAAAGTGGGGTCAGTCCTTTATCTGCAGAGTTTGATTCTCTCCCTCCAGAAAGTAATTCACACATTAGTGAAAATCCAAAACACTGTTCAAGTGAAAATGCCTCTCCAAAAGTGATTCTTTAATGATCTGCAGTTTGTTTCTGTATTGTTGAGTTTCCATCGTGTTTCGTCTCTTTTCTGTCGCTGTGAACAAAGAGCTCTTCCTCCATCACGGCCGTCATGCCTTCATAAAAACTCTCTTTGCATGACAGGAGAATCTTCTTCCACCTCTCACAGGAAATACATAATGAATGGCCATGGATGAAATATGCATCCACTTCCAACAATCTGGTTTCTACATAATTAAGATTTTCAGATTTATTCTCCATGACTTGATAAACAGCTTATTTCCTCCCTATTTATTATTCTCCTTGCTCTTTCCCGTAATGTGCAGAGTGGATTTTTCGGGTTAAATATACATTGCCCTAATTTCCGCACTGTAAAAGGGAAAAGTTCCACATTTGAAGCACCTCATATTCAAAATGTCTTCTGAAACACCTCAACAACTTTAAGACCCTGATTCTTGATTATTTTGGTGAACCTCCGACTTATTTACTAGCGGCGCAATGAGGTCGATATTTGTGTTTTTTTGAGAAATATCTACAAAAATGTTTGGATAAAGAGCCATTTGTTGGCATGGCAACTGATAGACTTCCTCACATGAGCAGAAAAATTACTCAATTGCTGCAAAATCACGATGTATCTCCCAAGAAGGAACAATTTGGGGCAATTATTTGAAAACGGGGCAAGTTTTGGGAAAATTCGTATATTTTCTGACATTTTCGGGAAGAGGGAACATTATTTAACAATTGAGGCATTTTTTTAAATGAGGTCAATTATGTAAAGTGGGGATATTTCATTACGGAGGAATATATTTGGAACATTTGGTTATTTGTGGAATTGGGCCATATAGTAAAATAGTGATACGTTTGAAAGTGAGGACATTTTCTGCAAAGTGACCTATTGTTAACGGTGCGTTTGAGGGAAATCGGAAGATATTGTGATATCTTTAGTCCTTTTTTTCCAATTACCGAAAGAAATGTCTTTGTTTTAGTGAAATGTAATGATAAGAGATGTTGAGTATAAGTAAAGTATCATCTGCAAACAACTTGATTTAAGATTACTGAATAATGTAGGGGCTAATACATATTACATGCCTTTAAATCTTACTAGAAATGTTACATATTGTTGTCTCCCATCTAAATAAATATTCTATTACCTGTAAACTATTCCTTGTTATAGATATCTCTGTGTTTTCGAGAGTAATGTGTCATGATCTTTGGCATCAAGAGCGTTTTGACTAAGGCTCCAGATCCATTAAGTCCTTATTTCACAGTGCTTTCAACCCTTTCTGTGCGTTAACAGCTATCAGCCACCTGAGGGTTACAAACGCATTAACATCCAGAAAAAACTGTTATTTATTCATTGTCAGGAAAATGTCACGGATAATGACTTTAATATCCCCGCAGCTGTTGAGATTTTCTCCCGCTGAACACCAGCTGCATCATGACATTTAGACGACGTTGGCATTTTGAAATCACCGATACTGAGACGATGATTTTTAAATGTTAAAATCTATTAATCCAGCGCCACTCCTTCGGGTTGTGATGCAGCAGAAAAAGCTTCTATTAGCAAATCAGAAATGAGTAGAAAACAGTAATTAGTCTTGCATTTCCAAAGGGTTTAATTTATATATGTTCTTCCTGCTGACAAAGAAATGAATTCCTGTGATATCTCGTTCAGGATAAATTGTTAATCAGTGCATTAATGTCACTTTTTAAAGTTTAATGTACTTACTGCTCCACTTCCTACTTATTTTGTCTCCTAGGTTTCATTATCTGTGTTTGCGATTGTTCGTAAGAATGCTCCGAAAGTCAATCTGACCGTAAATATTTGAAGTTTACATCATTCTAGTAAACCCAATGATTTTCTCAACATTAACACATTTCCCAGTCGATAAGCGTCTGTCGAATTTCCGCGCCACTTTTTCGCCACCTCCAACATCTTCCCCCGCCGAAACACGAAGCAAAATGAACCCCTCTTATTGGCTGCTTAAAGTGGACCTATCATGCTATATTTGAATAATATAGTGTAGGACCATACCTATATAAGGCATATTTACACTTTTTTTTTTTCAAAATACCAAACAGATCATGCATTTTAGCCATGCCTCATTTCGCTTAATTTGAAAAATGTTAGCTCTGTTTTTGCAAGGGCAGATTCAGTGAGAACAGCACCACCTACAGGCCTGGCATATGTACTACAGCGTCTCCAGCGCTTTCGAACGGCAATGGCCGTGGCTGTCTCCTCCTGATTGGTGGAGTTGGCCCAATAGCCGTAGTGCCACCGTCCTGACGTCAGGACAGTGTTCAAATCTGGATCAGTTTTTATCAGATCCGTTGCAGCCCCTTTTTTAGAGATATGGGTATGGAGGAAAATAGAGAGGGTTGTGTTTTCTGACACTTGGTGAGTTCCCTGGAACACCGGGGACACATATTCATGTATAAAAGACGTACAAAAGTGCATTTTGCATGATAGGTCCCCTTTAAGTTTTAAATTGGGACTTCTGGGGAAAACGTTTATGCAAAGGAGGGACGTTTGTCGGGAGATATATGGGCGTGTTTTGAACATTTGGGACATAATAGAAGATTGGGAACATTTTGAAAAAGTTGTGAAATTTTTCAGAAGATTTAGACAATTTTGGAAAAGTGGGACCTTTAGGAACATTTTGATTCTTTTAGGAAAAATGACTTTTGAATTATTTGCAAAGTTGGGACATTTAAAAATACAATGTTAAAACTTCAAAAGTAAACTTAAGCAAATCATAACAACGAACAAATGTCTTAAGTCAAGAGAGTGGTTTGGACATGTTTTAAAATGTGTGTCATGACATCTTAAATCTAGGTTTTCCCGTTTTCCTTTCTGAATGAGTTGTACCAAAATAGTTTGTCGTACATTTTAGTCTTTGCGGTGCGTTCAAGTGCAAATGTTTGGCCTAGTTCTATGGTGTATCTTTGGGGTTTCGGGTACTTTGTGCAGTTTTCTAATAAGAATGTCGTATACAGTGGATTTATCTGATGAGAACAACTGAACAATTCAATAAGGATTGGGCGAAACCAAAACTATGACGTAAAAGAGGCCAAAAAGCTCCGTAGAGATGTGTAGATCACGAGCGTTACAGATGCTTTTAGACGATCTCCAGACTATTTTCTTGTTTTTCTTATTAACTGGTTGCGTTGTTATGCTTCCTTGAGCCCAGTGGCGGCTGGTGGAAAATATTTTAGGTGGGGCTGTGGAAATGGTGATCAAACAATACTAGGGGGCATTTTTTTTGAGAAAAGACTCCCTAAATTATGACTTCAAGTGATGTTAGAGGGAGGGGGGAAGGACAATTTGAGGCTTAAAAATTTGAGAAAACTGATCAATACCTCCATAACTTCAGTGTGGTTAGCTATGAATCTTCCAAAACTTCCAAACACCTTGTCCATTAAATACAAATAAAAATAAAAAATATATTTTTTAAATATATATTTTTTAATTTTTTTTATTATTTTTATTTTTAATGTGGGAAGAGGGGGGGCGGCGCCCCTAGCGCCCCTATGGGCCGGCCGCCACTGGTTGAGCCACAAACCTCATTGTGACTGACAGAAAGGATCAAGAAGTCAATGTGTTGGTGGCTTTTCTGGAGAATCTCCCCTGAGATGTTGATATTTTATCGATTGAATTTCCCCTACACTCAGATGTTTCCATATAATTATAAATAGTGAAAGTGCTTAGCAAAGATATCAGAAGAAACACAGAAATATCACCATTTTTCAGTCTTTTTTCACACGTTCCTATTTCATTTCTTATTGCTTAATCTAGTCTTTCACCTTGATTCAATGAAAGTAAATGAGGTTATTATTTGTGTTAAAATCAAAGGGTGTAAGATCAGTTTTCTCACATCGCTCTCCTTTATTCCAGTAGAAATGTAGTTCAGAGAGATTCTTGCCGTGCTGCCTTCAGGTTCCCCTGCACTCCTCTGATTAATTTTACAACACCTCTTGCTTCCTGCACTTTATTTCTCATGCAGCTCACGCAATATCCTTCTTGTTCCTCGGAGTCGATGCCGTGTAAATCGTAATGTTTCAAGTCTCTTTGAGAAAGATTTACTCGCTTTCCTCCTCAAGGTCAGGATGTGATTATTTTCTCCTCAGATTTAAACACAATGTTCCTTCAGCACTGAGCTGTTTGCTGAGAACTGCTGCCCTCTTTTCATCGGAGGATATTTACGATACAACATAGGAATGTTCTTTTTCGATTTTTTTTTAGATATTGGGGACATTTTTGGCAGTTGGAGGAACTTTTGAAAATTACAACATTTTTTTTATTGGGATTTTTTAGAAAATGTGACATATTTGGGAAATTTGGCAATTTTCAGAAATTGGGACCTTGGGACATTTTTGGAAAATAGGGACATTTTGAAAATTGAGCAGGCTTTTGGAAAATGTGGACACTTTAAATTTGGAGACATTTTAATAAAGTTAATCAGAACATTTTTAGACAATTGGGACTTTTGGGGAAAACTTTGAATTGTTTTGGAAAGGTTTTGACTTTTTTGGAAAATGGGTATATTGAACCAAAGATGGGACGTTTGTCGCAAAATATTTGGGACATTTTAGAAAGTTTGGGACATTTGTCATAAGATTCGAGATTTTTTTTTAAAAGTGTGGATAATTGAGGGAAAATGTTGGTATTTCTTGGAATCATTTTTGAATTTGTAGGAAGATTTGGGCATTTAAAAAAAAAATGTTAAAACTTCAAAAGTAATCTGTCGCACCCTGTTCAAATGACACCAATTTATTTAGCTAAATGCAAAAGGAAGATCTTGTTTAAACAAAGGTTGTTAACAAACCCTCTGCAAATACAGAAACATCTCATTATGAATTCAGTAGAGATTTTGCTCCATTCAAATTAAACATCCACGTACTGTAGAGCGCACACCAGCTTAAAGCCAATTAGGATCATTTATGCTCATTAGCAGAATGAATGATGATTTATGTGAGTGTTTAATCGTGGTTTCAGCTCCATTTCTCTCACGATTTAAATGCAGCATGTGTGGACACAGCTTGAGCCTCGAAGACAGTTCATTAATCAATCGCTAAATCAATGAATTAGAACGTAATTAGGGTAGTTAGTTAGTCAGTGGACATAAATCAATACCATACTGTAAATGTCATTTCAAATGTAAGAAATGGAGGTCCCATATTAAAGGTAACACAATGACTTATATAACACTGTATAGTGCCGTATTTAAATCATTTGTTGAGTTTTCAATAGCCAAGCTAGCGTCGATAGCGGCTGCATACTTTAAATGTACATTGGAGAAAGTGCAGATGTTTGGATCCTGTAGTATTTTTGACTCTTTATTTTAATCATCCGGAATCATATTGTTTTGATTATATTTGATATAATATTATTCATTTTTTCATTTGATTTGTAATTGTTAATTCTCTTTTCCACTTTATGGTATTATAAATATTGTATTTTAAAGTCTGAACACATTTCTGCTTCTGTCTATCTATCTATCTATCTATCTATCGATCTATCTATCTATCTATCTATCTATCTATCTATCTATCTATCTATCTATCTATCTATCTATCTATCTATCTC
>NW_022987890.1:212500-532067 GCF_902827165.1 Trematomus bernacchii | reverse complement strand
ATGGATATACAAGTGTATCTCAAGCCGGTTTCTCAAACTTACCTACCCCACACTTTAAGGACTAACGTTATAATAATACATTTGTATTGATTTTAGATCTTTTCATACATCATACGTATTGGGATCATTTGTATTAGGGGAGGTGTGTGGCGCAGTGGGTTTACAGGCCCGGTTCCAGAACAAAATGACTCAGGGTGCATCTGAGATTAGAGAGGGTGCAGGGGTAAAGTGTTATTTTTATAAGTGGGGAGTGGACCTAACACCCTCTGTCTAGGGAGTCCTCACCTCCTCTAGGGGGGGTCCTCACCTCCTCTAGGGGGTCCGGGGGCATGCTCCCCCGGGAAGATTATTATTTTTTTATTGATTTAATCTGGTGCACTTTGAGAGCAAAATGAAGAGATCTATGGATACCTCTCTCAACACCCATATGAAACAAACTGTAAACAGATTTACTTTTTCTTTATGGATATTTTACAAATCACTCCCCTTTCAAACTGTATTCTTGTTTTACTGTCATATAGTATTCATTTTAGTGAGTGAGTTACTCAGATGAGTACCAGGAGACAGCGGTTGGTACTCTGGTACAGTTGTGGTGAAGGCATCTGACGTACTTGAACCAAAATGTCTACATGCATAGCAGAAGATGGCATCTTTTTTACATGAATATTCCAGCCAATCTCTGTTTTGAAACCATGAGCTGCAAAATGAGCGCCTTACCCCACTGTACAGGCGAGTTTGGTTCTTTTTTAAATATACATGCAGGCTCTGTTTTCACTTTTTGTTTTCAAATGAGGGTGCATAACGACTCAACTGAGTGTGCAATGCACCCTCATGCACCCCCGTAGAACCGGGCCTGGTGGGTTAGTGCGTTGGTGTTTATTTTTGAGTGAGAGGCAAAGAGAAGCATTTCGGAGAGGTAAATTGTTTGTTTGTTTGAGTGAATCTTCCTTTGTTTCGTCAAAACTTATAGTTTTTTGTCGTCCATAGTCCCCCCCCCCCACCCAAATAGCCTTGCTGTCTGGGGGTTTCCCCCCGACCTGTGTGTTTTCACGGACATTGATCAATTACAGCGGAGTGCAGAGAGGGACGGGAAAACTGTGAATGAACAAGGAAAGGACAATGACAACGAAAATGCGAACGGACAAAATGGAAAAACAGGAGTAGGAAAACAAAAAGAGGTGAGAGAGCAGCTGAAGAGGGTGGAGGAAGAGGAGAAATATAAAAAAGAGCTTACGGTGGTGGTGCCGGTGGAAAGCGGAAAAGCAGCGGTATCTGTAATGGATCTACTAAAAGGAGTTAAAAAGATGTGGAGTGGTGATGGGGTGCAGGGTGAAAGGAGGTGGACTATATGAAGTGACAATGGCTGATGAAAAAGGAAAAAATAAAATAATGGATGGGATAAGGATAAGGATAAACGGAGCCATGGTGCGGGGCAGAGACTGTATGGTCAAAGAGCTCACAGTATCCTTTCTGAATATACCGGCATATGTACTGGATACTAGGGCAGGTTGGCAATGTGGGGGGTTCTGCCTGTCTCGGCAATTAAAAGAAGAGTGTGGCCAGGCACAGAGGTTGCAGACGGGACGAGGTTCCTGCGTGTCACGATCTGTCTGTGTTGTGTTTTGTCTTGTCTTTTTCTGTCTTTGGTTTCCTGTTTTATTTTGAAAAGTGTTCACCCCCTGTCTTGCCTGTTGCTTTCTGTCTGTGTTCCCTCCTGTGTCTGATTTCCTGATTGTGTTCACCTTGTGCCCCTGTGTTTTCTCCTCCCTCCTCACCTGTGTCTTGTGTGATTAGTCTTGTGTGTATTTAAGTTCTGTTTTTTTTCTGGTCTTTTTTAGATCCTTGTTTGTCTGTGACTGTGTTCACGGGTAGTGTTCTGTTTGTCACCGCGTAAATCTTAATAAAGGTATTTTCTTTGTTATCTGCATTTGGGTCCTGCCTGCTTCACTCAACCCTAACAGAAGGATCTAACCCGAAATGGACCCAGCAGACAGCTTGTACGAGGTGACGTACAATTTAACATGCTTGAGGAATGACTTTCGATATGCCTCCAGTAGTGAAGAGAGGCAGTCTATCATTTCTACGGCACGCCAAGAAGTAACCTCAAGGCCCTGGTTAAGGGAGTTACTACCCGAGTGGATTGAGGACTTTTTTGGTAGCGTTGAGGTCAAACCTGTTTCCCGGCCTGCTAGCCCCAGGCATGCTAGCCCCCTGCCTCCCAGTTCCCGGCCAGGCACCGTACGTCTCGGTGTGTCCGTCTGGAGTCAGCCCCAGCTTCTTCCCATTTCCATGCTTTTGTCCAGGAGCCGTTCTCGGGTACTCGTCTCGCTTGTGGAGGTCCAAGGAGTCTCCAAAAGGCTCATAAGAGAAGGAGTCGCAAGTCCAGGCTAGCAGCCCGAGCCCCAAAAGCCATGCTTTGGGCTCCAGTACAGGCCCCAGCAGCCATGGTTCCGGCTTCAGTACCAGCCCACACAGCCATGGTTCCGTGCTCCAGTGCCGGCCCACACAGCCATGGTACCGTGCTCCAGTACCATCCCACACAGCCATGGTTCCGTGCTCCAGTGCCGGCCCACACAGCCATGGTACCGTGCTCCAGTACCAGCCCACACAGCCATGGTTCCGTGTTCCGGTTCCGTGCCCAGCAGCCATGGTGCCTGCTCTAGTACCGGCCCCACAGCCTTGGTTCCGGCTCCAGACCCGGCCCACACAGCCATGGTTCCGGCTCCAGAACCGGCCCACACAGCCATGGTTCCGGCTCCAGAACCGGCCCATACAGCCATGGTTCCGGCCCCAGTTCTGGCCCCCAGCCATGGTTCCGGCCCCAGCAGCCATGGTTCCAGCCCCAGTTCTGGTCCCAGCGGCCATGGTTCCAGCTCCAGAACCGGCCCATACAGCCATGGTCCAGGCCTCTGTTCCGGTTTTATTTTGAAAAGTGTTCACCCCCTATCTTGCCTGTTGCTTTCTGTCTGCTTCACACTCCAACCCTAACACTGCGGGTGGAATTTAACAAGGAAGTAAGGTCACTTCCGTACTCAACGAGGTTTGATGCTCTCGAGGGTCCGGAGTACTTCAGGGTAATCCATGACAAACAAATATCTGTCTGTAGGATGTGCATAAAGCCATTTATACAAAGAATGCCCGGAATTCAGATGCTATAAATGTGGCGTGCAGGGACATTATGCCCGGGACTGTGTGGCTCGGGAAGAGGGGGCGAGCGGAGCCAGGGGGAGAGAAAGTGCCCAGGCGGTAAAAACAGCTGAGAATGGAGGAGATGAAGAAGAGCAAGAGGATACACTTTCTGTGAATTCCAATGACATGGAGAAAGAGGAGGTGGAAGTCATGAAGAGAATGAAGAAGAAGGTAGCAAGCGGCGTGGAGCTGGTAGCAGAATAAACAAAGCTACTGTGGCGGCTGTTGCGGCTATATTTGTTGCTGCTGCTGTGAAGAGAGCCGCTGGTACGGCTGCCGCTGATTGGTGGAGGAGACGGAGGGAGGAAGAAGGGGAAAGCAGACGTCAGAGGTGCGTGTAGTAGCGGAGCCAATGCTGCTGCTGTTCCAGCTGCTGCTGCTGCGGATGCTGAGGCGGACAATATGGTCTCGCTTGCAGCCGCAGCAAGTACACGACCCCCCCCCCCTACACGACACTACGGTGGCTGAGAGACATTGATACCGTACATGGCAGATTAAAAACGAATTGCCAAATGTTATTGTAGCATTTTAAGCAACTATTAGGCAATAATTAATCTAGTCTATCCGTTTGAGACACAACAGTATATGACTTTAAGCACAAATCATTTTGTCTAATAAATTAAAACAAAACGGGGGCTTAGTAAACTTAATTTTTTAGTACATATAAATTAGGTAATAATGAGATCATCTATTCATTATGTTTGTCTAACTGCTACACATGTATTTATACATACATGTAGATATTTATGAACATCTAAATATAGTTGTTAAAGGTTTTAAGATATAAATAATCACATCATGGGGTCATTAAGGTTTCAAACAGGTTCATGTGAGGTAGGCCTACAATAACATGAAAACATGAGCCTGTAGTTTGGTATGTTATTGATATGGGCTGGACACCCCTTCACCATGATCATCATGGACTTACTTTAGACCAAATTAGGAGGGTCAGTCAGGCCACTAATGAGCTCAATCATTCACATGTATTATTACTTTATAATTAAGAGTACTAGGGGTCCATTACAAAACCTTTGCAGGAATCCGTCATGCTTCTGAATGTTGCTGTACTTTAAAAACATCATGGCTCAAGATCCTGTTCTTGTTTAAGATTAGATTAAGATCATTTGTGAATTTAACATCCATATTCACTCAAAACTGAAAGAACACACAACATTTTTTTTAAAGCATTGCAGGCCTAAAGCTCCACGTCAGTGACCTATATTTTAATTTCTTCCATCAAACTTAAAAATGGCAAACAGCATGTTTTTAAAGATTTAATCTTTTAAGAAACAAAATATCAACTTTGAACAGAAGGGTTTAAAAACACGTTTTTAATGCCTTGATGTAACAACATTCATAATTAAGTAAAGATAACACCCTTTTCACCCGGGTTACATTTTCCATTTGCCCTGTACGATGAGCGCTGTAAGTGATGAAAGTGGGGGATGTTGGCTTATCAGGCGCCCGCAGCTCACAGCCAAAGTGAGGGAGAGAGAGGGGGGGGGGCGCGCTAGTGGGTGGAAGGTAAGGCCTCTCCTAGTGAGAGGGCCCCCCCTAGTGGCGGAGATCTCTCCTGTGGCTGATCTCCCAAGCTCACTATAATTGTCCGGAGCTCCCGGCCGGAACTTTGTGAACATTTTCATATAGTCTTTAAAACCCCTGGTCTCTGTATTGGCGATGGAGGTGATTCTATGTTTCTAGTGAATAGCACTTCTTTAAATTAGTCCGAATCAAATCGTAAAATATTATAGATAATAATTCCCCAGCCTGCATACATGTCCATACAGGTTCCTTTTATAAAAACAAATAACAATCTTTCTTACTCACCCACTGCAGTGTTTCAAAGGGATTTTCGGAGCACAAAATAAAAGGCTATAGCATTTATAAGTAATTTGGTTAAATCTGTTTGTGTCTGTGCTGTCTTTTTCTGATCACCGTGGCCCGTCACCTCTCATCCTTCTGTTTTTTCATTGTTTTCAACGCCCTATCTTGTTCCCTCATAGACTACTCATCAACACCCCCGATACGGTGCCGGTCTTCCCTCACTCCCATCTCGTTGTCTCCCCGCTCTCGTCTCCGAAGTCTGGTCCACTTGCGCGCTGCCTCCAGTCTCTGCAGCAGCGTAGGTCTCTCTACTCCCGGGTCCGGCACCTGCCAGCCTCTCTGCCGCATCGCCCTCGCCGCGTCCTGAGCACTCTTATACACCATAAGTTCCTTTGTTCCAGTAAACCCACAGTGTGTCCATTGGAGATTGAAACCGTATCCCCTTATCTTTGAGAATTCTCTTGAGCCCCGCATACTTTCCGACGTTTAAGCAAAAAAAACCGCCACCTCAGAAGAATAA
Source organism: Trematomus bernacchii (assembly GCF_902827165.1). NCBI lineage: Eukaryota > Metazoa > Chordata > Actinopteri > Perciformes > Nototheniidae > Trematomus > Trematomus bernacchii. The sequence goes on along the minus strand of NW_022987890.1, from coordinate 526,534 downwards.
TCGTGGTCGAATGTCACTTTATGTCCCTTCACTTCCATCGCCGTTCGCCAGGCAGTCTTAATGACGTTCTCCTTGACCTCGAACCTCAAGAAGTTGACAATAATGGCTCTTGGGGGTTTGTCTGGTTGTGGTTTTGGAGCAGGTGCCCTGTGCGCCCTTTGAATCTCCAACTTAATATCCTCCGACATTCCCAGCTCCTTGTGAATTAACCTGTCGACGTACTCGGAGACCGAGTCTCCCTCTATTCCCTCCTTCAGCCCCCAGATTCGTATATTATTTCTTCTCGACCTCCCTTCTATGTCGGACAACTTATCTTGGAGCTTGGTTTGTTGTTCAAGAGAGGCCGTAATAATGTCCCTGGACATCGGTACTCCACTCCTCGACCCCAGCCGTTTCTATTTGTTTCCTCTCTGAAGCTATCAAGCCCTGCTTCATATCTTCTCCGTGTTTGTCCATATATTCTCTCAGTTGTCCCATTTCTTCACGTACTCCTCTTAGATTTTCTTCCATTCGGCTGCCAATTTGATCCAGTTTAGCATCCATGTTGTGCTGGGCTTTCTCGAGTTTATCCTGCATGGCATCTAAGCTAGTCTGCAGCGCCGACACCCAGCTAGGTTGCTCGTCGTTGCTAGCTTTAGTTGCGTTAGCCGTTAGCGGCTGACTGTGTTCCGTCTGGACCTGCATCTCTCCCGACAGTTTTTCGGCTTTCTTCTTTTTCTCCGTTCCTTTCTTACTTACTACTTTCCTCATGACCTATTCTTCCAACTTCGAATCGCATTTATAGGGGTTTTTCTTCCTTTTTGAACTTATTCCGGCCGGGAGCTCCTCTTTTTAGCTGCTTATCGCCTCAGTGTAAACCGGAAGTCGGAAAATGTATTTTATATTACGTTCAGGCTGTTGATTACAGAATGCAGCAGGTTATTACAAAATGTGGGTTTTATTCATTAATTACGTGAAAATGTTCTTGAGTCATTACATAATGTGTTGTTTATTATCTTTTATTCTTTCCTTGTCCTTCTTTTAACCTGTTAAGCCCTGAGCCTGTTTTTCAGGTCTCAGGCTCGAAAATGACATTCCCAGAACAAATGACCATATCTTCCCTTCTAAAATGGTTAAATTAATAATCTTTTTTCTCAAAGTACTGATAAACCTGTGAGTTGGATGTAGAAAAAGTCAGAATCAATATAGATGTTTTTTATTTGAAAGAAAATTCAGATTGAACATAGTAAAAAACTGTAAATTATAGTGTCCGTCCAAAAATTATTTTTGTTTCTAGACGTTAGAAACTTGAACCACTGTTTGATTTTACCTTGGTTGCTGATTGGCTAATGGTTACACAAGACACAACATTGTGATGACATCATAAAGTGGCCAAAATCTGATCAGCTGATTTTCAGACAGTATTGCGGCAGTAATCTTTCAAACAAAGTGCCGCGAGGGACTAAACAAGAGTCCACAATGTTTTTCATTGTGGACGCGCAAAAACTCAGGTCTTTCCAACAGTATGCGTTTTACCTTTTATTTTCAAAGCAAAAGTTCAATAGTCCATATCCATATGTATTGTAACAAAAATTGTCCTTCTCCAGCTCACTCCCCATCCATCTATCACAAAGTGCGCAGGTAAAGCAACCGGATATAACCGCAAACGTCACCACACCCAATCCTTTGACACGCCCACACCACCTATAGTGGACTCAAAAACATGTACCGTAATAAACACAGAAAAAAATACTTCAAATATGGCTCCTACATTCCGGCCCCTAATTATATCAATATAATAATTACACAACTGAAAAATGATGTAGGAGACAATCAAGGAAAACACTTTTAAGGATAAAACCGTCCTTTGTTAAAGTGTCCTTTTCTTCTTTAGGCAAAGAAAATAGAAAATAAAAAATAAAATAAAAATATATAGTTTGTTAGCCCAAGAAGGAGTGATCTTTACTATCACTTAGTAAAAAGTCGGAAAAAACGTCAATGTCAAGGTCTATGAAGTTCAATAACCCACTAATTTCCTCACGGCTCTTCTGCTTCCTGTAGAAGGCAGATCTTTGTGATAGGCCTGTCCAGATAGCTAGTTTTTGTCTCACTCGCACCTGACGTACAAGTCCTCTTCTGTCTGGAATGGTTTGTACAATCCTTCCTGTAAGCCATGAGTTGCGAGGTGCTGAGTCATCGACTATGAGCACAATATCTCCTGGTATGAAGTTGCGCTTGACATTTGACCACTTCTGTCGTTCCTGGAGTAGAGGCAAGTACTCCTTAATCCATCGTTTCCAAAACAAGTCTAAGAGTGTACTGAACTTGTTTCCATCTTCGACGAGCATATATGTCCTCTTTATGAAACAGTCCAGGTGGAAAAGATGGCTTGGTTTTTAGCAGCAAAAGATGGTTAGGGGTTAGTGCTTCCAAGTCATTGGGATCTGTGGATGCTCTTGTTATGGGACGGCTGTTGATGATGGATTCGGCTTCACAAAGAACCGTGTGAAGGCACTCTTCATCAAGGTTCTGTGCCTTCAGGCTGTAATTCAGAACCTTCCTCACAGATCTGATCAACCTTTCCCATACTCCTCCATGATGGGATCCAGTAGGGGGATTGAAAGTCCACTTTATTCCTTTCTGAAGGAGGGTGTTGTTGATTTTAGGCACTATTCAACCTTTCTATTGCCTCTCTCAATTCACGCTCAGCTCCGACGAAGTTGGTTCAATTATCTGAGCGTAATTCCAATACTTGTCCACGTCTTGCGATGAAGCGTCGAAGAGCATTAACAAAGGAATCTGTATCCAAGGATGAAGCTACTTCGATGTGGATGGCTCTTACTGTTAAGCATGTGAAGAGAACACCATACTTTTTAACTGTACTCCTTCCTCGCTTGACCTCAAAAGGTCCAAAATAGTCAACTCCAACACGAGTGAATGGAGGTTCATCTGGAGAAACTCTGTCTCGAGGTAAATCTGCCATTTGCTGCATTCCTGGAGCTCCATTTAGTCGCCGACAAACAATACATTTTGACAGGGTTTTCCTTATAGCCACACTAGCACCAGGAATCCAGTATCTTTGTCGCAGGCTAGATAGCATGTGGTTACGACCACCGTGTCCCACATCTTGGTGTACTTGCCGTAGAATGATGTCAGAAATGTTGAAGATCTTTTGCCAATATAACAGGATTGTTTAGATTCTTCAGGCATTGCTGCTCTACTGAGACGTCCTCCCACTCTTAGAACACCATCTTCAAGTACGGGTTGAGCTTGTAGATGTGACTAGTCCTTTTCACACCTTCTCCCTTTTGCAAGCCTTTGATTTCCTCAGGAAACCTTTTTCTTTGGAAAAAGCAGATAATTTCTTTCTCAGCTTTTTGGAGGTCCTCAATAGAAAGAAAACCAGAGACCACCTGAGCCTTGATAGTCTGCATTTCCTTTTTCATCTCTCGGTCTTGTTGCTCCTTATTCAAGCCAGACTGAGGAAGAGTCAGACTCAATTGCTTCCTTTTTCGACTAAGGCACAGCAGCAGGTTTTTTCAACCTAAGGATCCAACCAACCGTCTTCTTCAGGTGGATCCAAGAAGAGAAGTGATTGATCAATCGGGTTGCAGCATCCATCTCTTTTTCAACCTGCACAGCATTCACATTCAGACTTATCTTGACCTCAGGGTCTTCTGGTGCCATTTCAGAGCCATCAGGGTTCACAGGCCACTGTTCTTCAGGTCCAGTGAGAAACTGAGGTCCAGACACCCATGTGTCATCTTTCAGGAGCGTTTCCACTTTGACTCCCCTGGAAGCCCAGTCGGCAGGATTGCTTGCGGTGGGAACATATCTCCACTGAGATGGATTTGATACGCTGCGTATTTTTGAAACCCTGTTTGCGACGAAGGTTCGAAACCTAAGGTCTCATTACTGATGTACTTCAATACGGAAGTACTATCAGTACAAAAGATGGAGTCTTTAAGTTGCATTTGCAGCTCCTTCCTACACATCTTGTCCATACGACTTGCAACCACGGCAGCCGTCAATTCCATTCGAGGGATGGTTATTGGTTTCAATGGGGCCACTCTAGCTTTTCCCATAATGAAGACACAGTGCACTTGTCCTTTGATGTTATGTAATAACAGGTAAGTCACTGTTCCATAGCCGTCTTCACTTGCATCTGCAAAGTGGTGTAGCTGAGCAGAGGTCACTTCCCCAAAATCCACCGGTTTTAGGCATCTGTCAACTTTAAACTCTTCGAGATTGCAGAGCTCCTTCAGCCAACTTTTCCACTCTTGTGCAGCTGAGGCTGGTATAATATCATCCCAACCAAGTTCCCTTCTGCACAAGTCTTGAAGAATCATCTTGGCTGATAGGACCACAGGTGCCAATATTCCTAATGGGTCAAAGATTGAGCTGACCATGGAAAGGATCCCTCTTCTGGTTATGGGTTTGTCCTTGATCATGATCTTGAACTTAAAGACATCTGACTCAACACACCACTGTACGCCCAATGCTCTTTCCACAGGGAGTGTGTCATTATCCAAGTCCAGATCCTTAACTTCTTTCGCTCTCCTCCATCGAAGGTATAGCAGCAAGCACGGTACGTCTGTTGCTAATCCACTTTGTGAGATGAAAACCCCCTTGAGCACAAAGTGCACAAAGGTCATGATAGAGTGCCACTTGCCTCCTCCTCTGAGACCACAGATGTTAGACAATCATCAACATAGAAATTGTGCAGGACAGTGTTGATTACTTTGGGGCTGAACTGCTCCCGATGGTCCTCTGCACACTTTCTGAGGGCAAAACTAGCACAACTTGGCGACGATGTAGCTCCAAACAGATGTGCAACCATTCTGTGCTCTTCTAAGTTCTGATGATGATCTCCATTTGGCCACCAGAGAAACCTCAACAGATCTGAATCCTCAGCTCTGCATAGCCCTTTGAAAGGATGTCATTCATGAAAGCGGTGTAATCAGCATGAAATGAAGCATCTTTATGTCTGAACTCCTGGATGGCTTTAATAGTGTACTCGGCCCCTTAGCCTCCTACAGCCGTCCCTCTGTCAGAAATCTTGGAGTAATCTTTGACAACTGTTTTAAATTCGACAACCAAATAAGCTCAGTGTCAAGACAAGCTTCTTCCAGCTGCGGCTTCTGGGGAAGGTAAAGGCCTATCTTCCCAGTAAGGAATTTGAACAGCTAATCCACCTATTTATAACGTCTCGTTTAGACTATTGTAACTCCCTGTATATTGGTGTTGATAAGTGTTTGATCCGTCGCCTGCAGCTGGTCCAAATGCGGCTTCTTACTGGGAAGAGACGTTATGACCACATCACACCCGTTTTGGCAGACCTTCATTGGCTTCCTGTCAGTTACAGGATCCAGTTCAAGTACTTACTTGTTGTTTTTAAATCATTGCATGGACTGGCACCACATTAGCTGTCTGAGTTGTTGCACCGCCATGCTCCAGCTAGAGCATTGCGATCAGCTCAGCAGAATATGTTGGTGGTTCCTCGGTGCAGGAAAACAACCCGAGGTGACAGGGCTTTCAGTGTTGCAGCTCCCAGACTGTGGAACAGCCTCCCAGTACATATCCGGACTGCTGAGTCTATTGAACTTTTTAAATCTCAGCTAAAAACTCACCTCTTTGCACTGGCTTTTAATACTAGTTGAACATTACATTTTTACATTTGTATGTGTTTTTTTTAACCTGTTACGCACCTTCCTAACGGGACCGGGCGGATAAACACGTCATTTGCAGGAAACAACGTCTAAGGAATCTTAATATTGAATAAAACTATGAATGTGTTATATCCATGTAACGGGAAGAAACTCAGCTAACTGATCTTTTTAAAAAAAAATTTCAAAAAAGACCCACAATGCTAGCACTCAGCCTCTGAATTAGCCTCGAGCGAAAAAACGTACCTACAAAGGCACTTAAACTCACTCATAACTCCCTTATTACTTATCCTAGATGCAATGCCAACCACTCGTTTTTGGTGTCCTGAGACACTGAATCTACCGGTGCCCACCTCAACACTCAGTGATAAACATTTGCGACGCTATAAACGAAAGCGTACATCACAACATGTGGAGCTAAGTAGCTAAAAACGCTAATATGGCTTACCTTGGTCAAAACTGGTCTTCAATGGCATTCAAACGATAAAAAAACGATGCTGCAGTTAATCCATAGGTTCATCCAATGTGTCTGTGCCTTCTTTGAAATTATTTCTGATAATCCATAAGCAATAAAACGGATTTTTAGTTTCCAAACTCCAGAAGGAGAACATCTGCAAAACTAGTTTCAGTTATAAACGCGTAGCCCCCACCTTTTCTCTTTACAACGAGTGTGTGTGTGAGCCTCCCCCTTCGATTCTATTGGCTCTAACGGTCAGAAAGGTGTGTCAACGATCCCAATCGAGCAAGGGGGGCCAGAGATAGGTCAAATCCACCCAAATGACCCCAGAAGTGGGGGTTTTTGGCTAAATCTCTCTAAAAAGGTCAAATTTCACTTGTTTTGCATCAATCTTGATACAGGGTACTTATTATATGTTGTACTTTGGATTCCTAAAGCTTTTAGTCAACTAACCCATCATCCAAGGGTAGTTTTCACTATCTGTAAAAAATAATTTTTGGACGGACACTATAATTTACAGTTTTTTTACTATGTAAAATCTGAATTTTCTTTAAAATAAAAAACATTTATATTGATTCTGACACTTCTACATCCAACTCACAGGTTTATCATTACTTTGAGAACAAAGATTATTAATTTAACCCTTTTAGAAGGGAAGATATGGTCATTTGTTCTGGGAATGTCATTTTCGAGCCTGAGACCTGAAAAACAGGCTCAGAGTGGAACAGGTTAAAATATTTTTCTAGTTATTGTGCTTTTTATCATGTTTTTAATTATTGTTTTATTATTGTACTCCCATTGTGTTATTTAATATTTATTGCTTGTACAGCACTTTGGTCAACTGAAGGTTGTTTTAAATGTGCTATATAAATAAATAAAGATTGAGATTGAGATCTTTATCAAACCTTCTCTTGAGGCTGAGTGTACGTTGTTCTGCTACTCTCCTGTTGTTTGGCATACTAACATCCCTTTTCCTTAAAGGTAAGCCAATGCAGTAATGGCCATCCATCAACTTAGCAGACTTTGTGACATACTCCATAAAGTGACAGTCCTCTCTTGACGGTCCCATCTGCTCATCCTGACTGCATTCAGGGAAATCAGCCTTTAGCTGCTGCTTCCACAGATCTTCAAGGTTTGCAACAGATATCCTATTGACAGTGACATCTGGCTGTCCACAAGTCATTTCACTACTCCTGTCTCCTCTGAGAGATCCATTGACAGTCCAACCCAGCATAGTTTTGACTGCGTATGGGCCCCCGTCTACACTCCGAATAACTTCCCATGGCTCCAGTGCCTCAGGAACATTAGTCCCAATCAACAGGTCCACATCTGAATCAATCTCAGTAATCATTACATGTTTCAGGTGAGGCCATCTCTGAAGGTCTTTCTGCCGAGGAATGTTGCCTCGATGAACTGGCATAGTTTTCTGGGTGTAGGTGTCAGGCAGCTCACAATAATGACTGCTGTCTAATCCAGCCACATGCAGGTCAGAAACAATGTGACTTCCAACTATTTTCTCCTGACCCATTGTCCGAAGGAGAATGTCTGTTCTTCTTCCCCTGAGATTCAGTTTGTTCATCAGCCGCTCCGTGCAGAATGATGCTGAGCTCCCAGGATCCAGGAAGGCATATGTTAGGAATGTTTCATGTCCCTTCTTAGACTTTACTTGAATAGGCACTATGGAGAGAGTACAATCTGGCTCACCGGCCCCTGTAAGACCACTGGACTGAACGGAGATCAGAGCACTGCTTATAGCTTTTCCTTTAGCTTGCATTGTGTCAGTTTCTTTCTCTTTCTGAAAGATATGAAGTATGCTTGGGTGCTTCAGACTGCATACTTTGCACGAGAGGCGTTTCCTACAGTCTTTACTCATGTGCCCAATACACACCATGTTCCCTTAAGAAAGCGATTTTCTCACTATGAGCCTTTCTTTCCAGTTGAAAACACAGATCCAGTATATGTCCACCTCCACAAAACAGGCAAACACTTGTACCTAGTGAGCCTCTCTCCTTCATTCTTATTTCAGGTTCCACTTTCTTTTCCGCTGTCGTAATAGTAGTAGCAAAGCTGCTTCCCCTCATCCTTGAACGAGGTTCAACTTAGCTTTCCTCACATCTTTGTTGGCTGCTGGTGGAGTATCCTGTATATCTCCAAACAGTGGATCGCTCACAATATCCACCTGTCTTTCAATGAAATTAACAATATCCATGAATGTAGCTCTCCGGCCCTGCCTTAGTCATAGACCAGAGTTCTCCATTTGTCCCTATATTTTTTTTAGGGCAACTTTTTTATGATGGCTAGCATATTGCTAGGCATGTTCAACTCACACATGTATTCAAAATCTTCCATGACGTTGCAGCATCCTCTCTGAAAGAGACCGTACCCTTGCAGAGCTCGCACATCTTCTACTCTTATTGGCTGCCATGAAAGAGCCTTTTCCATGTAGGCCGAAACTATTTTCTGTGCATTACCAAAATGCTCCTGTAGCAAAGCCTTTGCTTTGGCATATCCTCTGTCATGGGCCATATGCTGACAGCTTCTGACAAGCTCCAAAGGCTGCCCCCTGGTGTACTGTTTGAGAAAATACAGGCAGTCTTTAGGGTTGTGAGTCTTCTCCTCAATGCTGTGCTCAAAAGCTCTTATGAATGCTTGATATTGAAACGGAGAGCCATCAAAAATCTGAATTTCTCTTTTAAGCAGAAAAGATAGAGACTGTTGCTGAACCAACATGGATGTTATTTCATTTTGTCTTTCCAAGACATAAATTAAAGGATTCTGAGCACTGCTGCTTGGTGCCGGTGCTGCTGGGTGATTGCTTTGGTGCTGTGACTGTGGATGTGATTGTGATGAACTTTGATGTATATTGGCCTCTGAGCTTCTTGTGGCTTGATGTTGCAGATGTCCATATTCTGCTTCATGTTCTCTGTGCAAAAACTGTACGTCAGACTGACCACCTGTAGGCCTGTTTGTGTCAGGCACAAATGTTTTTGCTCCAGCACTGAGTATGGCTTCCTTTCGTCCCCTTTCCAAATAAGAATGCATGCCATTGGGACTCACAGATGTGTCACTTGCAGCACGAGACCTTCCAGAGCGTCTTAGCACATTCATTTTAGCCCTTGATGCAGCTATTTCCACTTCCATTTCCAGTTGCTCCCGCTTTTTCCTGAGCTGTTCCTTCTTTTTCCTGAGCTCTTCCTCTTGTTCATCCAATGCATGTTTGTCTTTTAATAACCTTTGTCGTGCCAAGAGAGCGGCCATGTCAGCCTCAGCTTTGGTGCATGATGATGTAGTTGAAACACTGGACCTGGTTCCAGCAGAGCTCCGCTTGCGAGACCCAATGCTTCCTATGTTTGAAACACTGTCGCTTGGTTTTATTTCATCTTGTGATTCAGAAGTTTCAACATTTCTCCCAGAGTGTTTTGAAACATGAGACATACTTTGCTGGTGTTCATCAGATATCTCAATTGAGGGAACATGTGCAATGGTGCTGCTCGGTTGTTTCCCAGTTTCAGAAAGCCATTGCTTGACATCGTCGATAAATCCATTATTGTATTTCAGTGTCTTGGCAAACCATACATTTTGTTTTTCCTGTTCGTCTGCAGGAAGAAGAGGAATGACAGACTTGTGTAACAGGGTGGTTTCTTTAACCAGTTGAATTAAATGCTCAAGTTGAGTTTGTATTTGTGAGGCGTTGTCATCCCTTTGCATGAGATCCTTCATTGTCTTAATCACACTTTTCATTTTGTGAACCTTTGATTGACGTTCCTTTTGGAGCTTTTCCATTTTATTTGCCAAAGCCTTGGCAGTGAGTATCGACTCTCTCTTCTGTTCATCCATTTTTGCCACATTGACATCTGAATTTGATCCACGTATTGACATATCCCTTTAATGTTTTAATGAATGAACAACAAATGCTCCAATCCACACAGCCAAACGCTCAATAAATCACTGCTGCCGACAATAGACAACCTCTAGCGGCACAAACCAACACACGCAAGCAACAAGTCAGTTCACACTGTGTTCAAACAAACATTTACACAGCTTGAATGAAGAAGTTACATACCGCTCGCTCCTTGCTGTGTGGATTGTCCGTCAGTCTTTATCCTCCCGCGGCAGCACGCTGAAGTTTGTTTCCTTAAGCCGCTCTCCAATACAGCGGCGATCACGGCGTTTATTAGAAGTATTCGATGTTCTCGCGTCCAGGAGAGGAGCTTAGAATGAAGAGACTAATGGAGTCTCCGAAAAGGTTCAAATTGGTGAGTTTAATTAAATGGCACGATGATACAACAAGCAGAGGGTAAGGGAAAAGACAAAGCCGGTGTTGTCTCTGGTGGCTGCAGCGAAGAAGGAGTCCTGAATTGTCCTCTGCCGTTCTCCTTTATCCTCTCCTCGTTCCCTCCCGCTGTGAAGATAGGGGGTACGTCCTCCTCGGTCTTCGATGTTTGACATCGCGTAAAACAGAGGACTTTGACATTCTGTATTCCCTGTCTACTTCCTTAAGCCTTTTCTCCTTCTTATCTCTTTCATGACTTTCTATTTAATACCTTATAAACAGCTGTAAGTTAGTTTAAAACATTGTTCGCGACATGCTACGTACTGACCGGATATGAAGGATTTTCAGAATAAAAGCTTGGCATTGAGACTTTGAGAACTTCCGGGTTTTTTTCACAATAAAACAGCTTTTGAAACTGACGATATATTTTAGACTAATTATGCTATTAACATTGATTTTAATTTCTAACACGTTTCAATGTTTCCTTTTAACAGTGGCGTTTTCTCCCGGAGGCCAAGGGAAGCCAGGCTTCCCCTGTTTTTTCGGATTGTAGTTATAATTTAAATAAAGAAATAAAAACACTTTGTTTTGTTTCGATAATTCTCCTTTGCTGTTGCTGCCGGCCCGTCTCTCCCCCACTCTCATTGAGTATTTTACAAAGAAAGAGTGAAACAAACAGCGCCCCTCTCTAGATGTTATGGTGAAACAGTAGATTGCATTCACTGTTGCGAGAGGAGGCCACCGGAATCTGGCTTCCCTTGGTGAGGGATTGACCAATCAGATGAGGCCCACGTGATGCCCCTGCCAACCTGTGATTGGTCAGGGCCATGCCAAGGGAAGCCAGCCGTCTCTAGCTTCCCTTCAGAGGCCCGAAGTTAAGTAAACTGATATAAACTCCCCAAACAGGTTTTAAACTTTGAATCAAATCGTGTAAAACCTGAAAAACCTGAAAATCTCCGCTCTGCTGACCACAATGCACTCCAGTTCGGATAAAAGTGAGGCAAAGTGGCTTCACCCCATTCAAACCCTTCTTTTTTATTCATTACCGAATCTGCACTGCGCATTGTTCTTCTTCTTCTTCTTTAGATTTTATTGGCGGTTGGCAAACCAACTTATAGGTGCATTACCGCCACCAACTGGACTGGAGTGTGGACAAGAGACTATCCAGAAAACAATAAACAAAAGAAATAAAACACAACAAAACAAACAAAAACAAAACAAACAAACAAACCAAACAAAACAAAACAAAAAAGAACCAAAACTCTAGATTATTTTAAATGTATCAGTTTCTCTTAAAAATTTAATAATCTCACAATAAATATTGCCTGATGTTTTCCCCAACAGCCCCGACATCGACAAGTCACTGAATCCTGCCCTCTTCAGTGTCTGGAAAAACACACCTCTCTGAACACTATATTTCACACAAATCATTAAAACATGTTCCACAGTTTCTGGCTGGCTACAGTGTATACACTTTCCGGTTGGATGCTTTCCTATTCTACTCAATGTATGATTGAGACCTGTATGACCTATTCTCATCCGAGAAATGACATTTTCCTCCCTTCTTTTAAACCCCACCTTCCTTCCATCCCCCACATACCTTTGAATGTTATAAAGATGTCTTCCTGTATCACTAAGGTCCCAATGTTCTTGCCATGTTGTTTGTGCATATTTATGTATGAATGTTTTAACCTCCGCTTTGCTAAGTGGAACTTCTATGTCTATGTTCATAATTCTGAGTGTTTGTTTGGCCAGAATATCCACCTGTTCATTACCCTCCACACCAACATGAGCAGGAACCCAGATGAAACTAGTTGCTATGCCTTTGATTTGCATTTTATATAAAATTAGAAATATTTCATTTATTATGTCCATTCTAAATGAAGATCTGCCTGATCGTATACTCGATAATGCTGAAAAACTGTCCGATGCAATTACACTATTATGTATTTCCTTCCCCTCTATCCATTTCAATGCCAACACCAATGCCCACAACTCTGTCGTGTATACTGACACATGGTCTGTTACCCTTTTCTTTATATGTGTATTACTCACTGGGATATAAACTGCTGCCCCTGCACGCCCTGTCTCTGGATCTTTGGAGCCATCTGTAAATATGATTGTTGAGTCTGAGTAATTACTTGCAAAATAATTCTGGACTATGCGCCATACTGGTAGTAGTTCTTTCTTTTCCTTCAACTCCCTTTGTATATTGAGGTCTACCCTTGGCAATGGGAATAACCAGGGTGGAATGGACGAGATTGGAATTGTGGGGCAATACTGTATTTTATTCAAACCTATACTTGCTGCTTTAACATCACCAATCCATCCAAAACTTGTTAAATGTGACTCATTGTGCTCCCAGCAGTCTTTCAAAATACTTTTCGCAGGATGACTATCACAATGCCCCTGAAGGTTTACCCAGTATGCCAACATTAACTTAACTCTTCTTATCCTTAAAGGCATTTCTCCCATTTCCACCTGTATTGCTGATACTGGAGATGTTTTAAAAGCTCCACTACATATTCTCAGGGCCTGAGCTTGTAGGACATCCAGTTTTTTAAGGTTTGATTCTGCTGCTGCCATGAACGCTATACACCCATAATCTACTACAGGTCTCATGAGTGCCCAATATATATTCAGAAGTGATGATCTACTCGCTCCCCACTCCTGTCCCGCCAAACACCGAAGTACATTGTTGACCTTTTTACATTTATTTTGAACTTTGCCTATATGATTGCTCCATGTTAGCTTTCCGTCAAACCAAACACCAAGAAATCTTATTGTATTAACCTGTTCAAGAGGTTGCTCATACAATTTTAACGATATAGGAGCAATTTTATGCCGTTTTGTAAAACAAATGACCTGCGTTTTAGCTACTGACAGTTTGAATCCCCATTTATTTGTCCATTTCTCCACTTCAACTATTGCAGCTTGTATTTTCTTTCCAACATGTGCTACATTGCGACCTTTTGCCCACAAAGCCCCATCATCTGCATACAAAGATTTTCCCACACTTGGATGAACTTGATTAAAAATGTCATGTATCATTATATTGAACAGCAACGGACTACATACACTACCTTGCGGAGTACCATTCTCCACAGCATAAACACTTGAGTACTCTGCACCTACTCTTACTTGTATTTTCCTGTCCAGTAAAAAATTCATAACCCAATTATATGCTTTACCACCAATTCCCAATGATTTTAACTTGATTAGTAGTCCTTCCTTCCAGAGCATGTCATAAGCCTTTTCAATATCAAAGAAGACTGCAATCACTACTTCCTTGTTGGTCTGTGCTTTCCTGATGTCTGATTCTAAGCACAATATAGAATCCATTGTATTCCGACCCCTACGAAACCCACTTTGATATGGGGACAACAGAGCTTTACTTTCTAAGATATATGTTAACCTTTCTGTAACCATTCTTTCCAAAATTTTGCATAAATGAGATGTCAGGGCAATAGGTCTGTAGCTAGATGGATCTGAAGGGTCTTTCCCTGGCTTTCGGATGGGCACTATTATCGCTTCTTTCCACACTGAAGGAAGTTGGCCAGAATCCCACACCCTATTAAACAACCTTAACACAATGACTAGAGTGTTATCTGTCATGTGTTCCAACATTTTGTAACAAACACCATCTTTCCCAGGAGTGGTTTGACGAGCACTAATAATTGCTCTTCTCAACTCAAACATACTAAAATGCAGGTCCAACTGATCCCCTAACACTTCTACTCTATCCAATATTCTCGGGTTTTCCATTAGTGTATTATTTCTGCACTGCCTGGCTTCCTCTGTAAGGTTATCCGAACTATGAACTTTCCTAAATGTTTGAGCTAGAAGTTCCGCCTTTCCTAAGTTTGTGACAGCCATTATGTCCCCTCTGCTCAAAACTGGCAACTCATAATTCCTTCGAATTCCCCCCATTCTCCTAATCATGCCCCAAACATCTGCAAGCTGTACTTCTCTTCCAATACTATTGCAATATTGCCTCCAAAAAGTGCGTTTTTGCGTTCTTATTGTTCTCCTTACTATAGCCTGGGCCCTTTTATACTGATTCAAAGCTTCCTGAGAATGGAGTTGTTTGAGTTGCCTGAATGCTTTATTTCTGTCTTTAATGGACTTGCTACATTCACCATTCCACCAGGGTACACTCTTGGTACGCCTAGCTCCTGCAATTTTCGGAATTGTTTCTTTAGCTGAATGAATGATAACCTTGACCAGCTCATCATTGAATTTATTTATATCATCAAAATGTTCCTCTTGAAGTGTTTTACATCTATTCGTACTTACAACTTGAAAGGCATCCCAATTAGCCTTTCCCAATTTCCACCTAGGAATTTTCTTTTCCTTTTCAAAACTCATGTTGGTTCCAACTTTAGTCATCACCGGATAATGATCGCTGCCCACTGTAGTATGCTTTACCACATCCCATGTACTTATACCTGCTATAGCACTAGATACAAATGTCAGATCGAGTACTGTTTCAATATTCTTCGTGCAATTATATCGTGTTCCTTCCCCAGTGTTAATACACACTAGCCCGTGGTCATCTATAAATTCCTCAACTACTGCACCATTTGCATCTGTGCTACTGCTTCCCCATAGCGAGTTATGTGAATTAAAATCCCCACACCATATTACTTTGTCTTGCAGTGAACCCCCAGCATCCTCTAATATACTTTGATCTAATTTCCCACATGGATTATAATAATTTACTATATCTATAGGTCCTCTATCATTCCATACCCTTATAACTATTGCCTCATGCTCTGTACTTACATGCATAACTTTGTAACTTATACCACTCTGTATGAATGTTGCAACTCCTCCCCCTCTGCCAGAGTCCCTATCTCGTCTAACTGCAGTATATCCCTTCACAATAAAATCCAGTTGTGGTTTCAGCCATGTTTCCTGGATACAAAGTACATTAGGTTTCTCTCCCAGGTTGTCAATATATTTTTTGAACTCTTGTCCATTTGCAATTAAACTTCTAGCATTCCACTGCAGTACAATTAACACCATCAGGATGATCCACTCCATGTCTGAGATTGTTGGACGTCATCATTCAGGATATCTTTCACATGTTCCCAGTGCATCCCTTTCACATCAAGGTACTTTTCAGCTGATTTGACAATTATTTTGATTCTTTCATTCCGGCTTTTAGTCTGCGCTGAACAGTTGATAATCTCTGCCATAAACAGTACAAACTCTCTTTGACTCACTATCAGAGTGTCCTCCTTCAACTTAACACAGTTGTGAACTTTTTCTGTTTCTTTGCTCTTTTTGTTGTTTTCCATTGTAACCTGCGTTCCTCCTGAAACTGTCTTTGCTGCCTCTGCATAGCTAACTCCCTGCGTCACCCTGACTCGCTGCACCTCTTCTGCTTTCTTGCTAACCTCACATCCACGGTACGCTGAGCTATGCTCCCCTCCGCAATTGCAACATTTCAGCTTTGCCCCTTCCTCACATTTGCCGTATTCATGATCTCCACCACATCTGCCACACCTTTGTTTTCCCTTGCACACTGCCGCCACATGTCCAAATCTCTGACATTTAAAACATCTTAGTGGTGGTGGAACATACGGTCTCACATAATAACACATATATCCAATGAGTATCTTTTCCGGAAGACTTTTTTCATCAAAAGTGATCAGAACCGAAAGACTATCCTCTTTGATCCCATTGCGGTTTGCTTTCATGCGTTTGACATCACTTATTCTTGCATTTGTTATATTCCCTTTCACATCCTCAGCTGATATTCTGACGGGGATTCCTGTCACAACTCCCCTGACTAGCTTTCTACCACTGAACAGTGAACATTCCACTTTCTTACCCTCCACAGTACTCATCGTTATTGCTTTCCCCTGTTGCTCTCTATCCCTACATTTGATCAACATTGATCCATTCCTCAATACTTTAGCACTCATCACCTCCCCGATTTCTTTACTGATGGATTTAGTTAACCGTATTGGGTTCCACACGCCAAACGAAGCTCCCTCTTGCGCAAGTTTCACAACCACCATGAACTCCTGTTGCCTATTTCCGACCACTCTTTCGCTCCTTTCACCCTCACTATTGCTCTCATCCGAATTAGTATTTCCTCCCTTTTTACGTTTATTTCTCCTCACTATATCCCATTTTCCATTTTCACAACTCCCGCCTGCGCCTGTTACGTCCATGTCTCCTAACTCGCTTCCTGCCTCGTCACTTCCCTCTGCCATCTCTCGTCCAGTCACAGTCCAGTGTTGCCACCGCCGTCCTCGTTCACACTGCGCATTGTGCGGCTGGTATTGCATTTGGGGGGGGGGGCCGTGTCTGCATAAATTAACCCAACCCAAAAAAATGGGCTTCCCCTAAATTTTTCCCCACGCCACGCTACTGCCTTTTAATTCCACAGCGTCCCAGATCGATCCTAGGAATCCCCGTATATATCCTCGATTTCCGTAGATCCACGCTGTGGTACAAGTCTTTTTGTTGACTTAATATTGCGGCAGTAATCTTTCAAACAAAGTGCCGCGAGGGACTAAACAAGAGTGGACGCGCAAAAACTCAGTCTTTCCAACAGTATGCGTTTGACCTTTTATTTTCAAAGCAAAAGTTCAATAGTCCATATCCATATGTATATTCTTTTATGCGTGCATGCGTGCATGCGTGTGGTCAACAAAAATGGTCCTTCTCCAGCTCACTCCCCCTCCATCTATCACAAAGTGCGCAGGTAAAAGCAACCGGATATAACCGCAAACGTCACGACACAAATCCTTTGACACGCCCACCACCTATAGTGACTCAAAAACATGTACCGTAATAAACACAGAAAAATACTTCAAATGTGGCCCCTACAGACAGGTTTTTATATAAATGGATCAAAAAGAGAGAGAATCTTTGTTCCTGAAACTTTCAGAGTCTCTTTACACAGAGGGGACACATGTTGATGAAGAAGAGACATGAAGAAGAGGGGACACATGTTGATGAAGAAGAGACATGAAGAAGAGGGGACACATGTTGATGTAGAAGAGACATGAAGAAGAGGGGACACATGTTGATGAAGAAGAGACATGAAGAAGAGGGGACACATGTTGATGTAGAAGAGACATGAAGAAGAGGGGACACATGTTGATGTAGAAGAGAACATGAAGAAGAGGGGACACATGTTGATGTAGAAGAGACATGAGGAAGAGGGGACACATGTTGATGAGAAGAGACATGAAGAAGAGGGACACATGTTGATGAAGAAGAGACATGAAGAAGAGGGGACACATGTTGATGTAGAAGAGACATGAAGAAGAGGGGACACATGTTGATGTAGAAGAGACATGAAGAAGAGGGGACACATGTTGATGTAGAAGAGACATGAGGAAGAGGGGACACATGTTGATGTAGAAGAGACATGAAGAAGAGGGGACACATGTTGATGTAGAAGAGACATGAGGAAGAGGGGACACATGTTGATGAAGAATGAGACATGAAGAAAGAGGGGACACATGTTGATGTAGAAGAGACATGAAGAAGAGGGGACACACTGTTGATGAAGAAGAGACATGAGGAAGAGGGGACACCTGTTGATGTAGAAGAGACATGAAGAAGAGGGGACACATGTTGATGTAGAAGAGACATGAGGAAGAGGGGACACATGTTGATGAAGAAGAGACATGAAGAAGAGGGGACACATGTTGATGAAGAAGAGACATGAAGAAGAGGGGACACATGTTGATGGTAGAAGAGACATGAAGAAGAGGGGACACATGTTGATGTAGAAGAGACATGAAGAAGAGGGGACACATGTTGATGTAGAAGAGACATGAGGTATAGAGAGGGGACACATGTTGATGTAGAAGAGACATGAAGAAGAGGGGACACATGTTGATGAAGAAGAGACATGAAGAAGAGGGGACACATGTTGATGAAGAAGAGACATGAAGAAGAGGGGACACATGTTGATGAGATCGACAGGAAGAGGGGACACATGTTGATGTAGAAGAGACTGAAGAAGAGGGGACACATGTTGATGTAGAAGAGACATGAAGAAGAGGGGACACATGTTGATGAAGAAGAGACATGAAGAAGAGGGGACACATGTTGATGTAGAAGAGACATGAAGAAGAGGGGACACATGTTGATGTAGAAGAGACATGAGGAAGAGGGGACACATGTTGATGTAGAAGAGACATGAAGAAGAGGGGACACATGTTGATGTAGAAGAGACATGAGGAAGAGGGGACACATGTTGATGAAGAAGAGACATGAAGAAGAGGGGACACATGTTGATGTAGAAGAGACATGAAGAAGAGGGGACACATGTTGATGTAGAAGAGACATGAGGAAGAGGGGACACATGTTGATGTAGAAGAGACATGAAGAAGAGGGGACACATGTTGATGTAGAAGAGACATGAGGAAGAGGGGACACATGTTGATGAAGAAGAGACATGAAGAAGAGGGGACACATGTTGATGAAGAAGAGACATGAAGAAGAGGGGACACATGTTGATGTAGAAGAGACATGAAGAAGAGGGGACACATGTTGATGTAGAAGAGACATGAAGAAGAGGGGACACATGTTGATGTAGAAGAGACATGAGGAAGAGGGGACACATGTTGATGTAGAAGAGACATGAAGAAGAGGGGACACATGTTGATGAAGAAGAGACATGAAGAAGAGGGGGCACATGTTGATGAAGAAGAGACATGAAGAAGAGGGGACACATGTTGATGAAGAAGAGACATGAAGAAGAGGGGACACATGTTGATGAAGAAGAGGGGACACATGTTGATGTAGAAGAGACATGAAGAAGAGGGGACACATGTTGATGTAGAAGAGACATGAAGAAGAGGGGACACATGTTGATGAAGAAGAGACATGAAGAAGAGGGGACACATGTTGATGTAGAAGAGACATGAAGAAGAGGGGACACATGTTGATGTAGAAGAGACATGGAGAAGAGGGGACACATGTTGATGAAGAAGAGGGGACACATGTTGATGTAGAAGAGACATGAAGAAGAGGGGACACATGTTGATGTAGAAGAGACATGAAGAAGAGGGGACACATGTTGATGTAGAAGAGACATGAAGAAGAGGGGACACATGTTGATGTAGAAGAGACGTGAAGAAGAGGGGACACATGTTGATGAAGAAGAGACATGAAGAAGAGGGGACACATGTTGATGTAGAAGAGACATGAAGAAGAGGGGGACACATGTTGATGTAGAAGAGACATGGAGAAGAGGGGACACATGTTGATGAAGAAGAGGGGACACATGTTGATGTAGAAGAGACATGAAGAAGAGGGGACACATGTTGATGTAGAAGAGACATGAAGAAGAGGGGACACATGTTGATGTAGAAGAGACATGAAAGAAGAGGGGACACATGTTGATGTAGAAGAGACATGAAGAAGAGGGGACACATGTTGATGTAGAAGAGACATGAAGAAGAGGGGACACATGTTGATGAAGAAGAGACATGTGTCCCCTCTGTATAAAAAGAGAGTCTCTTTACACAGAGGGGACACAAAAAGGACAAATGTTTTATATAATTGTATTATTTGAAACCCCTCAAGGTTAGAAACATGACAGACCTGTTGGGAAATGACATATATTAAAAACAATAAGAATACAAAACATGTTTTTAATATTTCTGCAGCTTTTCCCAGAGAGCATGCTCAGAAATCTGCAAAGCATAATGTATCACTTTAATCTGAAGAAATAGACACGATTTATTGGTAAATGTACGACAAGGCTTTTAAAGTGACGTTTTCTTTCTGAGAATCACCCCCCTCCCCCAGGGCTGTACGCCTCTGCAGCTTTATGGCTTGATGCAGGTGCTAAAGGTCATAACATAAAGTAATACAGATTGACAGAACTGCTGCTCCTGATAACCCTAAGCACTCAAAGCAATCGCCCTTATTCTAGTTCCAGAATTTAGAGAATCAAATTGCAGAACTGTTCGGAAGAGACGCTGCGGATGTTGATATTTGATGTTTCTTTTCGTGACTTCAAATGCAAAGACCCAAAACCTCCATATTTTCTCACAGAAGTTAAGACCTAAACATCTGTGTACAAAATGCAAATAATAACACTTAACACATTTAACTTTCTGTGTTGCAGCTTAGTTACTCTTAGCAAAGAACATACGGCTGAGAAGAAGACAGAGCAGAAGAGTGATTGAGTGATTTAACATTTACATTTCCAAATCTGTTTTCTCACATGACTTCTAGAAAAAGGCTTTCAGGACTGGATATTGAGCTTCAGCTTCTCGTTGAACTGGGAGAGCACTTCCTGGAAGGAGTCGGAGGGCACCGTCTGCTCCACCACCAGCCGGACCCCGCTCTCTAGGACCTGGTAGTACCGCTTCAGCTCCTGCAGCTCGGCCTGCAGACGGTGCTCTACCTGCAGACGCTGATGCTGCTCCTCCCTCAGCTTCTTCTCGTACTTCCTCTCCACCCCTTGGATCTCCTCCCTCAGCTTCCTGTCGTAGAGCTCCCTAAGCTCCGCCTCTCTGCGGTCCAGCATCTCCACCACCTCCTCGTAGCGGACGTTGGAGTAGAACTGCCCTCCGTTAGCCTCCAGCATCTGCTCCACCTTCTCCAGCAGATCCAGCACCTGTCCGCGGTCGTTGGCCCTGGCGTTGTTGAAGATGTGGAACCAGTTCCCCGCCTTCTTCAGGACGGCCCTCAGCTCGGGGCCCGCCTCCTGCAGCAGCTGAGGCCCCATGGCGTCTCCGTGGGTGAAGAGGACGATGGTGTGTTTCCAGGCGTCCGCCCCGAAGATCTGCTCCATCTGAAGCACGGCGTCTCGCTCCTCGCAGGTGAACGGCCCCACCCTGATGACCAGCAGGAAGGCGTGGGGCCCCGGCGCCGACATGTTGATGCACTTTGAGATCTCTCTCTTCACGCTGTGCTCCGGTAACGAGGTGTCGAAGAGCCCGGGGGTGTCCACCACCTCCACCTGCCTCCCAGAGACCTCCCCCGTCTGCTTACAGCACTCCCTGGTGACTGGGGGGAGGAAACACACAATATGTTACACACACACACACAATCTGAAACACACAATATGTTACACACACACACACAATCTGAAACACACAATATGTTACACACACACACACAATCTGAAACACACAATATGTTACACACACACACACACACACACACACACACACACACACACACACTCTGAAACACACAATATGTTACACACACACACACAATCTGAAACACACAATATGTTACACACACACACACACACACACACACACTCTGAAACACACAATATGTTACACACACACACACACTCTGAAACACACTATGTTACACACACACACACACTCTGAAACACACTATGTTACACACACACACACACTCTGAAACACACTATGTTACACACACACACACACACACACACACACACACACACACTCTGAAACACACTATGTTACACACACACACACTCTGAAACACACAATATGACACACACACACACACACACACACACACACACACACACACTCTGAAACACACAGAATAATCCTGAACACAGTTTCTCACCAAAAGCACATTTTACAAACAACATTTGAATGCATTGTGATAATGTTAAATTGTATCTTTGACCAACACTCATTTTAACTGAATAGAGCTCGAACCCATCGTAATGTACCTCTATGGAGCCTACGTTAGCATTAGCTGTTAGCCGTTAGGAATAGCCATTAGCTTTGTTAGCGTTACCTTGAGTATTTAGCCAAGCAGAATATGCTACCCACCGGCTGCTAGCAGCTAACATGAACTAGCCCTTCGAGCCAAGAAATAACTCCAACGCCGCCTGCGTTAAAAACAACACATTCGCATTCACATGTTGTTATCATTATTGTTTTTTTTTGGAGAAGTAATATTTTGAAGTCAATGCAGTGTTTGATGGGTTGATGATTGGAGTATAGGGGGGATGTGTTCGGAGCGTAGGGTGGAGGTCTTGGAGGATAGGGGGGATGTGGTCGGAGCGTAGGGTGGAGGTCTTGGAGGATAGGGGGGATGTGGTCGGAGCGTAGGGTGGAGGTCTTGGAGGATAGGGGGGAGGTCGGAGCGTAGGGTGGAGGTCTTGGAGGATAGGGGGGATGTGGTCGGAGCGTAGGGTGGAGGTCTTGGAGGATAGGGGGATGTGGTCGGAGCGTAGGGTGGAGGTCTTGGAGGATAGGGGGGATGTGGTCGGAGCGTAGGGTGGAGGTCTTGGAGGATAGGGGGGATGTGGTCGGAGCGTAGGGTGGAGGTCTTGGAGGATAGGGGGGATGTGGTCGGAGCGTAGGGTGGAGGTCTTGGAGGATAGGGGGGATGTGGTCGGAGCGTAGGGTGGAGGTCTTGGAGGATAGGGGGGATGTGTTCGGAGCGTAGGGTGGAGGTCTTGGAGGATAGGGGGGATGTGGTCGGAGCGTAGGGTGGAGGTCTTGGAGGATAGGGGTGATGTGGTCGGAGCGTAGGGTCGAGGTCTTGGAGGATAGGGGGGGATGTGTTCGGAGTGTAGGGTGGAGGTCTTGGAGGATAGGAGGGATGTGGACGGACCGTAGGGTGGAGGTCTTGGAGGATAGGGGGGATGTGTTCGGAGCGTAGGGTGGAGGTCTTGGAGGATAGGGGTGATGTGGACGGAGCGTCAGGTGGAGGTGGTGGAGGAAAGGGGTGATGTCGTCGGAGCGTAGGCTGGAGGTCTTGGAGGATAGGGGTGATGTGGTCGGAGTGTCAGGTGGAGGTGGTGGAGGATAGGGGTGATGTCGTCGGAGTGTCAGGTGGAGGTGGTGGAGGATAGGGGTGATGTGGACGGAGTGTCAGGTGGAGGTGGTGGAGGATAGGGGTGATGTCGTCGGAGTGTCAGGTGGAGGTGGTGGAGGATAGGGGTGATGTGGACGGAGTGTCAGGTGGAGGTGGTGGAGGATAGGGGTGATGTCGTCGGAGTGTCAGGTGGAGGTGGTGGAGGATAGGGGTGATGTGGACGGAGTGTCAGGTGGAGGTGGTGGAGGATAGGGGTGATGTCGTCGGAGCGTAGGCTGGAGGTCTTGGAGGATAGGGGTGATGTCGTCGGAGCGTCGGGTGGAGGTCTTGGAGGATAGGGGTGATGTGGTCCGAGCGTCGGTTGGAGGTGAGCAACAGTGTAACTGGAGTTGGTGTTGACGGAGGATTTGTCCTATTGGGAAGATGTAGATGATGAACTGAAGGGGACCAAGTACAGAACCCTGAGGGACGTCATGATTGACGGGGGCTGTGGGGGATTTGGAGTTTTTGATGGAGAAGAATTGATGTCTGTCAGAGAGATAGGATTTAAACCAGGAGAGGGAGGTGGATGCCGATGGAAGACTGGAGGCGGATGATGAGGGTGGAGTCGTTGATGGTGTCGAAAGCGGCGTTTAGGTCAAGGAGAACGAGGTCCCAGCTTCAAGGGCTAACCGCACTGGGAGACTGTCAGGTGACGACGAACAACCAATCCGTAAACACCAGTTTTGGGTAAATGAGAAGTGTATTATTTCACTGCAGGGCCAACGCCAGAGACTAAGATCTTTACAGTGTTTCCACTCTATAGGACATTTTATGAGCTCTGCTGGAATATATCTTCTGGAATCACACAGTTATTAATTCGTGTATACATTACATTAGGGCTGTGCAATTAATCGTATTTTAATCGCAATTACGATTTTAGCCTGCCACAATTACGAAAACAACATAATCGAAAAAAACAATTATTTAGCTTTGCTAGGTTGTGACAGTGCACTGCAACATATTTGATCTAATTAATTTTGGTCTCATTTATTTGTATTTATCATATTTATATATGTTTAGTAGCTTGTGGAAGTGCGCTCCAAAATATTTGTTGATCTTGTTTATTGGTATTTATTATTTTGAAATTATTTATTTAAATGTATCATTTATTTTATTTATTTTTGTATTGGTTTTTCAGTTGAATTATACGTTCAGGGTAATCAACAGTTAAAAAGATACTGTTCAAATTATTATTTGTATTTGTTTTAAAGTTCAATAAATGGATTTTTTCAAAGTCAATGAATAATCGTATTTAATAATCGTGATATCAATTATTGACCCAAATAATCGTGATTATGATTTTTGCCATAATCGCACAGCCCTACATAACATTACATGTTACTTGTTAGACGCTTTTATCCAAAGCGACTTACATACTCAATACTGTGGGCAATCCCCAGAGGAGCAATTTGGGGTGAAGTGTCTCAGGGACACAACGACATGCTGACTGCAGTGGGACTCGAACTTGCTACCCCGTGATTCAAAGTTCAGCGCACTAAATTCAGCGCACAATTCCACTGAGCCACAGCCTCAGTATACTTATATATTACCTGACCGTGCTTTGCAGAGTCTGGCTGGAGTGTTAATTGACAGCAGTTACATGAGCTTCAAAAGGAGCATCATAGCTGCGCTCCAGTACTAGAGAGCACTTCACCCCTGACAGTGAGCGTTGTGCTGTTACCTGAGGACTGATGGACTGCGGCGCTGAAGGCATCTCTTCCCAGCAAAGTGTTTCCACAGGAGCTCTTCCCTGCTCCAGTCTTCCCAAGAAGAACCAGCCTTAGCTCACTGAAGGCTGGGACAGGAAAACACATTCATGAGATTATCACTTTCTATTAGAAATCACTAACTTTACTCTTTTGGCTCAAAGGTGTGTTTTCCTCTGGAGTAAAGAGTGGCTTGTTTTGTATTAAAGGGACCAGGCTGCCCAACATGAGGCAGCATCTGGAACATGGACCGACAGATGTTTAAATGTGTTGAAAGTGATTCACACCTGGAGGAAAGTCCTTGCTGTTTCTCTTCTTCTCTCCTGTTCAGGGACAGAGACACATTTATTATTAATAATCAGGAAACCTCACATTCAAGAGGACACATCATATCATATATTATAATATACACTTATACACGTATTATTCATACTTACCTTAACACACTGTATTCCTCAGATTATTAGGAACTAAAGGTCATTTAGAAAATACATGTGAAAGTAAAGTCAGCCTCAGTTTAAACTCTGCTTTTAAATGTGGTTTATTAAACGTGTCTTCCTCTTTAACATGTCTATAAAACTTATTTATTCAAACATTTCATTATCTAGTGCTAAAGTCTTTTAAACTTTACTCACACTAAATAAATAAAATTATAAAATACAATAACGTGCTTTAACCAGTGGGTGTCCCTTTCTATCAGCTGTGCACCGTTATGGCGTAAATACAGCCTATCTACCAATTGGATCAAATATAAAAGTCAGCCGAATTAGTGTTGATACTGCAAGGAGACGTATTGTGTGAAAAGAAATGTAAGATGATGTTTAATTGCTGATATATTTAAGATCCACGTCAAGTTTTCAGTTTTGGCGGCAGTTCCTGTTTGTCTAGAAGTCTTGTCATCAGGGCTCTATAAATAGAGTTAACTACGGCAGATATGTCATATTTAATGCAGCCGAAACGTGTATTACAATGCCGTTATGTGATGACTTTCAAAGAGAAAAGCAAGCACACTCGGAAATAATGTATTATTGAATTGTTTTATACAGTCTATGGTTGCTACAGAGGATTGTGGGTAATGTAATGTCTTCGGCCCATCCAAAACTCATAGAAAACGACTTGTTTCTCAGAATTGAAGGGGAAACGTGACAAAAGCATTGTACACACACTAAAACCTATCAATGTCGTTTAATTAACAAGGATAATCTGGTGTTTTTGAGTTGATGAGTAGTGGAGATATCACTGTCAAATCAATCGACAGTAAGGAGAATAGTTACTTCCGGGTGTACAATTCTCCGTTATCCAATGGGAATGGACGCTCACATTGCCTTTAACAGCCTCCGACACAAACGAATGCCGTGCTTCCCTAAGCGTCAAATACCGCCGCCGATGGGAATACATTGCAATCAGTTGAAAGCTCTTTGCGTCCGTTTATGAAGCTGAAGGAGCCTCGGAGCGTCCCAACTGCACGCCACGGGACCCTGACCAAGCGTCGCTCCTGGACGCTTACCCCTAGATTCCACCGGGTCCGTCTGCGGCGCGTTACGGGCGCGTTACGGGCGTGTTACGGGCGTGTTACGGGCGCGTTACGGGCGCGTTACGGCTGCGCCGCGGTGCTCACGGCGATCGCGGCCACTCTAGTCAATGGGTGCTATTCCACCACACGCAGCGCGTTACGGATCAGAAGCGTCCCAGAAGCGTCCCAGAAGCGTCCCAGAAGCGTCTCGGCGCAGGGCTCCTCTAAAATTAGGTTGAATCCTATATTTGTCGCGGCGCAGCCGTAACGTAAGGTCGGGCAGGCAGGAAGTGGAACGTTCAGAGCATATATAGCATATATATTAGGGCTGTCAAGTTAACGCGTTAATAACGCGTTAACGCAAAAAGAAATTAACGGCACTAATTATTTTAACGCGATTAACGCATGTGTATTTTTTGTCCTCGGCCGCCCCGTAGTTTCAGAGCGCATCGAGTTTAAAACACCATCTACAAGCTGATGCTGACAGCCCCGCTCCTGCCGCCCGCTTGTGGCAGACCACACTTCCACGCTCACCGGCAGGCCCGGACTGGCCATCGGGAGGACCGGGAGGGAGTGTGTATGTGTGGGGCGAGCGAGGCACACCTTACGTGTTGTTGTTGTTGTTGTTAGCATCTGGTGCTAGCTAGCTGCGCTAACGGATATAAGGAGCTGTTTCAATGACATTTCGCCGACAACTGCGCCGAGCACTTGACTTTATGCAGGTAGCCAGACAGTGGGACATTGTACGAAAAGTCAGCACACTCAGCACGGATAGTACGCGCAACATGATTGCAGCGTCTAGGCAGCTCCCGTTCGAGCATATATGCCTTGAGCTGCACATAGCTCCAACGATCCATCACAGTGGCCCGTTCTCATTTCATCAAATGTCCCTCCTCGACTCCCCTCCTCGACTCCCCTCCTCGACTCCTATCCTCGAGACTTAGTCCCGCCCACAGGAGATGCGAGCGGAGGAGCCGAGGAGGGGAACCGAGGAGAGAGGAGGGGAAGCAGCAGGCGGTTACAGAAATTAGAACTCCTCTCCTCTGAGCGGTCATTTTAAAGAGACGTCCATTAATGATGACAGGAGGCACAGCAGCCCTCTGTCTGATGGACAGATGTGTTCATGACCACTTATATATTTACTTTTAATTCATTCATAGTGCGGTATAATGAGACAATAACAGGCTACAGATGCGGACATACACACACACACACACACACACACACACACACACACACACACACACACACACACACACACACACACACACACACACACACACGAATATATACAATTTCAGAATCAAACAGAGCACTCTCATAATAACGTAACACTATCAGAGACTGGATATATCCCCCCCCCCCTCTCTGGTCGCTACAATGAGGGAAATAAATGACGGGCCAAAAGTTTTATTTACAAGTATTACAAGTAAGCAGAGGACACCAAACCAACTGAGACCTGTCTGTCCGCTGCATCTACGCACACACTGTACCACACACACCTACACCACACACACGCACCTACAGCTCCTAAAGCATATCATCAGGCTACAGCCGTTGTGTATTTTATTATGTGAAGCACTAAATGGTTTTAGAAAAATATCGACTTTGTTTGTAGATATCTACTAAACTAAAGCAAATAAAGAGAGTAGGCCTGTAATACT
Source organism: Trematomus bernacchii (assembly GCF_902827165.1). Classification (NCBI taxonomy): domain Eukaryota; kingdom Metazoa; phylum Chordata; class Actinopteri; order Perciformes; family Nototheniidae; genus Trematomus; species Trematomus bernacchii. The sequence goes on along the minus strand of NW_022987890.1, from coordinate 498,478 downwards.
GAGTGATATATATTATACACACTGCTCTGCTTTCTGCACGGACCTCACAGCTGTTCTCACTGTAAACATCGCGTCGCGATGAAAGCAGTTAATAAAATAATATCCAGGGGATGCATGCAGAGCTGTCATTGGCTGAGATAAGTCCGGCCGTGCGTCTCGACTCTTTGAAACATCACTGTTGCCGGAAATGCATCCACGAAGGAGCCGTGGAGGACTGTGGAGGACCCATCAGTGTATCCTCGGTTATAGCTCCTCCAGAGAGCCTCCTCGACGCTCGATGCTCGGTCCTCGATATGCATTTCGAGAAATGAGATGTCCTTCAACATGGCGCGCTAAAATTCATTTCCGGGTCACTACCGGAGGACCGAGGAGTCGAGGAGTCGAGGATGGGACATTTGATGACATGAGAAAGGGCCAGAGACAAGCGAGACCTGCGCAGACCTGCGCAATTGCGATCAACGTCTTGCTAGTGCGTTGCATGATGGTTAGTCATTTTGTCCGACTTGCTCTGGAGCAGGCATGGGCAAACTAAGGCCCTGATTCTGTTTATTTTACCTTACTTTAATAACCATCCGTTCACTGTTATTGATCATTGTGGAGAGGCAGACGTTTTCCTGTTGTTTTGTATTATTGCAGCTATCGGATGGAATCAATACATGGGCTATATTTTGGCCATCACAAGTATAATCATAACGAAAACTACGCCGGTAAAATATGCGTGTAGAAAACGGCTTATCCCACAATATGATAGCAACAAGTAGTCAAGATAGTCTGATTAGCTTTGGTTGCTATGCAAAAACAACATCACCTGTAGAATGCCAGAGAAACTTTCATAACAGCGTTGTGATGCCAAACAGCTTTCAGACTAAAACACATTCACTGATGGGGATGGGGGATATTTATCAGCTGCTTGTGTGACAGTCAGACAGTGAAGACTTCACAGCGGCCGATGCCGTGAGTTAACAGTAGACTAAACTCCGGTGGAAGAGCAGCACTGCAGCAGGCAGTAATGCAGCTGAACCACATTAATAAACAATGCACCACGGCACTCTGGAGAAAAGTATAAGGTTGGAGAAGTAGTTCTTTAATTTAATCTGGCTTCGTATGATTAAAAACGACCCGACGCAGTCCTCTATTGATGTTGTTGTGAGCGGTGTTGCGGAGAAAATCAGCGACGTAAAACGCTGTGTGGGTCATAAGAAGGCACGTAAATGGTTACGTCATGACGCAAACGATGATGCAATAACGCAATAATTCACCTTTGAACCTAATTCACCTTTGAACCTGCATCTGTAACAATGAGTGGACCAAAGAAAAGAAAAGTCAACATTGAGTGCCGAGTGTATAATGAGGAGCGGACAGCTAAATATTTTTTTACCGATCTGCTACTGGCCCGGCCCGTCTGTCACATTTTAAAACTCATAGTGGCCCCCGAGCCAAAAAGTTTGCCCACCCCTGCTCTGGAGGCTCGCCTACATGAGACGTTGAAATCTCGCGGGACAAAGACGCCCGCAGACTTGAGAGCGAGGCGCGGCGAGGCGGCGCAGTTTCTCTCCACGGGCTGCGGAAGCGAAATGCTTGATGGGAAACGACCAAGCCCCCAGGAAGTGCGCCGGACTCAGATGAAAATATTCGTGCTGGCCAAACGGCGGTACTACACTTCCGTTTGGTTGCCAGGCCCGGAAACACTTTTTCCCATTGACTTACATGGGGAAAGAGTGGTCTGTAAATCGTTGGATAATTTTTTTTAAACTAAATAAACTACCCAGTATGAACACTTGTATAGCCCTTATTAAAAACATTCGTTCCTCAAGTTGTAAAAATGTGCTAATAACGTTATTCTGTGAGTTATTTCCCTCTGCATTATGAACGCGCATCTAACCCACGGGACCGCGCCGCCCGGCACGTTCATGTTACGTGTTCAGCACTACATGCGTTTATCTTTACCCATGGATGCACAATAAGAACGGACCCATATCGCCTTACTGCCAGCCCACGGAGCTGTAATAATGGATATATTGCACATGTTTGCTGTAATTCATCATTTGTAAAATATTATACTACATGGGCTGTATGATTAAATCTTGTATTAAATAAAGTTAATATTACCGACGTAGATTAACGTCCCTGTAGCTTCTTATTGCACTTGCAATATACCATTAAAGGAGTTGAACGTTGCTGTTTGCTATTACTATAATACCACTCAGGGATAAGCCAGAGTTTACAACCTTTGCATGTGGGCACAACACGTTTTGACCCAGATTAATTAGCTATACCATATGATATCGCTGAGGAAGTCGTCATACATATACATATATAAATAAAGTAGGGCTGTCAGTCGATTAAAATATTTAATCGCGATTAATCGCATGATAGTCCATAGTTAATCGCGATTAATCGCAAATTAATCGCACATTTTTTATCTGTTCTAAATGTACCTTAGAGGGATATGTTTCAAGTTTTTAATACTCTTATCAACATATGAGTGGACAAATATGCTTTATATGTTTGTTTATTATCATTTGAACAATAACAAATATTCTCATGAATATTAAACACAACAACCTGAACATTACAAATATTCGCCTCAATTCAACCTGGAACCTCTCTCATACAATAATATGTGTGTGTGTGTGTGTGTGTGTGTGTGTGTGTGTGTGTGTGTGTGTGTGTGTGTGTGTGTGTGTGTGTGTGTGTGTGTGTGTGTGGAGACACTGTGATGGATCGTTGAGCTATGTGCAGCTCAAGGCATATATGCTCGAATGGGAGCTGCCTGGACGCTGCAATAATGTTGCGCTGACTTTTCGTACAATGTCCCACTGTCTGGCTACCTGCATAAAGTCAAGTGCTCGGCGCAGTTGTCGGCGAAATGTCATTGAAACAGCTCCTTATATCCGTTAGCGCAGCTAGCTAGCACCAGATGCTAACAACAACACGTAGGTGTGCCTCGCTCGCGCGAGTCGCGCCACACATACACACTCCCTCCCGGTCCTCCCGATGGCCAGTCCGGGCCTGCCAGTGAGCGTGGAAGTGTGGTCTGCCACAAGCGGGCGGCAGGAGCAGGGCTGTCAGCATCAGCTTGTCGATGGTATTTTACACTCGATGCGCTCTGAAACTACGGCGGCCGAGGACAAAAAATACACATGCGTTAATCGCGTTAAAATAATTAGTGGCGTTAATTTTTTTTTGCGTTAACGCGTTATTAACGCGTTAACTTGACAGCCCTAAAATAAAGATATATGTGTCAAAGCTCTAATCAAATTAACAGTTGTATTAATTATACTTGTATATGTATATATATATATATATGTATATAGCCTGTGTTGTATATTTATACACACAAATGAACAACCTTGTGTGTGTCAAATAACAAGTTGTATTGTAGTGTTTATTTTAGTGTTGTGTTATGCTTATCCACATTTTGATTTCAGAGCACAGGAGAAGGCACAACATAAAGCTCAACAGTGAAGCTGGCAATGCTGAACAAAACCATCTAGTTATAATATTTATTCAGCTGAAAAAGTCAAAGCTCTACGAAAATGTAATTAAAAATACATTAGCATTTCAGGTAGAAATCAGCATTTTATATAGAAATTCACAAATATAAGAAATGAAACCTAAAAGAGATGTTACAAAATGTATACCTCTGATGGCTGGCATAGTAGAACTAGGTGAAAAAAATAGTGACAACAATTTTTAATACAATTTATATAGATTAAAAGGTAATATAATATTGATTACAATGATTCTATTAAAAGATCCACCAAACATGATCAACAGGAAAGCCCTCTGAAGGCATGTCATGGTTTGAAAAAAAGTTGAGGATGGGGTCCAGGAGAGACTTCATTTTGTTTAAAGAACATTTATTGACACATGTCATATGATAAATGTTAAGTCTTTGGGGATTAGACCCCGATCCTGAAATCCTATATCTAAAGGGGGAAATGCAGCCGTGAGCATATAGGGAACCCCCCGGGGTCTAGACACTGGTGGTGATGCTGAAGATCTGGATTTGATGAGGAGATGGGATGAAGAGGAGGTGTGATGATGAGGTCTTTGGATTAGCTCCCCTGGCACTGGATATGATGAAAGGAGATGGGATGAAGAGGAGATGTGATGAGGTCTTTGGATTAGCTCTCCTGGCTCTGGATATGATGAGGAGATGGGATGAAGAGGAGGTGTGATGATGAGGTCTTTGGATTAGCTCCCCTGGCACTGGATATGATGAAAGGAGATGGGATGAAGAGGAGATGTGATGAGGTCTTTGGATTAGCTCTCCTGGCACTGGATTTGATGAGGAGATGGGATGAAGAGGAGGTGTGATGATGAGGTCTTTGGATTAGCTCTCCTGGCTCTGGATATGATGAAAGGAGATGGGATGAAGAGGAGGTGTGATGAGGTCTTTGGATTAGCTCTCCTGGCACTGGATGTGATGAAAGGAGATGGGATGAAGAGGAGGTGTGATGAGGTTTTGGATTAGCTCTCCTGGCACTGGATGTGATGAAAGGAGATGGGATGAAGAGGAGGTGTGATGAGGTCTTTGGATTAGCTCTCCTGGCACTGGATGTGATGAAAGGAGATGGGATGAAGAGGAGGTGTGATGAGGTTTTTGGATTAGCTCTCCTGGCTCTGGATATGATGAGGAGATGGGATGAAGAGGAGGTGTGATGAGGTCTTTGGATTAGCTCTCCTGGCACTGATATGATGAGGAGATGGGATGAAGAGGAGGTGTGATGAGGTCTTTGGATTAGCTCTCCTGGCACTGATATGATGAAAGGAGATGGGATGAAGAGGAGGTGTGATGAGGTCTTTGGATTAGCTCTCCTGGCTCTGGATATGATGAGGAGATGGGATGAAGAGGAGATGTGATGAGAAATACTGTTTTCACCCCAACCTCTGCTGCTGAATGATTTTATATATTGTTACTAAAAGCGCTTGTCTTTGAGATTATAATGATTACACCAGAAAGTCACTCTTTGTGGGATTTATTTGTTCACATTTTTCCCAGCCACAAGATGATTTCATTCATTGGAGGCCTCAAAGCTGAAGGTATTGATGCACGGATCAATGCAATCCTTTACAACAGCATTCCACTATGGTTGGGATGTCTGTAAAAAAAGGAGAAATAATCTTAAACAAAACAAGTGTCTCAATATAGGGAAACAAACTGTGACAAAAACATATCAATTAGATCAGAATCAGAATACATTTACATTGTTACAGCAGAAAAGAGCCAAAGACAGCCTAATGTTACTTAAAGTATGCATAAAAAAGTATTAAAGATTAAAAACCAGAAATTATAATAAAAAAAGTTACACATTTTACAAAATACACATCCTGTAACAGTTTGGAGGATTTAGCAGCCTGGTATATTTAACAACAAGGGGTGTTATAGTCTGTGTTGTAGTGTGTGATATTGGTATTTATGGAAACATTTTACACCTTTCCTTCAAGTATTATACGTTTTAGTTACTTGTTGGGTACTTAACATGAATAATCACAGTTACTATCCTTTTACACCATCACATTTCAATGAGAAATAGGCTATATATCCACCACAGTAATCCATCATCAGCTTTACTTTTTAGATAAAGATTTAAATCACAATTGATCATAACTCCAAATACATATATTTGTATATTACCAAGTGGTTTCATGTAGGCTACAACCCACACAAGTATTAAATTAAGCTCTGTTGCTTGCAGGGTTCATACACTTTTTCACCAATGATTTTCCATGACTTCTCCATGACCTTTACCTAATTTTCCATGACCAAAAAAATGACTCTTTCTCAGCGGTACCACTGAAAATGGTTTATTTGAACATGGAACAGGAAAATAACGTTCATATTTCTCTTTTTGATTATAATACTGATGAACGTTCAAAACAAAGCACTTTGGCAACTTACCACATACGTTTTAAAATGCTTAATAAGCACCGTAACTTTCATGATATCATTTCTCGGTCATAATCGGTTATTTCCGTGAACGGCCGACTGTTGTGAGACGGTAAATGCCGCGGCCGCAAGGCATTGTGGGGCAGCATTTTCTCCTCTCCTTTAGGTTAGGGAGGTCCAGTGGTTCCTAAGCTAAAGGAGGTTATAAAGGAAGCTTGAAACCTCCTTCCCTTTGGCTGCCACTGAGGGACTTCCGGGTCATTTCACTCCGTTAGGAAGGTTCCTAAACTAAATGGACTATTCGACCGCAACCCAGTTCTTATTATACATCCATGGATACGACTCGCTGGTATCTCGAGCTGAGAGCTCATTGGTGGTCTTTACCCCGTGCTGCTGATGAAACTCTCCATTGGCTCGGCAAAAGTGTGTTGTTGTTTTGTGTCAGTTTTACGTCGCCACTTCCATTCACATTTTTCATCATTGTTCCACAATGTTTATCATCATGACATTAATATCTATATATTTTATACTATACTTGCACTGCTTACCGTTACTTTATATATCTTAGCATATTCATACACACTGTTAATACTGCTCACAGGCTGCTGTGTATATCTAGTGTATTCATACACACTGTTAATACTGCTCACAGGCTGCTGTGTATATCTAGTGTATTCATACACACTGTTCATACTGCTCACAGGCTGCTGTGTATATCTAGTGTATTCATACACACTGTTCATACTGCTCACAGGCTGCTGTGTATATCTAGTGTATTCATACACACTGTTCATACTGTTCATAGGCTACTGTGTATATCTAGTGTATTCATACCCCTCTCTGTTTTTTCATCATTCAATTCATTCTATATTTTATTCTGTAGATTGTGTACATTACTTTTCACTTTACTGCTTGTTGCACTCCTGGTTAGAAGCTAAACTGCATTTTGTTGTCTCAGTACCTGTAATCTGTGCAATAACAATAAAGTTTAATCTAATCTTGAGCAGGAACAAATGTATTTACTTAGTACATATCTGACATTAACGATTAACCTGTTACGCACCATCCGCCCGGTACCGGGCGGATAAACGCGTCATTTGCAGGAAACAACGTCTAAGGGATCTTAATATTTAATAAACTATGAATGTTTTATATCCATGTAACGGGAAGAAACTCAGCTAACTGATCTTTTTAATTTTCTTTTCCAAAAAAAACCCACAATGCTAGCACTCAGCCTCTGAATTAGCCACGAGCAAAAAAATGTAATCTAAAACGGCACTTAAACTCACAATAACTCCCTTATTACTTATCCTAGATGCACAGCCAACCACTCGTTTTTGGTCTCCTGGAGACACTGAATCTAATGGTGCCCACCTCAACACTCAGTGATAAACATTTGCGACGCTATAAACGAAAGCGTACATCATAACATGTGGAGCTAGGTAGCTAGAAACGCTAACATGGCTTACCTTGGTCAAAACTGGTCTTCAATGGCATTAAAACGATAAAAAAACGATGCTGCAGTTAATCCATAGGTTAATCCAATGTGTCTGTGTCCTCTTTGAAATGATTTCTGATAATCCATAAGCAATAAAACTGCTTTTTAGTTTCCAAATGCCAGAGCTAGAATGTAGCTCCACTCTGCTTTACATTTACATGCGCGAAGCCCCCACCTTTTCTCTTCACAACGTGTGTGTGTGGGGGCCTCCCCCTTCGATTCTATTGGCTCTAATGGTCAGAAAGAGGTGTCAACCATCAAAAACGACCAAGGGGGGCCAGAGATATGGAAAAAAAAACATTTTCACCCAAATCACCTCAGAGGTGGGGTGGTTTTGGCTAAATCTCTCTAAAAAGGTCAAATGTCACTTGTTTTGCATCAATCTTGATACAGGGTACTTATTATATGTTGTACTTTGGATTCCTAAAGCTTTTAGTCTACTAACCCATCATTCAAGGGTAGTATTCACTATCTGTAAAAAATAAATTTTTGGACGGACACTATAATTTACAGTTTTTTACTATGTAAAATCTGAATTGTCTTTAAAATAAAAAACATCTATATTGATTCTGACACTTCTACATCCAACTCACAGATGTAACCTTGCTTTGATAAAAGAAATTATTCATATAACCCTTTTAGAAGTTAAGTTGTAGTCATTTGTTTTGGGCATGTCATTTTCGAGCCTGAAACATGAAAAACAGGCTTGGTGCTTAACAGATTAAACACATGTGTGCATTCTTTATAAATGCAAACCGAGTCAAGCCGACTCCGGAAGTGGCAGTATGCACCTTAAAGTTGTTTGCAATCCGCCAAAAAACCGAGAGAAGAAGAAGAAGAGGAAGAAGCCGACTCCGAGCTGTCCGACTTCAGGCGAGCTTTTTGAGACCTCCCCCGGCTGCGATCGGCTATTCTCGTCTCCTTTCGAGGCGAGCCGCAGCTCGTCTCGAACAAGCCTATTCACTGATAAACTGCACAACAAGATAGACATTAAATATCGTCATAAAGATGTTAACACCTTCATGTTACCTCGTATTGTTTTTAACTCAGGATCATACCTGTGTTTAGTCTAGAAAACATTAATTGTGTGCATTTTATTATAAAATTGTGTATATTTACAGGGACTGTTGCAAAAACCAAGCAGCTTATTAACATCAGATTTTAAAACAAAAAGTGGTTTACAAAAAAGAAACACCATTACAATTTTTTTGAGTTTTATTTTTTAAATTTTGAATCCAAGAGATGCTGATTTGAAACCGTTATTACGAAAATGTACGGCATGTCCTGTTTCTGCTGGAGAGAGGGGAGTTTGTTCTAAATCTTGTTTTTCTACCCTCCATCTGAGTGAAGGAGCCTCTTTAATCTGAGAGACTACAGACGGAGTTCACTCTCTCAGGGAGGGGGAGGGGGTAGGGTGGGGTTTGGAATTGGGCCAGTGACTTTTATTAAAAGGGATCACTTAAATGAAAAGGGTTAAACAAATCTAATAATAAAATGATGAATTTGTTTATTTAAATTGGCCTACATTATAATGTTATCTAATTCAGTCATAAACAAGTTTGATTTTTATTTGAGTATTATGGTACTCTCTGTGTGGTGCTTTTATTTTGAAGGTGAGGATATAAGAGCACTTCCTCATTGAGAGTGCGCAGTTCAGACGAAACATCGAGGGCGATCCTGATTATTGTCACAGGTGAGTGTCCTTTGTATAGATAATATTAAACTTGCTCAACTTAAATACATGATCAATGGAAATACTGGTCTTTAGTTTAAATACATTTGTCTGCAAATTTAACTCCAGGCTATTTTAGTCAGTGTATTGTTTACTTTCGGTTTTGAGAAATGACCACAAACTGCGACTTGATGTTGAAATGGAGCAAACAGCTGAACGTGTTAATAAAATGTAATCTTCTGAAGGTAAATCATGAACAGAATAAAGTTTAAAGCCGTCGAACCACACAGACGTTAAGTCAGAAATATAGAGACGGATTTTGTCCGTTTAAAAAATAATAACTTTATTAATCACATTTTTTGGTGTTCAGAAGGGAAATAATTCTGATTCAGTAGGAATTAAAAAGACATAAAAGTTCAGATTTAATGATAAGACTTTAATTACTGAGGGTGCGGAGAAATATAATAAAATAATTAAAGTCAGAAATGACGTTCAAACTATAACTACCTTTAAACTAAGGGATGAATGGGGTCTCACCTAGCCCGACTGTTGATACACACCCCGTTTTTGACCTGGAGGAAATCACAGAGGTGGAGGTAAAACATATAATCTCAGGGTTAAGATGTTCTAAGCTAGGGATGCAGATGATTTAGACACCAACTTTATAAAGACAAATATTGACGGTCTAATAAAACCAATTACTATGTTAGTAAATCAATCTATTAGCACGAGGGAAGTTCCATCATCCTGGAAGGTGGCCACGGTGACACCGATTTTTAAATCTGGGGATAAGGCAATGATGTCCAATTACAGACCAATCAGCATCCTCCCCTGTGTCTCTAAGGTAGCTGAGAAATGGGTGTCAAAACAAATCACCAACCATTTAGATAAAGGTTTCGCTCCACTCCACCCAATGCAGTTTGGTTTTCGTGCTCACCACTCCACTGAGACAGCTAACTGTGTCTTTGTGGAAAAGGTTAAATCTATGTTGGACACGAGCCCATATTTAGGTGCTGTCTTCCTTGATCTCAGGAAGGCTTTTGACACTGTTGACCACCAAGTGCTCCTTACAAAGCTGACATATTTCAATTTTTCGGCAGATTCAATACAGTGGGTTAAATCTTACTTATCGAACAGAAAACAGTGTGTTTTGGTCAACGGTACCAAATCCCCCTTCCTTAGCCGCGTTCACACCGGAGTACTTTCACCGTACTTTTCGCGTTTTAGTTCCGTGAGTACCCCTTATGTCGCGTTCACACCAAAAATCGTACTTAATCTCGGGTACTTTTACCCCCATTTTTAGAGCCAGCTCAGAGAGCGTACTTTTCTGTGGGTGAAAAGTGCTCCAAAAGTTCCCCAGTGCTGATTGGCTGGGCGAATTGCAAACCACGCCCGTACAACTCTGAAAATGTTGTGTGGAGACGCCATTGTTTTTCCTCGCTACAAAAACACAACGCTCCGTGCGTTGTGTTTGTTTTTGAAAGCAGTTATGGCAAGCATCAAGAAATGATGAGGAGGTGTCGGCGCTTCTGGAGATCTACGCCGAGGACGCGACCCAAGGAATGCTACTGAAGCCAGTTCAGTAGCTTTCACTCGACCTGGGAATTGTGCACAGCCGGCTAAATATAAAGAAACTCAGGACTACAAACGGCGGATTCAGTGGCCAACGATGACTACCACGATGAAGGTAAAATCAACTACATGCACTGGGGTTTTAATCTGCACAATAATGGTCTCAGATGTACTTTTATTTGCTCAGTAGATCAAGCTAGCCATGCTAGCCATAATAGGCTAACACCGGCCCCGGCTAGCTACATCTAGCTAGCTAGATATTCTCCGCTGTATGAAAACGTTTTGACTTGTGAATAACTGTGCAGTGTTTCTGTAATTTGCTTCACTAACTCATGGCACTAATCGTCTGTTTCAGGCGAGGATGGACAACTCTCGGGATTGGAAACAAGTGAGCTTTGCATTCTAGATCACAGCGCTTTGTCGTCCTCCTTACCAGCAACCAAACGCAAAGGTACACACACTGTAACTTTGTCTTGAAAGAACGTTACGCATCGAACTGATGTTCACAATCATGTTTATTTCATAATATTCATCATATTTTATGTTTAACTTGCCTCAACAACATTAAACAAAGTTCAAGCATACATGAAGCACTCTTCAAAAAGGAACAATCCTCCGTGTTTGAACCTCTTGAATCGCTGCATAGCCGATTTATTTGGACTGGATTATCCCAGAGAGGCCAAACATTCTTTATAACACAGTTTCAGATTTGTGAAACCTTAATTCTATTTGTGAAAATACAAAAAAGGGAGATTTCAGTGCTTTTTTTACATGTAGACCACATTAGACCAGGTCCTGATCTAAAACCACTATACCTACACTCATCAAATCTGGACTGGATTATCCCAGAGAGTCAAAAGATTCTTTATAATACAGTTTCAGATTTGTGAAACCTTAATTCTATTTGTGAAAATACAAAAAACACATTCCTAGTATGTTGTAAAACTACATGGCGACTAAGATCTTGTATATTGCTTATTTTCCCCTCTTAGGAAAGCGGACACGGGATGCGAATTTCTTTGACACCGCCCAGGCGTTGGAGGACCGGCGTGCCGTGGTGAATGAGTCGCTGCGTGGAGATCAGATGGTGCTGTTCACCAAGGCCCAGGAAACGGAGGACAAGATGCTCACCTCGATGGAGCGCCAGGCAGAAGTGTTCAAGCAGCAGATGGAGCGCCAGCAGCACCAGGATGAAGTGTGGGCGCTGCGCCATGAGGAAGCGTCGGCGCAGCGGCAGGATGAGCGACAAACTGCATTTAATAACAGTTTATTTGGTATAGTTTTTGTAAATACTGACACACGACACACAACGTTGCACTAAGGTGTGTATGCTGCTGAGACTATCCCTACACCTGGGACAGTTTATTTTATATTGTTATTACTGTTATGACTTTATTTTATATATAATGTTTACTGACATGTACAACTGACACTTTATTTACATTTAAAATTGTTCTATTTAATGTTATGTCTTGAGAGTGCAATAAAGAAAACCGACATGGCGATTAAGCTTATTTCTCCTGACACTTTATCTTTTGTGACCTGTGTAGCATCCTATACATCACATGTAAGTGATTATTCTGATACCATCATGTTTCATCGGTTATAAACTGGCAAAGCTTTATTTGTCATTTATTTATCATCAATGTTGCAACCTTGTGGGGGAATGGCAGGGGCACATACACAAATATGACAATTTATATAATTTTAAATATTATTTGACCTAAACTTTTAATTCCCCCCCATTTCACACAACACAACATGGAGTCCACTATGGGCCAAAACTAACATGTATGTTTGCATAGTGTTTATGGCAGACGGATGCAGTGGGTCTCAGGAAGATATATAATAAAGGTGGGTTTGCTGCTGAGACTCCCTACACCTGGGAGTTTATATTATATTGTTATTACTGTTATTATATAGTACAACTGACACTTTATTTTATATTGACAATGTTTACTGACATGTACAACTGACACTTTAGTTACATTTAAAATATTTCTATTTAATGTTATGTCTTGAGAGTGCAATAAAGAAAACCGACATGGCGATTAAACAGATCCTGTATCAGTTTTTCTTCTTCTTCTCTTGTTTTGTAGCGGGTTGCAAACAACTTTAAGGTGCTTACCGCCACCTACTGTACTTGTAATCTTCCCTCAGGGAAAAGTACTCCGGTGTGAACGCGATCTGTACTAAGTACCCTGGGGTTAAAAGCGCCAGGGCTCTTAGTGCCGGAACTAAGTACAGGAAAGTACTTGGTGTGAACGCGGCTCTTGTGAACCCTGTTGGGGTTCCACAAGGTTCCATTATTGGATCATTACTGTTTTCTCTGTACATTAATGACTTGCCGAATGTATGTCCTGAGTTGAATGTGCAAATGTATGCCGATGATGCGGTCATCTTTGTACAGGGGAACAATACTGAAATTAGGGCTGTGCGATTATGGCAAAAATCATAATCACGATTATTTGGGTCAATAATTGATATCACGATTATTAAATACGATTATTCATTGTCTTTGAAAAAATCCATTTATTGAACTTTAAAACAAATACAAATAATAATTTGAACAGTATCTTTTTAACTGTTGATTACCCTGAACATATAATTCAACTGAAAAACCAATACAAAAATAAATAAAATAAATGATACATTTAAATAAATAATATCAAAATAATAAATACCAATAAACAAGATCAACAAATATTTTGGAGCGCACTTCCCCAAGCTACTAAACATATATAAATATGATAAATACAAATACATGAGACCAAAATACATTAGATCAAATATGTTGCACTGTCACAACCTAGCAAAGCAAAATAATTGTTTTTTTCGATTATGTTGTTTTCGTAATTGTGGCAGGCCAAAATCGTAATTGCGATTTAAAATGCGATTAATTGCACAGCCCTAACTGAAATGATCTCATCCTGTCTCTCAAATGCTTTGGACAAGGTTCAACACTGGCTGAACAACATTGGCTTACAGTTAAATGCAAAAAAAACAGTATGCATGATGTTCAGTAAACGACCAGTCAAAATCGAAGGATCCAATGTGTTTTTAAACGGAGCAGAATTAGAACTAGTCCCCCACTTCAAGTATCTTGGAGTCATACTGGACTCGAACTTGACTTTTAAGAAACATATCAAGAAAGTATCCAATACCATTAAATTCAACTTGCAAAATGTTAACCTGTTCAGCCCGAGAGACCCCGGTACCGGGGCACTGTCGCAACATCTTGCAGGAAACAGTGTCTGAGGGCACGTTCATTTAATAAACTATGAATGTTTTATATCCATGTAACGGGACGAAACTCATCTAACTGATCATTTTTATTTTATCTTCAAAAGAAAACCCACAATGCTAACGCTGAGCCTCTGAATTAGCAACGAGCGAAAAATGCTAACAGATTACTCCACCGAAAATCACTCACAAAACCTTATTATTTATCTCTTCTCCACATCCATGACATCGTTTCACATCGTGAGGTGACACAGAATCGATGGGTACCCACATTATCACTGAATTATACGAAATGGCGACGTTATAACAAAAACGGGTGACGCTAGGTAGCTAAAAATGCTAACAAGGTTACGTTGGCTCTAGTCTCTCCAAAGTGGTCTTCAATGGCATTAAAATGATAAAAACGCTGCTGAAGTCAATCCATAGGTTAATCCAATGTGTCTGTGTCCCTTGTCAAATGATTTCTGATAATCCATAAGCAATGAGACGGATAATCCATGCTTTTACGTTTCAAGATATCAGAGCTAGAGTGTAGCTTCACTCTAATGCAAAATTACATGCGCAAAGCCCCCACCTTTTTCTTTCACAATGTGTGTGTGTGGGTGACTCCCCCATCGATTTTATTGGCTCTAACGGTCAGAAAGAGGTGTCAACCATCAAAATCGACCAATGGGTTCCAGAGATATGGAAAAAAAAAACATTTCCACCCAAATGACCCCAGAAGTGGTTTCTTTTTGCTAAACCTCTCTAAAAAGGTCAAATGTCACTTGTTTTGCATCAATCTTGATACAGGGTACTTATTATATGTTGTACTTTGGATTCCTAAAGCTTTTAGTCTACTAACCCATCATCCAAGGGTAGTTTTCACTATAAGTAAAAAATAAATTTTGGACGGACACTATAATTTACAGTTTTTTACTATGTAAAATCTGAATTTTCTTTAAAATAAAAAACATCTATATTGATTCTGACTTTTCTCCATCCAACTCACAGGTTTATAATTACTTTGAGAATAAAGATTATTAATCTAACCTTTTTAGAAGGGAAGATATGGTCATTTGTTCTGGGAATGTCATTTTCGAGCCTGAGACCTGAAAAACAGGCTCAGGGCTTAACCCTTGTTGTTTATTGATATCAGACAATGATACTACAGATTATTCAATTATTAATTAAATGTTTCGTTTTGTTATTGCATTCATTTGTATAGTACTGTATCATGTCTGTATCACCTTTTGTTTCATTTGTATTTTCTTTGGTTTTACACGCTCGAAAAAAAAAAATAAACTAAACTAAACTAACATGTTAAACAAATCAGACCTTTCTTAACTGTCAATGCTGCAAAGTCATATCTCCACTGTATGATTCTATCCCACATTGAATACTGTTTTACAAACTGGTCGTTTGCTTGTGCCACAAACCTGAAACCCATAGAACAGCTGTACAAGAGAGCTATCAAGATGTTTGACAGAAAGCCTTATTCATACCACCACTGTACCATCCTTGATAAACACCATTTCTTGAGTTTTGACCATTTGAAGTCTTTTAAAAGTATGTGTTTTATTTATAAATGTTTACATGGACTGCCCCCCCCCCTCCCTCCCTTAGGGGAATTCATCCACAAAAAACACACTGGACGCTGCACTAGGTCAGAAACCAGAGGAGACTGTGAAGTCCACTGCAGACGGACCACTTTCTGTCAAAATGTCCTCTCCATTAAAGACAGCTCATTGTGGAATAGCCTCCCAACTGAGATACGGGATTGTCCCACTCTCAATAGCTTCAAAGGTCAACTCAAAGAATGGTTGAGAAACAACCAGACGTGCAATCACCGCTAAATGCACTTTAACTCAGGGGTATCCTCTCTTGCACTTTATGCATCTCTTGTATCTTCTCTTGCACTTCATGTGCTGCCATGTGCTTATCTGCTGCTCATGCTCTTTTGCACTTTTTGCATTTCATGTATTTGTTTTTGCCATGTTTGTACAATTAATTGTCTTAAATGTTTTATGTGAGGGACTGCGGATGGAAAGTAGCTCAAAGCTAAATCCGGCATGTTTACGCTTGGCACATTTATTGTTGTAAGTGTTCATTAATGTGCAATGTCCCTACCAAATAATTGATTAAAATAAAATAAAATAACTGAATTGCGATGTCATTTAATACAAATAATTACCTTTATCAATGTTTGAATATTTATACCATATCAAACATTACATGCCTGTTAATCTTTTAAATACCACAATGGGTTGCGATGTGCAATCGCTGCTCACTGCCCCTGGTACTACAGAGGCCAAATGTCACTGTGCGTGCTGTGTGCTCTGCATATGAGAGATCCCCCTGATTCTTCTTCTTTATTACACAGAACAAGACACACACACACACACCCACACACCCACACACACACACACACACACACACACACACACACACACACACACACACACCCACACACACACACACACACACACACACACACACACACACACACACCACACCCACACACACACACACACACACACACACACACACACACACACACACACACACACACACACACACACACACACACACACTAGGGCTGTGCGATTATGGCAAAAATCATAATCAAGATTATTTGGGTCAATAATTGATATCACGATTATTAAATATGATTATTCATTGACTTTGAAAACATCCATTTATTGAACTTTTAAACAAATACAAATAATAATTTGAACAGTATCTTTTTAACTGTTGATTACCCTGAACGTATAATTCAACTGAAAAACCAATACAAAAATAAATAAAATAAATGATACATTTAAATAAATAATATCAAAATAATAAATATCAATAAACAAGATCAACAAATATTTTGGAGCGCACTTCCACAAGCTACTAAACCTATATAAATACAGACCAAAATACATTAGATCAAATATGTTGCACTGTCACAACCTAGCAAAGCTAAATAATAGTTTTTTTCGATTATGTTGTTTTCGTAATTGTGGCAGGCCAAAATCGTAATTGCGATTAAAATATGATTAATTGCACAGCCCTAACACACACACACACACACATACATACATACATACATACATACACACACACACACATATACTCCCACACAGCACACACACACATACATACACACACACACACACACACACACACACACACACACACACACACACACACACACACACACACACACACACACACACACACACACACACACACATATATACTCCCACACATATACTCCCACACAAACACACACACACTAAACTTATGTAATTCAGAACATAAACATCTGTCGTGTTCAAAATTCCAGGAAAGACAGACAACTTCTAAGTTAACTATTTATTATAAGAGAGCAAAAGATATATTCACTTGGCCAAGGACTCCGTCACGTCATAGAAATCACAGGCAGCAAAGCTGTAATCTGTAACCACTATTTCCGCAAAGAGCCCCGAACTTCGTGCGATAATACATTTTATTACACAGGGCGTTGCCTGTACATTTATGATTGGTTGAGACGAGATGGAGAGTAACCTTGGTTTAGACTTTGGCTCTCTCTCGTTTGTCCCGATCAGCATTCGGCCGGCTGGCGAAGTCCCTCCCTACTCTGTCTCTATCCTAGTAATTTGTTTTCGCTAACGTTTCTACAGAAAAAGTGGAAAACCTTCATAATGCTGCTTCCCTAACTGTCTATTGATATGATAACGTTTGGCTGTAGTTTAATGATTAACCAGAGTTAAACATTGATAGCATTATATTTGACAAGACTATGCTAATTGGATTTAGTTTTGACTAGTGTGTCTCCTCATCAGACCGATGAAAGCACTTCAAGTGTTTTCCACAAGTAGAACTAAAGCCTTTGTACCTTCCTGAATCTGATCCTTTTCTCCTGCAGGTTTTCTGATCCTCAGTCATGGATCCAGATCTCACCATCGTCCTGCTCGGAAAAACAGGAGTTGGTAAAAGTGCTACAGGAAACACCATCCTGGGACGAACAGCGTTTCAGTCTAAGCAGTGTTTCAGGTCAGTGACGACAGAAATCTCTGAGCAAACAGGAAGTGTGTTTGGGAAACAGATCTCAGTGGTCGACACTCCAGGAATATTAGACAGCAAAGAGACAGTGAAGAAGATTACACGCTACTGTCAGGATCTCCTGAAGTCCTCCAGGCGCTGTCTGTTTCTGGTGATGCTCAGAGTCGGACGCTTCACAAAGGAAGAGCAGCGGGCGGTGACGAGAGCATCGAAAGTCCTCGGACGCAGAGGGTTGAAGAAGAGTTGCCTCTTCTTCACTGGAGGAGATGCTTTAAAGGGAAATACTTTGGATGATTTCATCTTTGCAGAAGGAGATGACACTAAGCTTCCAGATGTTGTTAAAATGTTCTCAGGGGCCTATCACCTCTTCAACAATGAGTCTGATGATGAGGAACAAGTCAGAAATCTGCTGCTGAAGTCTGGCCACCTGAAAACTGAGAAACAACCGGATTCACCAGGTACTGTGCTGTCCAATGCTCTTTATTAATATTCAGTAACGTCTTTATGAATTTTCAGTAATGCTCTTTATTAATGTCCAGTAACGTCTTTATTAATGTTCGGTATTGCGTTTATTAATGTTTAGTAATGTCTTTGGATGACCTGGTAACATACGTTCAGAGTGAATCCTATCAGCTGCTGGTGTTAGATGTTAAAGTGTTTGAGACCAGCAGCTGTCTGTTATTCTGAGACACATTCATACATGTACAGCAGTGACGAGCGGTGAGGTTCATGGCTGGTGAGGCACTGACTCTTTCAGAGTCAGGTTTACAAATATTATATCTTGACCTTAAAGGTGGGGTAGGTAAGTTTGAGAAACCAGCTCGAGATCGCTAGAATTTGAAAATACACATCCGGAGAAAATCTGCCACTTCCTTACAGAGCCCCTCCTCCAACACACACGAACGCGCACATGACCAATGAGGGCACGAGATAAGTTTGTGCACAGATGGAAGGCTGACAGGCAGGTAGGCCATCCAGTTATTTTAGCCGGGCCGGCTCAGATGATTGGTCGTGCTTTTTACGATATATGATATTTTTTAATGGATTTTTTGTCAAAGCACTTCAGATATTCATTGCTATCGGGATGTTAAGAGCATTCCATGGAATATAACAAAAAGTGTATCTCGAGCCGGTTTCTCAAACTTACCTACCCCACCTTTAATCGAAATATTCTGTTATTTTCAAAAGCTTTTTTAGTCTGATGCTTCGATTAATTTTAAACCGACAGTTCAACAAAAGGATACCCACAAAATGTAGTTTCATTTAAATATTGGATTGTTCTTTCTTAGTAAGATCCCATTTTCATTACAATTGTGGTCTTACCTTGACTTGAAGATGAAGTCCATGCTATCCTTCTGGACAACAATCTCTATTACTTTTGTGTAAAAGTCCTCCTTATCTTCCTGTAGTTTCAAAAGTCTAGTTTGTTGTTTGCGGTAGAATAACAGTAGCAACAAGAACCTGTGGGCTCACGTGCGCCCCCTTCAGTGCGGCAGAGGTTATGGCTGCCTCCCCTGGTGCTTTTTTCATTGCCGTTGTATGATGAGACCAGCGAGCCTAACCCCTAGATTCCACCGGGTCCGTCTGCGGCGCGTTACGGACGCGTTACGGACGCGTTACGGCTGCGCCGCGGTGCTCAAGGTGATCGCGGCCACTCTAGTCAATGGGTGCTATTCCACCACACGCGGCGCGTTACGGCTCAGACGCGTCCCAGAAGCGGCTCGGCGCAGGGCTTTTCTAAAATTAGGATCGAATCCTATTTTTGTCGCGGCGCAGCCGTAACGTAAGGTCGGGCAGGCAGGAAGTGGAACGTTCAGAGCTATATATACACACACACAAACTAATTTTGCAGACCCTATCCCTCCGTAGTCTTTCAAGTAGGAGGAGAAATGCCAGCGTTCTCCTCCGGTTTACAGGCACTGTGTAAATTATATATATAGAATAATTATGATGATGAATGCATTTTTTTTACCACTAAAATACAGCAACACATCTTTGATTCATGTCGTTTATAACTGGAATATTACAGTTATTATTAACTTTGTCTGTACAAAGTAGCCTGTCCAGGAAATATGCCCAAATCAACAAAAACTGCGAGCCGGCAGGCAAGACTCTCCGCTTCTGAAATGCTTCTGAAACGCGCCTGGTAGGGTATGACGCCGGAGGAGGCCGGACCAAAACCGCGGCGCAGCCGTAACGCGGCGCAGACGGACCCGGTGGAATCTAGGGGTAACTATCATGGGCCATTCTACCGAATTGATGCAAAGTCAGGTTGGAACAGTTTTGAAATGTTGTCTGTTTTTTTCCCAAAACTTTGTCCATATATATTTTGTACCATATCTAAATTACACATATCTAGTAAAAGAACTGTACATTTTTATATCGTATTTTCAGACTGTATTGGAATGTTCTTCCTCTACCAAAAATGGTCACTACCGAAACATAGTAAATACACTGTTGTAAAAAAGTATTATATTAACCTGTTAAGATTGTTTTACCTTCCCTTCTCTAAATAGTATTTTAACAAATATTTCTTGAGGGTTTTCACAATTAAATCAATGCAATTTTTTATTTTTAATCAAATTTCAAAGTTCAATTTATACAATTCATAAAAATCTTAATGCAATTTTTCTTTGTAAAATGCATAATACTGATCATATTGATTCCAGAGTTGATGATTGTTGAAATTGAACATACATTAAACCAATCAGTATCATATCATTTTAGTTGAAAAGTCAATATACTTGACTTTTTACAAAACATCCAGTGTTTCGGTAGTGACCACAGTATTTTGTTCTCAAGGTTGTATCATATTCCCTCAACCTTGTTGCTTAATCTGAACTCATGCCTTATGTTGAAGTGTATGTGTATATATATATATATATATATATATATTTATATATATTTATATATCTGAGACCTATAATATATGCCTAACAATAGTATAATAGGAGACCTTTAAAGTAACACACTGATTTTCAGACTTTAAAACACATTTATTTCAAAACTATGGGATTTACCTGCTTACCATTCCATTTTGTCACTACCGAAACGATCATGTCAATTACCGAAACGTAACCATATGTTTCGGTAGTGACTGTTTCGGTAGTGACTGTTTCGGTAGTGACGATTCTAGCTCAAATTGAGCATAACTAAAGAATGCTAGCAACTACATGGCTAGCATTCACGTTTTTGAAGAGGTTTACATACATAAAGACCTAATACTTTGCATAAAACTCAGAAAAAGTTTACTTAATTGAAGATAATATGTGTACAGTGGTGACAATTCTTAAGGTTACACGCCGATTTTCAGATTTTGGAACAGATTTATATCAAAAGTATGGGATCGAGCGACTTACCATTCAGCCATGAGGGACAGGGATGCAGTGTCACTGCCATTGGACTAAAACCCCTTGTGTTTCGGCAGTGACATGAAAACTGGGGACATGATTTTTTTGAGTATAGTTTTTTTATTAAAAAGATTAAACCCACAATAAATATAAATATTTCAACTTCTGTTTGAATGTAATCATAAAGATCTTCTAAATACACCATTCAACAAAATAAAAAATGTTTTAAGTGTTATTTGCAGAAATTGAAATTTAGATGTCAGGGTTGGGGACAGCTACTTCCCAGAATGCCCATACGTGAAATAAGTTATTTAGAGACTATGGATGGCGAGGACACATGTAATAAAGGGATCTACAAACATTACATTTGTGACCTACAGTGAGATGGTTTCGATCGCTTAGGGCCTGTGCTCCAGCCAGTTTCTGTGGGGTGACGTGAGGCAGAGCTCGTCCCGCTTCACTTCTCATCGCTCCCATGTAGTTGTAGCGGAGCTCTGCAAATTTGCCAATTTTGAATATAAAAAGCAGAAATCACACTTACAACACAGATCAGTGGAGACATTTTATTTATAATTTATTTTCTTTAGTTTTTTTTCCGTTACATTGGAGTATGAGAGGTGAGGCTCTGCCTCCCCTGACTGCACGTCGCTGATGTACAGTGATTTACTGTTCATTCATTATAACCGTGTTTCTGTCTTCCAGCTGGTGTTCCCAAAGAGAAGAGGATCGTGATGCTCGGTCTTCCTGGAGCTGGGAAAACTTCCTCTGGAAACACCATCCTGGGATCTGAGAAGTTCCAATCAGCTGCTGACTTTAATTCAGTCAGTACAGAGACGACCTCTGCATCCGCCACAGTGGAGGGCTGTAAGGTCACGGTGGTCGATACTCCAGGGTTCACTGATCATCTGACTCCAGAGGAGTTGTACCTGCAGATCAAGAGGTCTGTGGTAGAGGCGAGTCCAGGAGTACATGCCTTCGTTATCGTGGTCAGAGTAGGCCAGATCACTGAAGCAGACATCAAGCTGTTTAAGCTCCTTCCTAAACTCTTTGAAGGCGATGCTCTGAAGTACTCCATGGTGCTTTTCACTCATGGAGACGCCCTCAAAGAAGGTCAGTCCATTGAGAGTTTGATGAAGAAGAACAGTCATGTCTCTAAGCTGGTCTCCATGTGTGGAGGTAGATACTGTGTGTTTGACAACAAAACCAAGAGAAGCAGAGAGCAGGTCAGAACCTTCCTGTCTAAGATAGATGAGATGGTCTCAGCTAACGGAGGACAGCACTACACAGACAAGATGTTCAGGATGGCTGAGACTTTCCTTAGAGAAGAAAGTAACCTGTCAGGTGCTGGTAGTGACCAAAACGCTGGTAGTGACCCAAAAGCTGGTAGTGACCAAAACGCTGGTAGTGACCCAAAAGCTGGTAGTGACCCAGACCCAAAAGCTGGTAGTGACCCAAAAGCTGGTAGTGTCTCAAAAGAAATTGTATGGAGGAAAATGATTCCTTATATATTGATTGGAGCAGTAGTTGGAGGAGTAATACTAGGAATCGGAGGAGTAGTATTAGCAGTATCATTTGGAGTAATAGCAATAGGAATCGGAACAGGAGTAGGAGGATTAGTAGTAGGAGGAGTAGGAGCAGTAGTAGGATACATGCGAAACAGTAACGATAAAGAAAAGAAAGAGTGAGTCAGTGGAACCTTCACTGGAGACCCCTGACCATTAGAACAACAGTGTAAATAGAACAACAGTGTAAATAGAACAACAGTGTAAATAGAACAACAGTGTAAAAGTCAGAGCAGTTAGTGGGCGCTCTCTCTGAAATGAAAGAGGTCTCAGGGGGTTTAAAACAAGTCAAATCACAAACAGGAAGTACTTCATCAGTTCCTTAAAACCTAAATCAGAACCATTCAGGAAGTCAGTGCTTCTTCTGAATGTAAACTTTAGTTTATTTTATATAAACTCACAAATGTATTCATATCACTATAATCACATTACATTACATTTAGCTGAGGCTTTTATCCAAAGCGACTTCCAATAAGTGCATTCGACCAAGAAGATACAAACTTGAAGAAAACAGAATCATATAAGTACATCAGGTTTCATAGAGCCAACACATTTCAAGTGCTACTCAACTGGCTTTAGATAAGCCAGTCCTTTGTTAGTATATAAGTGCTTTGTTAGTAATTCTATCGCTGGAAGTGGAGTCGAAAGAGATGAGTTTTCAGTCTGCTCCGGAAGATGTGTGAGCTTTCTGCTGTCCTGATGTCAATGGGAAGCTCATTCCACCATGTTGGAGCCAGGATAGCAAACCCACGTGTTTCTGCTGATGGGAACTTGGGTCCCCCTCGCAGTGCGGGTGCAGCGAGCCGTTTGGCTGATGCAGAGCGGAGTGCACGTGCTGGGGTGTACAGTTTAACCATGTCCTGGATGTAGGAAGGGCCAGATCCATTCACAGCATGGTACGCAAGTACCAGTATCTTGAAGTGGATTCTAGCAGTTACTGGAAGCCAGTGAAGGGAGCGGAGGAGCGGTGTGGTGTGGGAACATTTAGGAAGGTTGAAGACCAGGCGAGCCGCTGCATTCTGGATGAGCTGCAGAGGTCGGATGGCACATGCAGGTAGACCAGCCAGGAGGGAGCTGCAGTAGTCTAGGCGTGAGATGACGAGAGCCTGGACCAGAAGCTGCGTGGCTTTCTGGGTCAGGAAGGACGTATCCTCCTGATGTTGTAAAGCGTGTATCTGCAGCAGCGGGTTGTAGCAGCGATGTTTGCAGTGAAGGACAGGTTGTTATCTAGGGTCACACCCAGATTCCTTGCAGTCTGGAAAATATATTCATTTTATGTTTTTGTTATTGATTCCTATATGCACTGTTAATGTACTCTGAATCTTCTATATACTCACAATTATTGGTGTATGTACTCCAGTACTGTTTTATCGTCCTTTATTAGATGGACTTGTGTCTTTATTTGATCCATGTGTAAATGATCTGCAGAGAGGGAGCAGCGGGTGTTTTCCAATCAGACGAGATAAGAACATGATTTTAAGTGGATGTATGCAATGAATAATAATAAAAGTACACAATCTAATATATAGTTATTGATAAGTGCATGACAGGAAACTCTTGCCAGATGTTGGTGTGTCTTTTGATTCGATCAGACTCTGTACCTTTAAGAGATGATTTGTTTGATCTTTAATAAAGAGTTGAACTTGACCTGAGAGGAGTCCATCTTTTGTTCTCAGAGACCTCCGGCCAGGTCTGGGTCTCCCACACCTTCAGGTGAACCTCCATCCTGGTTTGTAGACGTTAGAAACTTGAACCACTGTTTGATTTCTTTGTTCCCTGAAATCAAACAATGGTTCAAGGTTCAAGGGCCTTGAGTTCTACAAGAGTACGTTTGCTTTTTAGAAATGAGATGCTCAGTCCATATAGAGGTCTGAATACAAATATATACTGAATCAAAGTATACTATATTATTTGACGATACATCATTACATCTAGTTCAGTCACATTGGAAATGTTTATTAACAGCAGCATAGTTTGGCGTCTAGGCTCCAGCCTCATCACTCCACAGAAATATATTTACAAAGAACATTAAGGAGTGATGATTAAATATCATGTTGGCGATATGAGACCAGTGTGTGTAGGGAAAAGCCCCATTGAGCCCATTACCCATAGGCCCCTTTGGCCATGACGGAAATATACTACCTATACAACATACTTCGGAAACATACTGTTAAAATACATATGACTGAATCAATCATTTTATTCTACTGATTCAATTCAATATTAATACAGAAAATGTTTGAAAAACATGTTTGTATAGGCAGGAAGACAGAAAGCTTATAAAGAAAATAGGCCGACCGTAAATCATCCACTTTCAACGTTTTTGGTCAGGCTCCTACATTTGGAATATTACGGCATTTTAACTGCAAACTTAGGAGGTGGGTTTCCATGTGTGTCTCTATATAAATATACACACGTACAAAAAATGAATTATATATATACTCATATACAGTACCAGTCAAAAGTTTGTCCTCGTGAGAGCCAGTTTCATCATAGCATTCGATGATATTTGCGACTGCACTTGAGGATAAATTCAAAGTTCTTGACATGTTCCGGATCGACTGGCCTTCATTTCTTAAAGTGATGATGGACGGTCGTTTCTCTTTACGGAGTTGAGTGGTTCTTGCCATAATATGGATTACAGCAGTAGTCAGATAGGGCTTTCCACTGAGCACTAACCCTACCTCGAACAACACAACTGATGCTCTCAAACACATTCAGAAGGCAAGTCATTCAACAAATTGACTCTCGACAAGGCCACATGTTAATGAAAACCATTCAGGTGACGACCTCATGAAGCTGAGAAGCCAAGAGCTGTGCAAAGCTGCCATCAAGGCCAAAGGGGGCTACTTTGAAGACTCTCAAATAAAAATCATGATTGTTTTACACTTTTTTCTTTACTAGATAATATAGTGAATGTCCTCTTCCAACATGAGAGTGACATGATAGCAAAGGTATCCCAACTGTAGCTGTGTGCATGACGGGATGTGTGATTACCTAGAAGAGCATCAGGACTGTTTGAGGCATATGATAGCTATGTGATTAACATGATGATTCAGCCTCTATGGAGATAGACATATGACAAGCATGATCATTTCTGACGTGGAGCTAATCTGAAGTAAACATTGAATACTGCTTTCTATTCCTCCATCTTGTGACTGTGTAACTCCCTCTCTTGGATATCAGCATGTGAAGGACACTGTTCAGGAACTAGTTGATGCTCTGGATGTGATGACTACTTCCATTCTGGAGAGGATACTAAATACATGGATCCTGAGACTGAAGATCAAGCCCGGGACCAGGGAGAGTTTTCTAACAGATGAAGACATGTGATTGAGTAATTCTCCCCCATCCACTGAACATCCCTCGTCTGATTGGCTGGGACATCTGACAGGTGTATCGCTGTGTTTACCTGCGCAGGTGAAGAGCAGCGGGAACAGAGAGTAATGACCCGTGGTGGACAGCAGCAGGAATATCCCAGCATCCTCTCTGTTCTGCACAGCCAGGAGGCTGCAGGAAACACACAACAGAACTTCAAAATAAAAGTCTAAAAAAGTATCTAGATGGAAGTATGGAGGGTGTTAAAGTTCCCCTATTATACTGTTTTTCATCAATATATACAGAGCCTGTCTCTGATTGGCTGAAACACCAAACAGATCATTGCAGCATTACCCATAATCCCCTCTGTTTCAGCCCTGTTTCCAAAGTGCTGATTCTCTGTCTGTTACTTTAGATGAAAATAAGGAGCCCCTCCCCACGCCCCTCTGAGAGAGATTTGGTTAAAAAGAACTCAATGGTGCTCTAGGAGGAGATTCAGGTGATAAGGGGGGGGGGGGGGGGTTACCTTGGTTGCTGATTGGCTAATGGTTACACAAGACAAAACATCGTTATGACATCATCAAGTGGCCAAAATCTGATCAGCTCATTTTCAGACAGGTTTTTATAGAAATGGATCAAAAAGAGAGAGAATCTTTGTTCCTGAAACTTTCAGAGTCTCTTTCCACAGAGGGGACACATGTTGATGAAGAAGAGACATGAAGAAGAGGGGACACATGTTGATGTAGAAGAGACATGAAGAAGAGGGGACACATGTTGATGTAGAAGAGACATGAAGAAGAGGGGACACATGTTGATGAAGAAGAGACATGAAGAAGAGGGGACACATGTTGATGTAGAAGAGACGTGAAGAAGAGGGGACACATGTTGATGTAGAAGAGACATGAAGAAGAGGGGACACATGTTGATGTAGAAGAGACATGAAGAAGAGGGGACACATGTTGATGTAGAAGAGACATGGAGAAGAGGGGACACATGTTGATGTAGAAGAGACATGAAGAAGAGGGGACACATGTTGATGAAGAAGAGACATGAAGAAGAGGGGACACATGTTGATGTAGAAGAGACATGAAGAAGAGGGGACACATGTTGATGTAGAAGAGACATGAAGAAGAGGGGACACATGTTGATGTAGAAGAGACATGAAGAAGAGGGGACACATGCTGATGTAGAAGAGACATGGAGAAGAGGGGACACATGTTGATGTAGAAGAGACATGAAGAAGAGGGGACACATGTTGATGTAGAAGAGACATGAAGAAGAGGGGACACATGTTGATGAAGAAGAGACATGAAGAAGAGGGGACACATGTTGATGAAGAAGAGACATGAAGAAGAGGGGACACATGTTGATGAAGAAGAGACATGAAGAAGAGGGGACACATGTTGATGAAGAAGACACATGAAGAAGAGGGGACACATGTTGATGTAGAAGAGACATGAAGAAGAGGGGACACATGTTGATGTAGAAGAGACATGAAGAAGAGGGGACACATGTTGATGAAGAAGAGACATGCAGAAGAGGGGACACATGTTGATGTAGAAGAGACATGAAGAAGAGGGGACACATGTTGATGTAGAAGAGACATGAAGAAGAGGGGACACATGTTGATGCATCGGACCCAATGTTGCCATCACCAGCCCGGCAGGCAATACCCCTCTCAAGACCCCGGTCAAGACTGTCATGCAGTCCCCAGTAGCCTCCGGTAGTGTTAGAAATTAAAATCAATGTTTTATGGCATAATTTAGTTTAAATATTCCGTCAGCTTAAAAGCAGTTTTATTCTGAAAACTCTTCATTTCCGGTTAGCATTAGCATGTGGCTAACGTTTTGAAACCGTGAATTGAAGGTGAAATGACATGTGATGTTGTACACTAAACACACTGGGATTAGCACTCATTTATTGACGGTGAATAACGTTTATCAGGGAATGTTTAAATAACCACAGACACCAGAAGGATGTAATTTAGCAACAAAAAAGGCAGGAATTGCATTGGACCCACCCCCCGACGACGCTGGCCAATAGGAGAAGACCTCAGATGACAACAGGAAGACCAAGCCAAGAATCGTTATGTACATAAGACTCTGGGAAACTCACAATATAGCTTTGGATAATGTTTGTTTTGGAAAGCAACATGTGAGTTCTTTTGTTATAGTTTCTTTGAGTTCACACACCAAAGGGGATGAATCTTCTCCTCCTGACCTGGGCTGACCAACACATGGGGAGAGTGTCTCCGCTTGCAATTTCATTTGTAAACCACCGCATCTTTGGTGTAATTAAATGCTGTTAACTTTTATAAGCTTGCCTTGACTCTTTTCAGTCTCTCCTGCTCTCGGGGTTCAAGAATATCTAACAATTGGCAACCAACGAAGGGACTCTGAGACTGGAGAGAGCTGGGAGAGGAGAAGGCTGCCGCTAACTAGCCTCACAACAGGCGGCAGACAAAGGAGTTTTTCAATAGTATGAAGCTGCAGCGTCGGAGGCTGCACTCCCAGGACCGCACTCCCAGGACCCTAGTTGTTTTGCAACATCGCCACCTAGCGGATTGGATGACCGCAAAAGTAGACATTGTTATTAACCATCTAAAAATGCATGAAAATCGCAAAAGTAGACATTTACATGCATGAAAATATGTTTTTATTATTATTATTATATTTATTATTGTTTATTTAATTAATTTTTTACAACAACAAGTTGTTAATATGTTTTTGTTTTTTAATAACAAATGTATTTTGTATGTCAGATGTAAAAAGATAGTCTTTTATATTTGTCTTATCATATTTGACATACAACGTAAATATATATATATTGTAGTAATAATGATATCATCTATTTATAATTGTAAATGTATATTGTATGTAGACATACATTTATTATATATTTTTTTTTATTGTATTACACGTTCTAAATAAATCAAATCAAATGTGTTTTTGAAGAGGTGGTAGATTACTGAAAAACAACTGTTAGTGTGTTTATGCACCAGGCTGCAAAAGATAAACATGCAATTTGACTGAGAGGCATTTCAGTGCAGAATACATTTATTGGGCACAATTTCCACACTGGATTCTTCAATCTGCTGTTGGTCTGCTGTTGACCACCTTCTCCTGGGAGATATCCATTCTGGCACTCTGTCGTGGCACTCTGAACACTGGCTGAAGGGTTCCCTCGAGCAAGCTTCTGGCCTCCAGAGTCCAGAAGGCAAACCTTTGGCCATGCCTTTGAAACAATAAGAACAAGATGTAATCTAAAGTATTGCATAGGGAAAGGCTAAGGCATTGGTGCACAATTGATATGCATTAATAATCTCAACAGATATTGCCATCCAGAGTCTTACAGCTCTTGTTACTGATGGTCTACTGATCTGTAGATGGTTAACCTAATATAACTAACAGATGTTCTATTGACATGCTCCTGAGTTTGTTGAGAGATTGTAGATAATCTACAAGTGACCCTCAAAATAAAGTGTTACTGAAATTAAAACACACATATTGTTAAGGGCTTTCATACCCTTGTATTTCAAAATGCTCCATGAGAATAATAATAACTGACTAAAACACCTCATGCAATATTGCAAAACATGTCAGAATTATGAGACTGTCTGATAAACAGTAAACAGGCAGTCAGCACAGTTAAGATTTATTTATAATGAATTCAAATAGTAATACAATGACTATTAAAGAAGCATTTACACTGAAGACAGAACTTAGGCTACTGCTGATTTAATGTAGCGGACATACAGATCATATTGACATGCTTTTGTCATCCTTTGAAGTTTAATTAATTAGCTGACTATAATTAATGATCAGAGTTGGGAAGTTTACTTTTTTTAAATGTAGTAGGTTACAGATGACTAATTACCCTGTTAAAAATGTAATAAGTAATGTAACTGACTATGTAACTATTTGTATTGATATTCTAATGTTAATTATGGTTATTTTATGTTTTTTGTGAGTCACTTTGGATAAAAGCCTCTGCTAAATAACATAACCATAACATACGGTTTCATTAAACAAATAAACAAAAAGGCTAACAGTTGGTTTTGCAGCGAGTCATCATAGGCTAACAGATGACATTTAGCACGTGTTGCTTGTATTGCTGTCCAATTTGTCACGATCTGTCTGTGTTGTGTTTTGTCTTGTCTTTTTCTGTCTTTGGTTTCCTGTTTTGTTTTGAAAAGTGTTCACCCCTGTCTTGCCTGTTGCTTCCTGTCTCTGTGTTCCCTCCTGCCTGATTGCCCGATTGTGTTCACCTGGTGCCCCTGTGTTTTCTCCTCCCTCCTCACCTGTGTCTTGTTTGTGTGATTGGTCTTGTGTGTATTTTAGTTCTGGTTTTTCTGTCTGTCATTGTTGGTTCCTTGTTTGTCTTTGACTGTGTCACAGGGTAGTGTTCTGTTGTCTTTGTTACCTTGGATTAAAGGAATATTCTTGGAAATCAGCATTTGGGTCCTGCCTGCTGCACTCAACCCTGACACAATTGAATACACCAGAATAGTTGTTAACTTTAAACAAACAACATGATTCACATTACTCACACTCTTACTGTAATTAGTGATTAAATCAACAATTAATGTAGGACACCTAGTTGGGCTTGCCAAAATCACGCTACAGTTTCATTAAACAAATAATCAAATATGCTAACGAAACTAATGCTTTTGCTAATAATGCTTTTGCCGAAAGCTATAGCTAACGAATAATTGTTTTTAGTGCCTTTAATACTGTTAGAAGCTAACAGATGTTTGTTTGTATTGCCTTAAGACTATCATAGTTAATGTTAGCTAATCACACTTCATTTCAAGACACCGGAATTGTTATTAATGTTAAACAAATAAAACTTTAAAAGCACTTCACATTACTCACACTCTCTGCGTTGTCGTTCATATTCAGGTCTCCTGCTCGCTAGTTGGCAGTGTCACGAAAAACTAGGGTCCTGGGAGTGCGGTCCTGAGAGTGCAGTCTCCGACGCTGCAGCTTCATGCTACTCGAGTTTTTGGCTGGGCCTAAACGAAAGGTGAGACGGTTACCTGTTTAACTAAAAAACTGTCTACATTAGGTGCAAGCGTTGGTGGTGAGTAGTAGATTGATCTGTGGTGTGATTGTGAGTGGTGCGGTTTTGTTAATAGTGTTTCTTCGGCGCTGCCCGATTAATGTGAATATTATATAGTGTTAAAGACCTTTGGGAAGGCACTAGAGGTTATCTGGTTTACATTGGACTGGCTCCAAATAGTGTTAAGATCTCTGGGGAGGTACGAGCTATGATCTGTTTTGCACTGGACTGGGTCCATTCATGTTAGTTTATATGTTGGATGTGTTAAACCGGCGTAGTCTGGTTTAATAAAGTATATTGTGAGGAGTTCTTAAGCCGAAAAATATATTTTTGTGTGATGTTCTAAGCCGGAAAGATTGTGTACAAGATTGGAATAAGATCAGCTTTTAAGGTCAGCATCTATAGAATTTAGAGCTAACATAAATGAAGATTGTGTTGTATTGTATTGGAGTTTTTCAAGCAGTGTGTTTTTTTTTATCTGCGCATGTTGAGGGTTCCCATTGTTCCACTCTCCTTCCCCCAGTCACATGAGGTTAATGCTATACTGCTAAGCTAGTTAGCTAGCCAGTTGGCATTACTAGGTGGTGAAATAGTGTGAGTAAAGATACAACCGGTAACTACTGATTAAATACACAGGGATGGTGTAGATCAGGGGTACTCAAACTTTTTTATTAAAGATCCAGTTGTGAACTTTATACAAGGTCACTGGTCCGGATCAATGCCACTAAAGTCCCCCCCCCCCCCCCGAGCGGAGAAACGAAACTGAAATTAAGAAGCAGTTTATTGGCGCTCTATGCATGGAGTTTCCCGACATGTCGTTGCAGTAAATTAAAGGGTGTTTCATGTTGTCGTTGCTGTGGACCTTCTTAATCTACCTTCTTTGGGGGCCCCCTTCTGCTCCAAGCACTTGCCTGCCTTGCCTGCCTTGCCTGTCGGTAAACGGCGCCCCTGTATACACACACATTCAATGCATACATACAGTATGTCAAGGTAAACTTGCGGTTAACTTGCGGTCTGCTATGCGTGTCAAGTAAATATATATGCACGTTCATTCTCACAACGCGTCAGACACAAGACGCGCGTACATGATGATGCACATTAATTTATCAGAATCATAATTTTTTTTTTTTTTTTTTTTTAATAATTTTTTTTTTTTTTATAATGGGACACAGGGTTCGGTCCGGATTGATTTGCAGTTCGGTCCGGATCCGGACCTTGGTCTGGAGTTTGAGAAGCCCTGGTGTAGATGAACATTGAGAGTAGATTAAGTTGTTTTTGTTTTCATGCTTTTCAAAGAAAGTAATTTGAACTTTATTATTTGGGAAAATAAACCGGAAGTAGGTTTATGAACCGGAAGTACTAGTTGATACATTTGAAAGGAGTTAAAAATAAAACAGCTCCCCTAGCGGACATAAGTATTGCAGTTAATGCATTCTTCACCACACACAGATAAAGATTACATGTGGTTTCTCTGAATTTAAGTATTGTAGTTATGACATTTGCATAATTTCATAAACTTCAGAATACACTGTACACAGTTTATTTGGATTTTCACCATATTCCTATTTTCATATTTCAAAGTCAAAACTATACACTCTTCATTTTTCATTTAAAACATTTCTGATTTTAAAATGTGCATATTTTCAAAATTTTGAATTCGTTTTCCAACTTCTGTTTTTAACATAAAAAGTTCAGATGACATAGGATATCTTTATAAAGAATACAAAAGTACTATTCAGAGGATTAGTAATTCATTTTTGATAACTTAATAATATTATCCAAGTACATAAGAAACATTTCATTTCAAACCTTTATTTAACCAGATGGTCCCATTGAGATCATAGATCTCTTTTTCAAGGGAGACCTGCAGCATATAGGTTCCACATGAATCATCATCATAGTTATAGACATTTACAAATACCCATAGTATCACAGAGCATTTCATTTAGCCTAGCTTTAAAAACATGCAGAGGAATGAGATTGCTCAGTTTAAATTCTTGCTGAAGATTGTTCCAAGCAAGTGGAGCTGCGCACATAAAAGCTGTCTTACCTAAGACAGTCCTTGCTCTTGGCACATCTAACAAGACTACATCATGCGATCTCAGACAATAGCTGCTTGCAACTCTCTGTGTTATCAGAGAGCAGATATAATACGGGAGTTTACCCAACAAAGCTTTATAAATAAACGCGTACCAGTGACTGAGCCTCCGTACAGTAAGTGATGGCAAACCTGCCTTGGCATACAGGGTACAGTGATGTGTAAGTGCTTTACAATTTGTGACAAATCTCAGTGCGCTGTGATAGGCGGCATCTAACTTGTTCAGGCAATGGGCAGGTGCATTCATATACAACAAGTCACCATAGTCCAGCACAGCACATGTCGCCAAAAGACACCAAGTTAAGAGCACTCACAGTGTCACACTCAACTGCAGATATTAAGGAGAGGGTACACATATTGTCAGATGCTACAACAAATCCAAATGATAGACAGAAGACATGGAACCGAAAAGAGAAACTGTTCAAGCGGTGGCAAACGAGAGGATTGATTCCAGCAGATGATCAACCTGGACCAACGAAAGCCCATAGAAAAGCTGTAGCTGAATATGAGGATGGAGAATACCTAAAATAGCAAGAAGCATGGATCAAAGCCGGACGACCCCCGTGGTATGGACCTGCTAAAAACGCTATGAACAAAGCTGAAAAAAGAAAAACAACAGTTACAAGTCTGATACTCCATCTAAAATATGCCAGCCAAGGATTGACAACAAGCTTACATCTGGTAGAAGCAGAAGATCTGCCAGTAAAGGAAAACACAGCAGAAATAACAGAAGATGCTCCAGTTATCCAAACTCCAAAGCAGTATCCAAGCCTGACCGAAGTGTCTCCTCCCGACATATCAGAGAACAACCGATTTCACAGAGTTTCAATTCAAGCCCCAAATGTGAAAGAATTAAAGTATGAAGAAAAAATCCAAATCAGTAGATGTAACCAGCTGATGGAGGACAACAAACGCATCATAGAAATGATTAAGTTGAAAGACATGACTAGAGAAAACCAAGTTCAGCAAGACAGATCACATAGGTTACAAACACCAATGTTATTCCAGCTGGAGGAGGAGCTCATCAGAAGAATGGAAGAAGAACTCGTCAGAGAAATGGAAGAACTCAAAAGAAGAGAGGAAGAAAGACAAAGACAAGAACATGAAGAAAGAAAAAGATGGGAAAAAGAACAAGAAGAGAAAAATTACCGAACTGGTTGCTCTACTGAAACAACACATTACGCTGAAAAAGAATCTCAACAAACTGGGACAGGGCCCATAGCTGGAAGACTCAGGGGAACCGTACATAGCGCCATGCCATTGATAGCGGCTGAGAGAGGAGGATTTGACTACCAACCATGGACTCACAGGGACATGGAAGCATTAGTGTCAAAGCTACCTCCACTCACCCAAGGAGGTCACAAGTGGGTGAAAGATCTGGAGAAGTACACTGTCCAAGACCACCTGTGCTTGGGAGACATGAGGGCACTGCTAAGACGGATAGAAGGAAGACTAGAGGCAAGAGCAGTAGATTTCATGGCCAAATGCACCAACTCTCCAGATGACACTTCATTCAACAATATCAGGTCGAGGTATTGGGTTGCTATTCGTAACATCTATCCGACAACACGCAGTTTACACGCCCTCAACAGCCTGAGAAAAGAACCGGGGGAAGACATGCATGCCTTCCTGAAGAGATGTGAAGGAGTGTGGGAGGACAGCACGGGAGAACGACATGATCTTTCTCCGGCTGTCGTAATGTTGTGGAAGAACGCGGTCATTAAAGCCCTTCCCCGATCAGTGCAGGCATGCCTGGGAGATGTGGTGGGATTAGAAGCTAAACTCCCAGAAGAATGGAGACTAAATCTCATTCACCATGACACTAAACATCAGGAACTAAAGATGGAAGATGATGAAGATACAAGAAGACTAGCAAAAAGACTTTTGAAGATACAAGTAGCTGAGAAAGATACCGAAGCTAATAAAAACAAGAAAGTGACAAGGCAGATGATAGCTACGACAGAAATGGCCAAACCAACGGAGAATGCAGTGCAGGCACCTTTACCAAATTCAGGTCCGAGAGAATCATCAGCAGAACCAACAAAGAGGAAGAGGAGGTTCCAGAGGCAGAGGAAGAGGAAGAGGTGTCCAGAATGGTGGTTGCTTCACATGTGGACAGATGTCACACTGGCACAATGAATGTCCGCAAAACCAATTCCAGCAACCACAAACACCATATTACGTCCAGCCCCAGACAGAACAGTATTATCCCCAAGTACAGCAACAGCAAGCACCTGTGTATACTCCTGTCCAACTACAGCCGCAAGCACCCATGTATATGCCTACACAGTATCAACAGAGGGGAGGTCCCAGTGGTGGCGGAGGATTTCAAGGACAACCAAGAGGAGGAGGGGTGCCAAACATGAACCAAATGCCTCTGACAGCTTGGAGTGGTCCATACCAATGAGGGGGCCCAGAGGATCCAATCACAGGTGACGTAATTCCAGCCCAAGATGAACCAATGGTCACCTGTGAGATTGAGGGAGAAAAGGTGGAAATGATGGTGGATACAGGAGCCACAGCTTCCTGCTTAACTAGTTTGAAAGGAAAACCACCTCCACTCTCAAAACACACCCTCAAAACAGTCGGATACTCGGGAAAAATTGATGTACAAACATATACATTACCATTGGTCACAAAAATTGGAAAGCAACTTCTCCAACATCCATTCCTCTATGCACCAAATTGTCCCATAAATCTGATGGGAAGAGACCTCCTAGTAAAATCAGGAGCAAGAATTTTGTGCACCCCAGATGGACTCATAATCCAATTTCCAGGACAAATACCACTCTACCAAACGTATGCCGGCCAACAAAGAATCATGATGATGGCAGCAAATCCAGAGAACGATGAAGAAAATGACACAACTACAGTGTACTGGAGCCGCCTGATCACCACTGAAATCGATACTCCACATGTGCAAAGAACCTACATGGCCTGGAAGCCATGGATAAATACACTGGGACCCTATGGGCCCCCACAAGATCCCCTTCATTGTACGTACAATTATCTAAGAAGACCGGATGAAGAATATCAAGACGCTTGGTTGGAAGATAAAGAGGGAATGACGGAAGATTTGACAGTGGCGGACATCTATGTAGGACCGCAGGGTGTAGCAGCAGCTGTAAAACTCACATCAGAACAAAGACAATGGTACAATTTATCTGAAGAAGCTGTTCCTCATGTCACGCTTGCCATGACCATAGGAGCGGAATCTAGATCATTGGGTCCAATGATAAAGACTGCCTTGAACACAGACTGGTTGCCAACAGAATCACCTTTCCTGTGGCAATCAACAGACCACACGATGTGGAGGATTGGAAACAATAGCAAGGAAAAAGGATTATTGGAAAAACAGGAATTGGACAGAGATCATGGAAGAGAACACACAAACCATCCAGACACAGAAGACATGCTGTCACAAGTGCCAACATATCTTTGGACCACTGGAGACTATGATGTTGGTTTAGTAGATCATGAAGTCTCAGTGGAGATGTTGGAAGATTACAGACCATGTTGGCACCCTCAATACAAATTGAAACAAGAACAGATTGAGGGGATCGGAAATACCATCCAAGGATTGTTGCAAGCTGGAGTAATCAGACACACCTGCTCAGAATGGAATACCCCCATCTTGCCAGTACCAAAAGCTGGGAACAAGGGTTGGAGGATGGTCCATGATCTAAGAGAAGTCAATAATGTCACTAAAACTGCAAATATCCCGGTCCCAGATCCACATGTGGCATTACAAAGTCTTAATCCAGGTCACAAATATTTCACAGTGATAGATCTAGCTAATGCATTCTTTTGCTTGCCATTAGATCCAAATGTCCAGGACATATTTGCTTTCACCTACCAGGGACAGAGATACACTTACAATCGGATGCCGCAGGGATACAAAGATAGTCCGGGATTATTTAATCGTGCGTTAAAACAAGATCTCAGTGCATTACAACTACCAGAAGGAGTGACTCTAATACAGTATGTCGATGATTTGCTCCTAGCCGGACCGGATGCAGCAACATGTCTCGCTGTGACACAGAAATTGCTAATCCTACTGGCCAATGTTGGATACAAGGTGAAGAGAGAGAAGACTCAAATCGCAAGGAGAACGGTTACATTCCTGGGAAGAATGATTTCCTCCAACAGCCTGACTCTGACACCAGCACAAAGATCTTCCATCCTCTCCCAACCAAAGCCTAAAACAGTGCAAGAGATGCTAGCATTTTTGGGCCAAACAGGATATAGCAGGACCTACATACCTGACTATGTGGATTTGACACAACCACTGAGACACATAATTGCAGAAGCAGGAAACAGAAATCTTAAAGCTACTCTCGAGTGGACAACGTTAGCCGAAGAAGCTTTCACGAAGACGAAGCAAGCCCTGAGTCAAGCAGCACACCTTTCCACTCCTGATTATGACAATAATTCTTTCCTTGATGTTTCTGAATCAGGTGGAATAGTCAATGGAGTCCTGTTTCAGAAAAAAGGGGGAGTGAGACATGTACTGATGTACCATAGCTCAAAGTTGGACAATATAGAACTAGGCCAGACAGGATGTGCAAGACATCTAGCTGCACTAGCAAAAGTCATCGAGAAAACTGCACACGTGGTAATGTGCCACCCATTGAAAGTCAACACGGCACATGGAGTAGTAGCATTTATAAATTCACAGGCATTTACATTTTCTCCAATCAGGAAAATTAAGATTCAGAGTAGTCTGTTGAAACCACACATAACGTACCAAGTAGGGTTAACAAACATGTCTACAGGATTGAGTACAAATGAACACACACCCCATGACTGTGAATTTGTCTCCCAAAAAGATCTCAAGATAAGATTTGATTTAGAGATAGACGCTTTGGACAAGCCAGATCTCACTTTATACAGTGATGTCTGTTGTTACAAGGGAGACGACGGAAATGTGGCCTCCTATGCAGTAGTCCAGCAGAAGGGAGACACGATACAGGTCATAGAAGCAGAAATCATCTCCCAGCCTGCTTCGGCCCAACTGGCAGAAGTTGTGGCACTCACCAAAGCTTTGGAGCATGCAGAGGGACAAAGAGTCAATATCTATACAGATTCAGCATATGCCTATGGAGCAGTGCATATAGACGGACCACAGTGGATCAGAAGAGGGTTCCTAACATCTGCTAAAACACCAGTAAAACATGCTGAAGCGCTAAAACTCCTGCTAACATCTGTACTGTTGCCATCACAAGTAGCAGTGATGAAATGCAAAGGACATCAAACATTGGACAATGCAATATCCAGAGGAAATGATGCAGCAGACAAAGCAGCAAAGCAGGCAGGAGGGTACAGCAAGCAAATGACATGTACGAAGGCCAATACTCAAGAAGAGTTAACCACTGAACACATCATAGACATGCAGAAATATGCTGGAGTGTATGAACAGAATCAATGGAGTCAGAAAGGAGCAAAAGAAGTAGATGGCCATTTAGTCGCACCTGCAAAGTTATGCCACCTGCTAATAGAACAATCACATGGTCCCACTCATGTAGGCAAAGCAAGAACAACAAAAGACATTGAACAACAGTGGTGGCATCCTTACATGAAAGACATGGTTGAAAACTTTGTAAACGACTGTGACACTTGCAATGCATTTAATGTAAGAAAGCCATACAAATGCCCAATGGGAAGATATCCAGTCCCAGAAGCCCCATTCAAAGACATTTGTATTGATTACACAGACATGGGAGCAGAGAATGTAGTTAGAGGGTTTAGGTATATGTTGGTAATGATTGATCGTTATACCAGATGGATTGAAGCCATTCCCAGTAAGAAAGAAGATGCAAAGACAGTCATTAAGTGGCTTAAAACAGAACTTATACCCCGCTATGGAGTGCCAAAGATAATAAGGTCAGACAATGGCTCACATTTCACAAGCAAACATTTGGAGGAAGTAGAGTTATATTTCGGTATAATTCATAAGTTTGGGTCAGCATACCACCCACAGTCTCAGGGTATTGTAGAAAGAGCAAACCGAACATTAAAAGGGAAAATTGCAAAGGTCACTTTTGGTACAAAAATCAAATGGGTTGATGCTTTGCCTTTGGCACTCATGTCAATGAGATCATCTCAGGGTGCTAAAACACATCTTTCACCCCATGAGTTGTTGACTGGTAGGCCAATGCCTGGTCCTCCTAGAGAAGGAGGGACTGGCCCAGCCTTAGATATCAGACAAATTGAAGTTGATGAATATGTCAGGGCTCTGAGTAACATTATCCAAGTTTTGTCTACACAGGTTCAAAGAACTGCAGAGAAACCAGACGAAGCACCAGAAGAGACTCCTCTACAGCCGGGTGATTGGGTGAGGTTGAAAGTTCACAAAAGAAAGTGGGCTGAACCCAGGTGGACGGGACCATGGGAAGTTGTTGAAAGAACTTCACACGTGCTCCGGATGGCACCACCTGACACATTGTCGCCCTGCACCGGCACCTTCCAGAAAGCTCTCGGAAGTTAGGACTGATTTGGCAGAGCTGGAACAAAACGATAAATAAAAATCAGATCAAGAGACATTCAGATAGAAACAGCTCAAAAGACCAATTGTCTTTAGATTATAGATTGATCACTAAAGCAGAATAACTATTTCTGTTTTTCATCTGAAACCTATTTTTGTTGTGCACAAAAAAGTAGTCCAAGATTTTGTTTTTTATTTCTGTGTCTGTTATTTTTGAACTCATCATTATAGAACTCTGTAACTGATATAACCATGGATAAAATTGATGAAATGCCATTCAAAGAGTCAAAGCAATTAAGGGGCCCCCTAGGGATAAGAGTCGTGATATCATTGTTAGTTGTATTCATTACCATTGGTATCTTTCTGATTGGGTGGGGAGTACAGCATCGTGAAAAACCCGAATCCATTTCTGAACTCGTAGACAGTGCCAATAACACTAACAAAACTCAAGCTGTGATCCAGAAACTTCCATTTATCCCCAGAGCCAAAAGATCCGCTGAGCCGCAAAGGGAGATGTTAGAAATACTCATTCCAAGAGGTAAAGCAGTTACGGTCAGTCTTGATGTGTGTGATGTGGTTGTTTGTGGAGATTTGCATGAGAAAACATGCCATGACGTTTATGGGTGTATCCATGCTTGGGGACGGCCAGATGATAATTCATGGTGTCCCAGTTCAGAGAAGGTATATTGGAGTGCTAGGGCTGAAGGAAATAACAATCCCCCTGGTTTGGCGTTTAGGTCTCAGCTATCCTTTTCCAAAGGTCGCCATAGTGGAGATATGAGCAAACATAATCCAATAATAATTGCTTTTAAAAGCAAACTCACTCCTGTCTTTAAGAAAAAGGGAGATGTCACTGCATTTCATTTACTGATAGGGATAGAAGTTCCTGGAAAAGACCCAATGGGATCAATGTTAGTGAAAATAATTGAACCCCCAGCTGATGTAATCCCTGATCTCGCCCCACCCTACACTGAATCCCTTCTCCAGCCAAAACCAGAAGTACCCCCTGCTAAATCCGAGAACAATCCACTGGTCACCTATCTGACTACGACTTCTATACAGAAAGTCATAGCAGTAGAAACGGGATACGAGGACACAAATTCCTGGTTAGACTGGGTTGTGTATTCTGTTAAGCAGAGCAATATGGCGGACTGTCTGGCCTGTGCGGCTGCTCGACCAAGTTTGGGAACAGTACCATTTCCATTTAACGCCCACAATAACCCACAAGGACAGATCTGTATGTACAAACTCTATGGACAAAAATCCCCAGCAGATTGTGTTGACATTTTTCAAGTATCCAGTGGTAAACAATAATGACATTCCACCTGCCTTTTCGGAACATTATGTTGTACTTTCATCCCAAATAATACATCACCTGACGGATCAGTAACAAAGGCACTGAAGGGACTCGCTGTTCTGAGTAAGGAGATGGCAGACAACAGTGGGATAGGACAAAACCCCTTAGGAGATTTCTTTGATGGTCTGCTGGGAAAATACAAGAATCTAGTACTGAGTGGACTGATGTCTATCTCAGGTGTGGTCGTGATATTGGCACTGTGTTGTTGTTGTTGCTCAACATGCATCCGCACTTTTGCAAACCGACTGGTTAATGGGGCCCTCAACCAGGAATACACCAGGGGTCAATATCTCAGGAGGGGACCGTTTCAAATACTAGCAGAACAAGACAACCCACCCCCGTACACAGATATAGATGAAAATGATGAGTTTGTTTGAATGATGTTAAATGATAGGGATGTTCAGAGATGAGATTGTTCAATGAATGTCCAGCTGAGCTGATACTTTAAATGATGAAATCATGTGAAAAAGTGAACCAGCTGCAATACTAAAATGGAGTGAATCCATTTAAATTTACTTTACACTATTCCAAGATAGTTTCCTTCTTTTATGTTTTATACTGTTATTAGTGATGCAATTTTTAAATTGTATGTTTTTTATGCTTTGTAAAACGAGTGCCTTAACACTGAATGTGGTATGGGAACGGTTTCTGTGAAAGGAGGGAGTAAGAAATGTTCTAATACCACAAGTTGCTGCTATTTTAAAAAGTGATATTGAATGATTTAAACTAGAAGTTATGCACAAGGGAAAACTTTTATGTTTGAAGACCAGCCAAAGTATTTTTTGTATTTGTTGTATTTGTTGTATTTTTGATGATGGTTATTTAAACCATTCCATTCTGATTGTATGTTTTTGATATGAGTTATGTACTATGCAAAGTTCAGATGAAGAACTCATTAATTTCAGTATTGTGTTCACACCTTAAAAGGTGTGAAAGGAGGGATTGTTAGAAATTAAAATCAATGTTTAATAGCATAATTTAGTCTAAAACATATCGTCAGTTTAAAAGCTGTTTTATTGTGGAAAAATCCGGAAGTTCTCAGGAAATCTCAATGCCAAGCTTTTATTCTGAAAATCCTTCATATCCGGACAGTATGTAGAATGTCGCTAACAATGTGTTTTCTGAATGTAAAGTGAAAATGACATGGAGTGTTCCACACCAAAACCTACGGACTTTAACACTACATCTATAGACGTCGAGATATTATTACTGCTGAATATTAAATGAAGGTACATGATGATGATATGATCGTAAAGTGTTTTCACATACGTGGAGAAGGGTCCAGCTGCGGCCGTGGCAAGTACAAGACACTACACGACACGCCCCCTACACGACACGCCCACCTCACACGACACTACGGTGGCTGAGAGACATTACCGTACATGGCAGATTAAAAATGAATTGCAAATGTTATTGTAGCATTTTAAGCAACTATTAGGCAAATAAATTAATAACCTAGTCTATCCGTTTGAGACACAACAGTATAACTTTCAACCCAAATCATTTTGTCAACAAACGGTGGTTTAGTAAACTCTTTTTAATATATAAAATAGGTATTAATGAGATAATCTATTAATTATGTTTGTCTAACTGCTACACATGTATTTATACATAAATGTAGATATTTGTGAACATCTAAATATAGTTGTTAAAGGTTTTAAGATATACATAATCACATCATGGGGTCATTAAGGACCAAATTAGGAGGGCCAGTCAGGCCACTAATGAGCTCAATCATTCACATGTGTTATTATTACTTTATAAATTAAAAGTACTAGGGGTCTATTACAAAACCTTTGAAGGAAACGTCATGCATTCTGAATGTTTCTGTACTTTAAAAACATCATGGCTCAAGATCCTGTTCTTGTTTAAGATTATTCATACTCATTTGTGAATTTAACATCCTTATTCACTCAAAACTGAAACAACACCAACATTTTTTTTTAAAGCATTGCAGGCCTAAAGCTCCACGTCAGTGACCTATATTTTAATTTCTTCCATCAAACTTTAAAAATGGCAAACAGCATGTTTTTAAAGATTTAATCTTTTAAGAAACAAAATATCAAATTTGAACAGAAGGGTTTAAAAACACGTTTTTAATGCAAATAAACTTGAAACATAAACCTATTTGTCATTTCAAAATTCACTTGTATTGTCTGCGTGAAAGGCACAGTAGGCTATGAGCGAA
Source organism: Trematomus bernacchii (assembly GCF_902827165.1). Classification (NCBI taxonomy): domain Eukaryota; kingdom Metazoa; phylum Chordata; class Actinopteri; order Perciformes; family Nototheniidae; genus Trematomus; species Trematomus bernacchii. Next base: position 455,147 of record NW_022987890.1, on the reverse strand, counting down.
TACATATCAACATTACAAAAATGACAAAGTCGTACAATATATACCATGTGCTACTGTCTAGGATTAAGTATGATGAGACTTTTTTTAAGGAGGGACCCCAAAGCCAAGGGCAGGCCGAGCAGACCGCCTTCTCCCGCCGCAGGCTTCCCCGGTGATGGGCTCCGTGTAACAAGTCCCCTCAGTCTGTGCGGGGAGCTGCACCACGGTGATGCTGCTGTCATCGCTCGCCTCTCCTCCGGTGGTGCCCTCGGCTCCCTCCGCCGCCACACTGCCCAGCACACTGGAGATCACTAATGTCTCTCAGCCACCGTAGTGTCGTGTCAGGTGGGCGTGTCGTGTAGGGGGCGTGTCGTGTAGTGTCGTGTACTTGCCGCGGCCGCAGCTAGACCATATTGCATACGTGAGTAGCTATGACGTCAGAGGGAGTTACCGTAAATGAGAACTGTGCCGTCAAGGTGTTTCTAGGATTTCTAAACTAACTATTACAGCTGTTTATAAGGTATTAAATAGGAAGTCATGAAGGAGATAAGGAGGAGAAAAGACATAAGGAAGTAGGCAGGGAATACAGAATGTCGAAATCCTCTGTTTCACGCGATGTCGAACCAAGCAGATGAGGAGGGCGGTCCCCCCATAGATATATATAAACACTAGATGGCTCATGGGAGATTTTCCAGCGTAGCTCACTGGCCGCCATCTTGCTACAGTCAACAGCTACTCTGGTACGCGCTATGGTAGCTGTTGTAAGGTGAGTGATCTGCACACAAATACTCTTAACTCGCTGAAATCTTGACTGATTTACAAAAGGTTTGGTTTATTATAAACATTATTAGCATGGCTATGATACAGGATGATTGGACATGTTGAAATAGCAGCTTTTCTTTGTGTATGTGTGGTTGTATTTATTAGCTGGCTAATAACAAGAGGCTGTGAGTGAGACCTAGTATTACAAAGTTGACCAAGAACCTGTGGAATCACCTTTCACGTGTAAGATATGACAATATTATGACTATAATTAGGATAATCGTTAATTACGTAGTGGATGTATGTACATTACAAGTTCTGCTACACAGGATCAGTGGGGCTATGTGAGATAATAGTATTGCAAGATTGTTGTTGACCCAGCCTCTTTAGAATATGTTGCTACCATTTCTTTACACAATTATTTAATGTTTCTTTTGGACACCTTTTTTATAACTCTTAGTGTAGTTGTCTTATTCTTAAAGTATACATACATACATACAATTACCCCAAAAATATGATAATTTCGGTGTGTATTTTTGTCCTTACCCTTAATGTTAAAGGAAAGAAGGGAGGAAAATGTTGACAATAATTGATATATCTGGCTACCTTTCTCATGTTTTTAAGGTTTCCCAAAACCGGAGAGAGGAGGAGGCAGTGGGAAGCTGCCCTAAGAAGGCAGGACACTGCTCTGCATTGAGCACTTCAGTTGTGAGGACTTTGACAGGACGGGGCAGACTGTCCGGCTTAAAGATGGTGTTGTGCCAACAGTATTCAACTTCCCAGCTCATCTTCAAAGGGTATGTGTATCATTGGCCAACAAGAATTCAAGGTGTATAAGATTGATATATATAAATATGTGATTAAATGTCACACTTTAGTTTTTCTTTCTGCAAGTTTAGGAATAAATAATGTGTTGTGTATTACAGCACATTTTAAACACTCAAAATGTCTTTAATTATGTTTATTTTAGCCGGAAGCAACAAGAAGCACAACCACTTCTAGAAGAGCGGAAGATGAACCTCAGCCTAATGTTGTGAGTATTCTGAATGTGGCCAAGACCAGAGAGATGGTCATTGATTTCAGGAGGGTGAGGACGTCTCCTCCTCTACCCCTGTGCATTCTGGGAGAGGATGTGGCTGTTGTGGAGGACTACAAATACCTGGGAGTGCACTTAGACAATGGGCTGAACTGGAGGATCAACACTGACGCTGTGCACAAGAAGGGGATGAGCAGACTCTATTTTCTGAGGAAGCTGAGATCCTTCCACGTATGCAGCAAGATGCTGGAGATCTTCTATCAGTCTGTTGTGGCTAGTGCACTCTTCTTTGCTGCAGTCTGCTGGGGGGGCAGCATCAGAGCCGGTGACACCAGCAGGATCAATAAACTGATCAGGAAAGCTGGGTCAGTCATCGGCATCAAGCTGGACCCCTTTGAAGCTGTGGTGGAGAGGAGGACACTGAACAGGCTGTTGTCCATCATGGATAACCCCACCCATCCTCTCCACCTGCAGCTGGACAGTCAGCGGAGCTCCTTCTCCAACAGACTGCTGCAGCTCCACTGCCATAACTCTGTACAACAAATCACCTCTGGCTGGAAGATAACTCTCTGCTCCATAGTTTATCTTGAATATAACCACGTTGTACATTTTACACATATATAATCTGTTCAATATTTAAAGGTGGGGTAGGTAAGTTTGAGAAACCGGCTGGAGATACACTTTTTGTTATCTTCCATGGAATGCTCTTAACATCCCGATAGCAATGAATATCTGAAGTGCTTTGACAATAAATCCATAAATAAATATCATCTGTGGAAGCTGTAGTACTGTAAAAAGCACGACCAATCATCTGAGCCGGCCCGGCTAAAATAACTGGATGGCCTACCTGCCTGTCAGCCTTCCATCTGTGCACAAACTTATCTCGTGCCCTCATTGGTCATGTGCGCGTTCGTGGGTGTTGGAGGAGGGGCTCTGGAAGGAAGTAGCAGATTTTTTCCGGCTGTGTATTTTCAAATTCTAGCGATCTCGAGCTGGTTTCTCCAAAATTACCGACCCCACCTTTAACATTAATATTCCATATGCCTTATATTTATGTATATGTATATTAGATATATATAATATCCTGCCAAACTCAACATGTATATTATTTTCCTCTTTCTTTATTTTCTTTATTTTTCTTGCTTATTTCTAATTTATTGTAAAATGCCTTGTCCCTTTTGCTGCTGTAACTAAAAAGGTTTTCCCAAATTGGGATCAATAAAGTACCATCTTATCTTATCTTATTTGCATGTGGAATGTCACTAACAAATGAGAGCATCATATGGCTTGTCATATTAAATCCTTTATCTCGGTGGTACCCAGGAAGGTCTATGATGGTGTTACTAGGAGAGCCCAATATCATTTGAGGTGGTACTCTGTGTACAAAGTTTGAGAACCACTGGACATCTCACTTGCTCTATGTCACTCATACACTTGAATAAACATGTGCAAACATTGAAACTACACCCAGGGGTTGGCAACCTTTACAATCAAAATAGCCATTTTTGTCCAAAGCCTCAAAACATATTTCTGCCTTATAAGGGGACAAGCCTATTAAGATCAATTTCTTAAAAGTACGCTGAGTTGTGTTTTCTGTTGGAGAACGTAACATTTTTTTAGGAGAATAGAAACCACACCAAGTTGTTCTTCTTAATAATAATAATACATTTATTTTGGGGGGCCGCCTTTCATAACACCCAAGGACACCTTACAGGGCATAGGGGCAATATAGGGAACAATTCAAACTGGATTTAGTGAGATATCAGCCTGGGTAAGACAAGACAAACAACAGTAAATGGACTACAGAAGGACACAAAAGGACACAGGGTACAGTTTATATTATTCTTGGCCTTTTTTCGACTACAAGAACTCAGCGCACCGTGCTGTGAAGTGGTAACGTATTTCAAAGGTTCTGGATTTGTTTACAAATCTAGAAACTACATACAAAACTAGGACGATATGAAGATCTCATGTCAAAAATAATTGTGATAAATGAGACAGAACTGGCCTGTCTGTGAGCTCATTTTATGTTGGTTTGGTTCTTCTGATAAAGGTGTGAATATCTAAATAATATACCACCATATGCTATTGTCATTAGTTGTGTCCCTGTTCTTCAAGCTAAGGCATTGCTAAATTAACAACTCTTGGCTTACAGAGTGGTAACATGAGACCGATTTTTATATATAAAATATAAATATATTTTAATTTTATAATTTATTTTAAATATTAACAATATAATAAAATAAATGGAAATATATAGACCGGCAAATATTTAATATAAATACCTTGTGTGTGTATAGCTATTGCTTTATCTGATTAATGTTATTTTCATATGAAAGTCCATGATTATAAGTATGCAGTATCATAACTACATCTTTGATGTTTATAAAAAACCAAACCGTTTGAAAATTGGTTGAAAATTGAGCAAGCTATGGTTATTTAAATAGTAAACCATAATGTTATGAATGAGAGCACTGCCTGTAGCAAGATGGCGGCCATGTGGCAACGTCGGTCTCCATTGGCCAGCAGCGCGGGTGAGTCATCTAGTGTTTATATATATCTATGGGTCCCCCTATCTGCACAGCGGGAGAGAACGAGAAAAGTATAAAGGAGATCGGAAAGTACAACCCGCCCTCTTTTCCTACACTGCAGCCTCCCGAGGGACATCGCCGGTTTTGTCTCTTCCTTACCTTATGCTTGTTCTTTAACCACGTTACTTAATTAAAGTACCAATTTGAACCTCAAACCTTCAGAGACTCCATTAGTCTCATTATTTTAAGTTTCTTTCCTGGGAGCGAGAAGATCACAATTCATCAATAGTATCATAAACCATAAACGTTTGAGATCATTTTTGCAATAATCCAACAGGAAAATCCCATTGGGTTTTTCTCTATTGAGCCCTTGCAATGCTAACTTCTGATTGGGTCTACTCAAATAAATCATCACTGCACCACTCTATAATTATATTTTAATACAGTCTATCTGCTATTAAACCCAGTAGAAAACCTTTGAAATAACCTACGAAACCACGTTATCTATCTGTACTAATACATGTAATTTCCAGTTGTCTTAATGTGTGAGACTGCATGCCTGCAGAGAGAAAACCTTATGGAAACATAATCTGATGCTAGAACGCAAACTGTTGCATGCATTCAATTTAGATTAACCTTCATTAACAGTTTAACTTCTCTCCCTCCACAGGCTGTTGTCTGTTCCCACATTAAAAGCTCCATTTCCTGTGTGCTAACAGTTTCTGCTGCACTTCAGGCCTCGCTGCCTTCTGTCTGCTCTCCACAGAGGTCACACATGCTGTCATTAGAGATGCAGTGTGTGTGTGTGTGTGTGTGTGTGTGTGTGTGTGTGTGTGTGTGTGTGTGTGTGTGTGTGTGTGTGTGTGTGTGTGTGTGTGTGTGTGTGTGTGTGTGTGTGTGTGTGTGTGTGTGTGTGTGTGTGTGTGTGTGTGTGTGTGTGTGTGTGTGTGTGTACATTACGTGTGCAGCGCTATCGTGGCACATGATTGTCATTACAGAGGAAGTGAGCCGAGACACAAAGCTTCAGACAGATTCACCTGAGGCAGGTTTTAGTGACACGTTGTTGCTCATATTTGACCTCCAAGTAACAGAAACAGATAAAAGGAAAACAAATAATCAGATATCAGTAAATTACATTCAAAATAAATATTTTGCAATGTTGATTGTGGATGGAAATGCATTATTTTCAAGTCTTATTTGCACATTAGTCGTGTATATTCTTTTTTTTATGACACAGTGTTGGATTTATAAGTCATTACGAGATTGATATTTAATATTATGATTTCCAGAGGATGTTTAAAAGGTATTATTGTGACCTGAGCATTCCTCTAGTGCCACCATCAGGCCAAATACCTCCACATGCTCTCCAGAGGATGAACCACTTCCAACCACAAAAGTGTACTTTATTTATTCAGCTATTTGCAAGGCTGAGAAAATTATTAGTTTTCAGAGAAACACCTTTTTTGATTTGGTGATTTTACTGGATTATTATGTAGAACAATCCATAGAATAAGTTTTACAAATGGTCTTTATTCTGCTTTTCATGTAGTGTGTTATAGGTTTGTGTGCATGTAAACGGTCTGCAAAGGCTAAAATCCCAAAGTCTGGAACCCTTGCGCTCCTATTGGCTAGCGCTCCAACACATTGTACGTGATAGACTAAGGGACGGGACATCTCTGAGCGTTTGACCAATCACAACAGAGCCAGCAAAGATAACCAATCAGAGCAGACTGGGCTCTGGTTTCAGACAGAGGGTGAAAAGAGGTGCAAAAACAAAACAAAAAAACTTTGATTGCCACAAACAGCAACAGCATGCTTCGTTAATATTAGAAAGTGAGTCTCACAATTTCTATTTTATCTGCTGTCTGTGATTTCGTCCCCAAAAAGCAAAAAAAAGGTGTCCAACAAATAAGTTTTACATGAAAAGTGTCTCGATTTCGCCGCTACACTTTCTCATTTCCTCTGTGTTCTCATAAGGAGGATCAGATCATGACTTCAGTGCGTTGGAAACTAATGAGGCCGCTCTCCACTTGTGCACCAAACACTTTACCAGACACTCTCTCTGCTTATTTATCTATGTATTTATGTTAGATTGTGGCATGGAGGGAAAACAGGACACGAGGGAAGAAGGAAAGTCTCATTGTGAAGGGTTTGGTGGTTTTTGGTGAAACTCTGATCTTATTTTGGGGCAAAAGAAATGGCTGGTGAACAGTGAAGAGCCTTTGTGTTGCAGAATGACGCTCCATCACTGATCTGTAAAACACTAAGTGCATTTTACTACGCTACTTTAATTTGAAAAGCCTAAATTACTTAACGGATTAATATTGTGCATGTAATAAACTTTTACCATAATGCTTCTCTAAAGATTAAACCAGTGGGATTACTGCTTGAGGTACAAATTATCCAATATATTACCAAAACATTTATAAATATTTTATCAAAACGTATTGTTTACAGTAAAATGCTCCCTGATGCAACAATAATAACAATAATAACATCGATATATTAATATATCACATATGGACGCGTACTGTACTGTAAGTAAGTACGAAATTGAGGTACTTGCACATTACTTGAGTATTTTAACCTTATGCTACTTCATCCACTACATTTGATTTACAGATTTAGTTACTAGCTACTTTGCAGATTGAGATTATAAATACGAAATATAAATCATATATTATTATAGTTTAAGCTTCCCAGTAGAAGATAATAAGTTAATAAGTAATTCAATCAACCCCCATTTCAACAGGTGCAATATTGAAGTCATGAACACATACATTTTAACGCAATATTTTAAATGTTGTGGTGCTTAAATGGGCCATTCTGCACAAAGAGTACCTTTTACTTTGGTACCTAAAGTATATTTAATGCTGAAACTTTTGTTCTCTTTCTTAAGTACCTCTTGACTGCAGGAATATTACTTGTAGAGGAGTAATTTGACATTAATTGTATGGTACTTCTCTAAAGGTAGGGTAGGTAAGAATGGAGAAACCAGCTCGAGTGCGCTAGAATTTGAAAGTACACAACCGGAAAAAATCTGCCTCTTCCTTCAGACTTCCTCACAGAGCCCCTCCTCCAACACACACGAACGCGCACATGACCAATGAGGGCACGAGATAAGTTTGTGCACAGATGGAAGGCTGACAGGCAGGTAGGCCATCCAGTGATTTTAGCCGGGCCGGCTCAGATGATTGGTCGTGCTTTTTACAGCGCCACGGCTTCCACAGATGAAGTTTTTTCATGTATTTATTGTCAAAGCATTTAATGTATTCATTGCTATCGGGATGTGAAGAGCATTCCATGGAATATAACAAAGAGTGTTTCTGAAGTGAATTACCTACTCCACCTTTAACTAATACTTCTTCTTAGTGGCACTATCCCAGAGTCAGGATCTGTGCAGCACCTCTCTGATGTTTGTGTGCATGGCGCCATCTGCTGGCTGCATGGTGAACTACAGGAGGAAACTCTTAATCTGCAGTTTTAAAAAGTAATATATCATAATGTTTTTAAAGTGGCTTCCAAGAGAACTACTTTCTTCCTTGTACTTTGGAAAACACCAGAAGAAATGAAAATAAGCTTATTCCTAGTTATAAGAGTAGCAATGATTCAATAATTGACGACAACAAATTGGTAAACATATAACTTAAATTAAACGTTCGAAATAAAATGATGTGCCAGATTTTTGAAAAGGTACATTTTGATAATGGTGACACTTTATTTGATTTATTGAAATATGAATAAATAGACAATTCCTTCTCTTTCATTGTATAATATTCCAACTCGTCTCTTGTTGACAAAGCAACACAGCTGTGTTATAAAAATTACAACAGTTATCATACAGATGTTATTACATACAGTGACACAATACCATTAAAATGATGTTGATTATCATTCTCCTTACAGGCTTATGATTTACAATATAGTGAAAACTTATAAAAAGCATGAATAATTGATGTTAATATCTTTGTAATGTCACATGCAATCAATACATGTAGTGCAAAGAACATAGGCATTTGTTACCTTAATAATATAAAATCCATGTAAATACTTATTTTCTATATTCATATAGGTGTTTTACATTGTATTATTACAACTTTAAGCATTTACAAATATACTGCAGCTGTTTCTTTGTCTATATTTTCATTTAAACTGTCTCATGAATGTTGGATATCTCCTGGTTTGACAGCTTTTAAAGGCACACATTTTTGAGGCGCTATTTTATATTTGTTTTGATTTGGGTAAATATATCCCAAAACGTTTTCCTCCAAGACACGACCAGAGCAAACATATTTACAGATTGCAATAGGCTTGCATTTTCTTTTCTCTGTTAAATGACATGTATAAGTATGTTGGTGCATTTCATGCTTGGGCAACTTGTTAATATACCTCTATAGTCCCAACTACAGGAGCCTTTTCCTGTCCGATCACCATGAGGCTGCCTCTCTGAATCCACAGAGCTCTACAGGCCATGGAGCTGAAACTCTGGCCTTTTGAATTCAACGCTCTCCTCTCTGTGTGTGTGTGTGTGTGTGTGTGTGTGTGTGTGTGTGTGTGTGTGTGTGTGTGTGTGTGTGTGTGTGTGTGTGTGTGTGTGTGTGTGTGTGTGTGTGTGTGTGTGTGCCTCAGGCAGAGGTCGGAAGTAATAAACTTCGTTACTGTATTTAAATTCATTTTTCTGGTATCAGTACTTTACTCCACTTAAAAGAAGTTTAGTCAGTACTTCTACTTGTACCAGAGTATTTTTAAGCACGAGTATCTGTACTTCTACTTGAGGAAAGGATGTGTGTACTCTCAGGCCACCTGCCACACGGACCACAGGGTTCCCAGAGTGATGCTGTAGGCCACCACGGCCACCAGGTAGACCCTGAAGAGCAGCACGTCCAGCACGTAGCCCACCTGCAGCCACTCTTTGGCCACCTCCCTGCACCGGTCCCTCTTCTCCAGGAAGTGGCGTATGGCCGTCACCTCCTGCAGGATGTTGTCCATGACGGGCGGGGTGGGGTCTCTGGGGAGGGGGCGGCCGAGGCCCAGCAGCACCCCCTCCAGAGACCCCCCCCCCTCTCTGTCCAGGTGGCTGCGCCTACGGCCCAGCTCACAGGTGTGGTGCAGAGGACACTGAGCTGCAGGAGAGGGGCAGGGAGAGGGTGTGTTTCACTTTCACTTATTCATTAAAGTCAACTTTAAAACTGAATATGTTAAGAATACTGAGTGAATAAGATGTTTTTATATTTTATTTTAATTTTATAATGTTTACCTTTTACATTTTTGGCATGCCTTACATTTTTATAATTTTAATTTGTTTTGACTTTTTGACTTATTTACTTTTTAATTTGACTTTTTTAAACGTTTTAATTTACACAGTCAGAATATTTTTGAATTTCTTTCCCTGGGTATTTCTAAAATGTATTCAACTTTTGCTTAGGTAAACATTCAGAGAGTGCTTTTCCTTACCGGTCCCGTAGCTGCTCTCCTTGTAGAGCTCCAGGTCGGGGGGCTGTGAGGTCAGATTGGAGCAGAGGCGGGGCTTCCTGTGGATGCAGAACAGCACGGGGGCCAGCTCCAGGATCAGGTACTTCAGCCAGGGCGGGACGGGGGGCTGCAGGTCTTGTTTGTGGACCAGACGCACGATCAATACGGTCTCTGTCAGGCTGATCACCAGCAGGGCCATGCACACCACAAAGTACACACCTGGGGAGAGGAGAGGAGAGGAGGATGCTCTTACAGATATTATTATTAAAGCAGGTAGTTTCATATTATTTAAAAACAATCTCAACCTTTAATTTGGCTTCTTTAGAATAAAAGAAATTATAATAATATTAATAATTAGAAGGAAAACAATTATTAAGAAAAAAGACATGAAGATAAAATACAAATAAATAAACAACTACAAAAAAGTAAATACAAAATTAATTAAATATAAAAAAAAAATATATATCAACATTTTAAATCAAAATCACATTTTAAATTAAATTAAGTTTCAAATTAAATGTATAAAAGTTGTACAATATTTACAAAAATACAATAAAAGGTGTACATTGTATTGAAGATTTGAAATATAAAACAATGTGCAATATGTGAAAATGGGTATATAAGACTCTTAATATATATATACAGTATAACTCATTCTTATTTATGTATTTTAAATCACAAAATGCACCTTCAGTTGGACTATTGCTTTTGATTGGTCATAATTTGTGGCCGTCAGTAAAATAAAGCAAAGTATTTTTGAAATCACAAGTTATGATTGTTATGAGTGTTATGAATGATAACTGTTGATAAGCTGAAATCCTGTTCTGAATGTAGTGTTCATGGATCCCATCATCACCTATGAGCGGGGTTCCTATGGCGGTGGCAGGTAGGGTGTCAGACACGATGATGAGGAACACAGAGTACCCCAGCAGCAGAGTGATCTTAAAGGAAACCCTCTCCCCGCTGTCTGGAGGCAGGTAGAAACCCACGATGTCCATGACCATCAGGAACATACTGGGCAGCAGCAGGTTCACCGTGTAGAACAATGGCCGCCGCCGGATCACCACCTGGGGAAGAAGGGTTAGAGTTATTTCAAAATGTCTGCTGGGGAAAAAAAGGCCGGACATGGTTAACTTAGCTTAGCATAAACTGGAAACATGTCAGCATGTCTTAACACTGTAAATCATTTTTAATGTTGTGTTTATTGATGTAATTAATGCACAAAACACTACAATATGTACTTACTCCTGCTACATACTAAACACAATCAATATTCTCATCCCCCTCTCAAAAAAAAAGCTATGTTTCCCCAAAAATATACAACTGTTTTGTTCTCAATACTTCCTTTTTTTATTGTTTGCAGGCATTTCATTTATTTAACAGAGGCAGTAACAGATGTGAAACTGGGATCTTGCACTTCATGGTCACCGCTTTACACCTTTCAGGGAACAGGTATATTTAAGACGTTTTCTCAATATATTTGTAACCCTGGTTCAAAAGTGGAGATTCAAGTAGTTACATTTTGAAGTAAGTAATGTAAGAAAATATTTATTTGAAATATAAAGTATTTTTTTTAAATATAGTTAGATGTAAATAGTTCAACAAAGACAAGTAAACATTATTCATAGGAGAATATTTGAGGTTCAAAAACACAGAATACACCTTTAGTTACAATCTCGTTTTTTATTGGTCAAAATAAGTGGCGGGAAGAGACACCTGTTGTGATTGGCTGAAGGTGAGGAAGTAAAACATGTAGGGCGAGTATAGCGCAAACGGGCGAAGGTAAACAAATTGATAATGGAGTAAATAGAGGAAAAATAGGGGCAGTAGAATAATAAACCAACACGCACTTTAATCCACATAATCTCTTTGAACTAGCCTGAATATTAGTGTGTTTGTGTGTTTCCGAAAATTTGAATTATGTGACCAACTGAAATCGCGTAGCAGTTAACGGCTAAGCTAGTTAGAGCAACAATGCTAATGGTTAGCTGTTTTTAGCATCGATTAGCATAAAGATTCCTGTTGGATGGAGCCAACCCATGTTATACCAGAGAAACTTTCATAACAGCGTTGTGATGCCAAACAGCGTCAATTCAGACTGACACCAAACAGCGTCAATTCAGACTGACACACATTCACTTAAGGGGAACTGGGAATATGTATCAGCTGCTTGTGTGACAGTCAGACAGTGAATACTTTAGAGCCGTGTGAGCTAACCCGGAGCTAACGGCAGAATACACTCCCGTTGAAGAGCAGCCAGCACTGCAGCGGTCGGTAAATGCCGCTGAAACACATTAATAAACAATGAACCACGGCACTCTGGAGAAAAGTATAAGGTTGGAGAAGTCGTTATTTAATTTAATCTGGCTTCGTATGATTAAAAGCAACACGATCATCGACCCGACGCAGTCCCCGGCCCGTTGTTGTTGGGGAGAAAATCAGCGACGTAAACTGTGACGTCATGACGCAGCAGCGGCAGCACCAGTCGGTCTCTGAGCGGTGTGAAAAGAGCCGGAGCTAAACCGAAGTACCGGTTCCGAACCTGAAAAGCTCTAGCACGGAGCTTGAACCGGAGTTGCGTTGGTGTGAAAGGGGTATGTAAGTCTTTAACTGTATTTACCTTTAGTAGTAGGTACTTGTATTTTACTTGTGTATTTCCATTTAATGCTATTTTATACTTCTACTCTTCTCAATGTTGGTAGCCAATATTGTACTTTTTTGTTATTCAACTACATTAAACTGGACGGCTTTAGTTACTTTACAAACTGATATTTTTGGCTTATACTGAATATTAATAACACATAAATAAATAGAGAGTGATAGCTTAAGATATACATACATCAGCATAGCAGTATAACGTTTTCCAGATGTGATGAACATTCATTAATTATCATAATCCAGTCATTTCACTGTATATGACCTGAAATGGGCTATTATGGATAATGAGTACTTTTAGTATTTAAATGTCAACATTTCTTGAGTTTTCATTTAGTGAGATTTTGTATGAAAGACTTTTACCTAAAACAGAGTACTTTTACGATTTAGTTTTGCCAATGTTATACTCAATTAAATGTATTTGATCATTTTAAGATGCTGCAAAGACTCAGATTCATGTATCAAAGTGTATCTTTTCTCACTCACTCTCACTCAAAAAGTAATCAAAAAATAAATGACTACATACATAGGCCTGATCATATAGGTTATGATAACACTTTATTGATGCCTTGGTGACCTTCCAATATCATTATGAAATTGGTTATGCATAATGAGTAGCATTTTTATTTTAATACTTTTATATTTTTTCGTGGAGGACTTTTACTTGTTACGTGTACCTAAGTAAAATATCTGAGTAGTTCATTCATCCCTTTCGTTTGATCGATTGGAGTAAAGATGACAAGTGTTTCCTTACACATATATCTATAAATCTTTTGAATACTCACGTGGAACTTCATCTCAGCGTAGTAGTCGTCGTTGTCCACGCTGAAGATCTTGTAGTTGGACAGAATGTGCAGCAGCTCCCACTCTCCCTGGTTCATGAACACACTCTTGTCCTCCCTGAGCTCCTCGGGGCTTCGCATCAGCGTGATGTTGATGTCGTCGACTGCAGATCAAAGTCAAAGTCAACTTTATTGTCAATCTTTCAGTTTGTGTGTACAGACAGAGAGATCGAAATACCGTTTCCCACAATACAAAAACAAATATATATAAAAATATGTATGTATATACTAGGGCTGCACGATATATCGTGTCGTGACGATAATCGCGTTATGCGCATGCGCGATATTGACGCAGGACGTGCGATTCTTTTTCTAACTCAAACACGTCATGTTACAATTATTTTGCTGCTTGCAGGGTTCTTACGGTCATTGAAAACCTGGAAAAGTCATGGAAATTCAAAATGCTAATTCCAGGCCCTGGAAAAGTTATGGAAAACAATATTTTTCCCAAAGTTTTGGAAAAGTCATGGAAATGTAACTAAAGTTGCATCAAATATAATTTATATTTTAGCTAATCGCCAAAATAGTAATACTATAATGATAATAAATACTGTATCGTATAGTAATGAAACGTAAAATGGCATTTAACTGACTTTGCTGGTGAGAGATTTTAGTTGCTTTGCGTGTAGAAGCTAGTAAGCCTATTTGATTTGTTTTAGATAGGCACAACATGTTTCAGATGCAGACCTTATTTTCCTGTTCCATGTTAAAATAAACCATTTTCAGTGGTACCGCTGAGAGAGTAATTTTTTTGGTCATGGAAAATTAGGTAAAGGTCATGGAGAAGTCATTGAAAATCATTGGTGAAAAAGTGTATGAACCCTGTGCTTGCTACAAAAGGAAAACTTGCGCGGCTCTCATGTCAGGGGTACTTGAGTGAGTGACATGCAGGCTCTGCATGCACAGCAAACCATCAGTCACAATCATTCTTGATCAGATCACAGCAGGATAACCGAGCTAGCTCAGCTTGTTGCTCTGATAACTTAAGATCCAGAAGTCCGTGACTAAAATCCTTCATCCGGTTAAATATTGTTTAAAAAATACCAATTGTATAGCATTAAAGTTCAAGAAAGGATGGTTTGCGGACAAAAAAAACTATCGCAATAGGCGCTTTCACACCGGAGTACTTTTACCCGTACTTTTCCCATTTAGTTCCGTTAGTGCCAGTCCCCAACTCCGGGGACTTCCGGCCGGGGACTTCGGGTGGCAGTATACGCCGTGAAGTTGTTTGCGGCCTGCCAGTAAACCCAAAGCAGAAGAAGAAGAAGTGACGTCAGCGGCTTCATTTGCGTATCCTTCCCCAGGAACTTATTCCGGTGTGAACGCGATCGGCGGAAAAAATATCGCAATGTCAGTTTCTTCCAATATCGTGCAGCCCTAGTAAGTATGTATCAAAAGACACATTTATAGATATGCATTATGCACACATTAAGACCTAAATAAAAGCACAAAAACAAAATAACAGTCACTTCAATATCTTTGAGAATGTACATTAGTGCAAGACTGTCCATAGCAGTGTAAAAAAGGCAAAAAAGTGTCTCGAAAAATAATATGGTGAGCAGCGTGAAGCGGCCGTCAACAAGTTCCCCTTCACCCTCCACTCTGATATGAGAGTGGTATCACAGCAGGGTATCACAACAGAGCAGTTGTCTCACTCAAGTCTTAATGAGAATATTTGAAGAGAGAGTTTGATGTTGTTTTTCTGATTTTAGGTTAATATGTTTCACCGCCAATGGTAATATGGTCTACTTTCCTGCTGTGTACCTGAGTCTGGTGCTGCCATCAAATAGAAATCATGACGTAAAAGGAGAGTCATTGTATACTTTTTGTAACAAAGTCGCCGCACTGAGAGTACATTTTCTGTTTCTGTGTAACAGATAGTTGACTCATGGTTCAGTTGGCAGTATTGAGGAGCATTCATTTCTTCAGTTCCACCTTTTTATATCTGAAATATACTATGGATATTTTGGAGTCACACGCGGATTTAATCTGTATTTATTTTATTGCCACCTAATCCGGTTAAATGAGCTGTGTTCATTTTTGAGTTTAAACAGAGTTAACTCCATATTTTGCACTGTACTGCGACAATATTAATGTGCGTTTCTTGCGTTTCTCTTCATTTAGAGATTTTATTCTCCTACACTCTAGCCTGTTAGGAAACAACACACATCCAAACCCTTTATACATTTCCTACAAGCTTGTACTAGTGATGTTTTTAAACCAAACAAAAGAGCAAAATCCCCCCAAAATGTGTGTTAGTTGAGTGAATAAAGTCTTACTGGTGTGCAGCCAGCTCTGGAAGGTGAGGCTGCATTTCTGCACATCGAAGGGGAAGTTGTAAATGTTGAGCGTGCAGGCCGTCACCACCTGGATGGGCTTGTAGTTTCGCACCAGTCCATCGTGGGTCACATAGACGTACGGTATGTCCGGAGACTTCCCCACATCCACACTGTCGGTTAGAGGCAAAATATTGACATTATTTGATGTAGCACCAAAGACAGACTCTCTGAGAATAATTATTTAAGCGACAGAAAATAGGGTGTTTCTCTTACAACTCATTGATGAGGATGTCCGGCACCCACACGTTAGCCGTAGGTAAAGAAAGCTGTTTCACTTCATCAAAATCCTCCGGGTTCCACACCAGGAATTCATCCGTCCATGACTAAGATATGGAAGAAATAAAGAGGCTAAATTACTATATATTAAATATAGATTAGGGCTTTTTGCAAAGGGTTTAAATCCACTATAAATGTTAAAGTAACAGAAGATACATGTTAAACGTATGCATTCGTACTGGAAAGACATAAGGATTAGAGGTAAAAGATAACACACAAAGTGTCAGAGTACTAAACTATGTTTCCTCTAGTAATCATAACAAATTGGTTTATTAAATGGATCCAATATTTGATAGTGAAAAGTTGCAGTAGCTTCGTCCCAGATGGAGCATCTTTAGGACAAATCACAGTTCATGTCGTGATTTGTCATTTTTAGAAACTAAATGTAGTCTTACCTGCCTGTACCACACATACGTTGTCAAAACCTGGTTCTTCTCGTCCTGTAATTGAATCGAAATCTTCAGTTAGACACACATTTGTAATATTTATTTTATTCCTATATATCAGTGTTTCTCAAACTTTTTCATACCAAGGACTACTTAACCAATAAAAAAACACTCGCGGACCACCTAACTCCATAAATATCCAAAATCACATCGTTTTTCTAGAGCAGATTACAAATCGCCTGAA
Organism: Trematomus bernacchii; assembly: GCF_902827165.1. Lineage (NCBI taxonomy): Eukaryota > Metazoa > Chordata > Actinopteri > Perciformes > Nototheniidae > Trematomus > Trematomus bernacchii. Next base: position 438,625 of record NW_022987890.1, on the reverse strand, counting down.
AATGGTACAAACAAGTGGCAACATGTGTGATGAAGGTGTTGCGCTGGGAAACTTAAGCTCGCTCCATTGCGGAGATATTCCCGTGACAGTGCGCAAAACTTTAATTTATTTATTTATTTCAAATGTGAAATTTTACCAATATACTCACAGACCACTAGGGGGCGCTCACGGACCACCAGTGGTATATATGTATACTCTATATACTTTACTCTATTTATTTTTGTATTAGTCAATTTATTGAACATGTTAGAAACAAAACAACCAATAATAATAATAATAATAATAACAAAGAGAAGCTAAATTAAAAAAAAAGTTCAAAGTATAAACAAATAAATTCTCAAATAGTTTCCGTCATGTTCAAAAGAGGCAAGAAGAAGCTTAAAAACGTTTCTGGTCCGACCCCCTCTAGCGTACATTGTTCATGAAAAATACATAAGTATATATAATAATGTATCGTTCTGGATGTGTGTAATTAGGGCCGATTATGGCAAAAATCATAATCTCGATTATTTGGGTCAATAATTGATATCACGATTATTAAAAACGATTATCCATTTACTTTGAAAACATCCATTTATTTAAAAAAAAAATGTGAACAGTATGTTTTTAACAGTTGATTACCCTGAACTTTAAGCATAGTTCAACTGAAAAACCATTTAAATAAAATTAATTAAAATAAATAAATAATCGTTTTATTTCGATTATGTTGTTTTCATAATCGTTGCAAGCCAAAATCGTAATTGCGATTTAAAATACGATTAATTGAGCAGCCCTATGTGTAATAGTTTATTTGTTGACTATGACTCACCACATTGAGGATGGCGTACACCATGAGGTCGATGGCCACGAAGGTGGACGTCCTCCAGTCCTTCACCGGTCTCACTCCCTTCTTATAGCCGGCACTCAGAAACTCAGAGAGACGCACCAAGGTGGCGTTAGCAAACCTCCCTGTGCTGCTGCCCGGCTTCTTCACTGAAAATGTATCAAGTATTCATCTTTTATATGAGCTGACGCCGGGACTGTTAATATTACATTTTTCTGCAGAAGAGATGCATAAAAATTATCTGAAGTTAATTTACACGTTGTAGAATGACAATCCCCATTGGAATACAGATCTACTTTTTTAGAATAAGATCTGCCTGATTTAATTGTAAATAGTGTTTAAATAAATTGCAAATAAACCATTTAGTTTGAAATTAGAAATCTGTTGAATATATTGAATAATTCAGATAAAAATTCAAACCAAATACAGTTTAAAATTTAATATATTTAGTAGTAGATTACAGCTATTATAAGCAATATGACTTATAAATAATGTATTAAGATATGGTATTTATTTAGTGCAATAATAATAAATAGGCAAGCATTTTGGGTTAATAAAATCAAATATGTACCCAAGTATGGTAAACAAAACAATTAAATAAGTTGCAGCATTATAAAATAAACAAACTAGCTGCCAAATTATAATAATAATAATAATAATAATAACTTAGATTTATATAGCGCCTTTCAGGGGACCCAAGGTCGCTTTACCGAATAATAATGATAATAAATAGTTAAAACTATATATTGCACTTAAGCATATTTAGAGCACATCAGTCAGCGTTAAAATTCAATTTTATTTTGGTACTTCCTTGGTACCGCCATTCTCTATATTCCTGCTAATTATCAACATACTCCAGTTAAATATTTAAAGCCACTAAATGTAGTTTAAAGGAGAATCTGCTGTACCTGTGCTGGCTCTGGTCGCTCCTTGAATAGAGAGTAAAATGAGTGCGGTCCACGCTGATGAGGCTCTCATGGTGCCGCTTCACCTGGAAGCCTTCCTGCCGCTCTGATGAAAGGCCTCGGGACGCCTCACTCACATATCCTCCGTATCCCTCCACCAAATCCATCACTACACCCTCCTGCACTATGAAAACCTTGTTAGTGTCATCGCAGTCTGACGCCACTCCTCCTCCCGTTCAATAAAGATCTGCCAGATAAGTGGAGCTAAGAGAGTGCAGAAATGAAAACTAGTAAAGTGGGTACGATGTCATGTCTGAGTAATCGTTTAATTAAGTAGTGCGTCAACATCAGACCACAGGAGTAATTAAGAGACTGTTAGACAAGACTGTTAACTCACTTACTGGCGCCTAAGATTCACAGTTTAACCTAGGGCTGCACAATTAATTAATATCTTATTAAAATATGGACTTGTGCAATATCCAAATCATTGTAAGGTGGTTTCTTTGTCCATTTATTGTTCTTTTTTTTGCTCCTTTTTTTACGACATATTCCTCTTAATATGTTTATGTATGCATCATGCACAACAACAAAACAAATTCCACATATGTGTAAACCTACTTGGCAATAAGCTCGATTCTGATTTTAAAGCTAAATATGTGGTAAAATACCATTCGAAAGAAGTATAGTGGCTCGGCCTACACGCGGTTTATGCGTGGCTGAATGATCATTTATGAACTGAAAAATCACGTAAAATAACCGGCAATCTTTCCTAGTTTATTGTCCAGTTCCTATTGTCCAGTTCCTATTGTCCAGTTCCTATTGTCCAGTTCCTATTGTCCAGTTCCTATTGTCCAGTTCCGTCCCAAATCGCATAAAACTCAATAGGCGCTTTCACACAAAGTACTTTGCCGTACTTAGTTCATCAGAACTCTTTAGTTCTGATGAACTAAAGAGCAGATCGCGTTCACACCGGAATAAGTTCCCTGAGGGAGGATTAGGCAAATGAAGCCGCTGACGTCACTTCTTCTTCTTCTGCTTTGGGTTTACTGGCAGGCCGCAAACCACTTCACGGCGTATACTGCCACCCGGAGTCCCCGGAGTTGGGGACTGGCTTCAGTAGAAGCTGCTGGGACTCCCAGCATCTTCTACTGGAGCCTTCCGAGTAAATGCGCCAGAACACCGACACCTCCTCATCTCCACCGCTCCCATGTTTTTTTTTGTGTTGCCATAAGTTAGTCTCTCTCCGTTGGTGCGCTGGGCTAATGCTAATAATGCTAATGCCAGCAAATACAACAAAACCTTTTAGAGTTTTACGGGGCGTGGTTTGCAATCCGCCCAGCCAATCAGAAATGGGAACCTTTTTATCCCCAGGAAAGTACCTGCTCTCTAGCAGGGACTAAAAAGGCGGTGAAAAGGTTCTCATGAACTAACATTTTCGGAACTATATCGGAACTATACTAGGAAAAGTACTCCGACACATTTCTAAGCATCAAACAGAAATGTGGTTTGAATTTTCACACAGATATATTAGGTGGTTTACTTTTTGAGTTCTTAAACTGCTTCCCACTATTAAAAAATAACAGATGTGAATGTGCATCGACTGATTTCTCATGTCTTCGGTGTAATTCAGAATAAATAATAGGCAGGTTCCTGGTTGATGTGACTTCATGAGACTTTTATTTTCACTTTTGTCATTTATTATATTCACAAAACATTCATTTTAAAGGCTTATCTTTTTAAGCATTGATCGAGTCTGTCCACAAAGAGATTAGAAACTTCAGACAGACTGTAACAAAGCATCGTCAGCTCTGGTTGCATAACATCATGAAACCAGATCCACTGGAAGAAGACATTCTCAGATATGTGTAAATTGTGTTAATATGGATCTTTCCAGTATAGCAAGTTCTCCATGACGCACATTTGGTATTCTAGTCAGGATATCAGGAAACCACCAGGGAAAAGAGGCAACGCAGCAGAGCTCTGAAGGCTTTTATTGATCTGTTTTCTGGCAACTGGATTGGAGATTAAAGTATGAATACAATAGCATAACATCACACTGAGGATTATCTGCAGGGCGGCTTTATTACACATTATCTTGGAGTAAATCTTCACTGTCGGGAATACATAACAGACGCGATACAGTCATGTCTTTCTCAGACTATGATGTTGCTTTACAGTGGCAGTGCAATATCTGGATGTTAGGCAAACTGAATATTTAAACTATAGTACTAGTTTCAGACAAATTCAATTTCATTCTGCTAGTTTGTTTTAAATTATTTGTATAGTTTAGCGATAGATGGGGGAAGAAACATGATGAGATTTAAAACTTTAAAGCCATTTAACCAAAAACAAAGGCAAACGGTTACATTTTTTCCCAAATGATTAGTTTCTCGGTTCGGTTACATTCAATACAAAGTTGAAAAACATGGCATAACGTAAAAATAAAGGTATGTATATATATTGGTTAACAACAATGCAACAACATACTGTATAAAGTGTTTCCTATTCTATTTAATACGGCCTATTACTTTTGTGGAAGGGAAATTAAATAGCAACAGTCTTTGTATACATGTGAAATGGGACACCCCACTTAGCGATGTGAAGCTTTACAATAAAAGCCCAGACACTAAAATATATCTTACTAACACTTCTAGAGTTGGAGAGAGTTTGTATTATAAAGAAACCTTATAAGTAGAGATGTCCCGATCCGATCACGTGATCGGGGATCGGAGCCGATCACGTGATTTTCAAAAGATCGAAATCGGGGATCGGGAATTTTTTTTTTTTTCTTTTTTTTTTTATATAAAATATTTTAATTATTTTATTTAATGTTACAAAACAAAAATGACCATGTTCACGTCTTAAAGTCATCCTGAGGCCTTAGTTTTGGTTTAAAATTACACAACATCATGTATGTGTTGCTTCTTTTGGGCTTGTTTTCATAGACCTGGTTGCTTATTTCTCTCAAATCTGGCAACAGAGTGGGCGCAGTGTCTAATAGTAGCAGTAAGCTAACAAGAGGCTACGTTCAGCTGGTGCCTCGGGAGTCGGGACAGAGAAAATGTCAGGAGTTTGGAAGTATTATAAAATTGAAAGCGAAAGCAGTGTAACAGCCAGATGCAATGTTTGCAAGGCGGAGGTTCCGCGTGGTGGAAAGAACAGAGCTACGTTCAACATGACCAATCTAATACAAACACCACCAACAACACAACGAGTACACAGCGGCCACTCAGGTAACGAAACAACCGACACTTTCAGAGACTTTTAAAAGGAAAGAGAAACTGCCCCAGAACAGTGAAAAGGCCAAAACAATAACAGCCAAGATAGCTGAATTCATCGCGTTGGATGACCAGCCGTTATCTGTTACCTTTTTTTTCTCTTAATGCATTGCATAAAGATCGGATCGGGAAAAATCGGTATCGGCAGATTGTCAAAATCAAATGATCGGAATCGGATCGGGAGCAAAAAAAGGTGATCGGGACATCCCTACTAATAAGCTTAAAAAAAACTAACACTAATCAAATAGCCTAAAACAAACCTAACCCTTACTACGAAATGCTCCCAAAACATTGTCAATCAGTCAAATCAATGGTATAAAATATGTGAGATATGATAAACACATCTATACCGTATGACAAAGGGAAAACCATGGTACAAATCCAATGCGTTTCAGAGTAAAGGAACATGTTAACATCACAAGCAAGTGGCTTCACAAACAAAAAGTCAGGCGAAGCTCCAGCTGGCCCAGAGCATCAGCAGCGTCCCGGCGTACGAGATCAGGACTACGAGGTAGAAGCGAAACAGGAAGCCGTCGAGTTTTGAACACAGAGCCAGCCAATCAGCATGAGCCGAAGACTCGCTGTCCTCCTGAGATAACGCCAGGCGAAGAGTCACCAACTCCTGCAGGAGCCAGTCCAGACCAGATGGAGACTCCTGGATCTCATTCAGCGAGAGCAGGTCCTCCTCCAGAGAGGCATCCATATCATACTCTATAGAGAAGATCAAGGAACCTGAGTTACAATGTGACGGTTAATCAGAGAGGGCAAAAGCACACACATCCTTTACTCAAGTAGAAGTACACATACTCGTGTTTAAAAATACTCTGGCAAAAGTAGAAGTACTGACTAAACTTCTTCACTCAAGTGAAAGTAAAGGCTTTGAAATGTACTTCAGTAAAAAGTACCCATAACTAGCAGCTGTTTTAAAGAGTACCTGACCTCCCTTTATATTAATAGAACAATAATGTCATTGTTAGCTAATGAATGTTTCCATGCTGAACAACGGCAACATGACAACGTTTTCATTGGTCCCTCTTCTTTAGAGAAGACCAGGAAATGATGGATACACGGATCGTGTTCAAATCAATAGGCACGCAATGACTCTAAATAATAATGATCACGCCACCAAACACACATTCAAACTAAAGGAACCAGCCTGTTTGGGAAATGAGAGAAGTAGAAAGTACAGGTATTTGTGTTCAACATGTAAGAAGTAGAAAGTACAGGTATTTGGGTTCAACATGTAAGAAGTAGAAAGTACAGGTATTTGTGTTCAACATGTAAGAAGTAGAAAGTACAGGTATTTGTGTTCAACATGTAAGAAGTAGAAAGTACAGGTATTTGGGTTCAACATGTGAGAAGTAGAAAGTACAGGTATTTGGGTTCAACATGTAAGAAGTAGAAAGTACAGGTATTTGTGTTCAACATGTAAGAAGTAGAAAGTACAGGTATTTGTGTTCAACATGTAAGAAGTAGAAAGTACAGGTATTTGGGTTCAACATGTAAGAAGTAGAAAGTACAGGTATTTGTGTTCAACATGTAAGAAGTAGAAAGTACAGGTATTTGTGTTCAACATGTAAGAAGTAGAAAGTACAGGTATTTGGGTTCAACATGTGAGAAGTAGAAAGTACAGGTATTTGGGTTCAACATGTAAGAAGTAGAAAGTACAGGTATTTGTGTTCAACATGTAAGAAGTAGAAAGTACAGGTATTTGTGTTCAACATGTAAGAAGTAGAAAGTACAGGTATTTGGGTTCAACATGTAAGAAGTAGAAAGTACAGGTATTTGTGTTCAAAATGTAAGAAGTAGAAAGTACAGGTATTTGTGTTCAACATGTAAGAAGTAGAAAGTACAGGTATTTGTGTTCAACATGTAAGAAGTAGAAAGTACAGGTATTTGTGTTCAACATGTAAGAAGTAGAAAGTACAGGTATTTGGGTTCAACATGTGAGAAGTAGAAAGTACAGGTATTTGTGTTCAACATGTAAAAAGTAGAAAGTACAGGTATTTGTGTTCAACATGTAAGAAGTAAAAGTAAAAAGTCGTCAGAAAAATAAATAGTGGAGTAAAGTACTGATACCAGAAAAATATACTTGAGTACAGTAACGAAGTATTTGTACTCCACTACTTCCCAGAGTATTTTTAAACATGCGTATCTGTACTACTACTGGAGTAAAGGATGTGTGTGTACTTTTGCCATCTCTGGTCCTCCAGCTTGAAGCTCACCTGCGGACAGGTTGATGTGGTCGAGGGTCCTGGTGGAGGTCAAAGCGCTCTCCGTGAACCCTGGTCCCACAGAGCCGTATTTGTCGAGCAGGCAGGCGGACACGGACATCTGCCGGACCTCCGCCTCGCTGTGGTGCAACAGCTTCACCACCAGGATGGACTTAGTGAGGCTCAGCATCAACATGGCCATAGACACCGCGAAGAACACGCCTGCAGAGTTTAGTTTAATTTATTTGTTTAAAGTGTCGTGGACAGTCCCCATTGATCAACTGTCACTAAAAACAGTAAATGGAGCAGCTTTAGCCAACATTGCTAAATTCCAGCTGCTTTAATGATCTCAGGTTTGGAAACCACATATTCACAATGACAACAAAACTGAAGCTAATACTTAATAATTTGTTTTAATAAGAAAAATGTAGAGAAAATATAGAGGATCATTAATTATCCACCAAATTTCAAAACTCTTCCTAAGATTAAACATTACGGTTATGTTCTGTTGAAATGAATATCAACTTGTTTTATTAACTTTGTTACAGAAACCACTGTAAACCACTGTTTCCTGCAAGTACATGCTCGAAAAGACAGTATTTTTAATTTGGAATTTGGAAGAAATGTTGGAGTTGTTTCCTCTTGTATCAGTCATGATTGATTTGCACTGAAAGTAACTGAGCAATGTGGAAAATAACTTCACTGATTGCCTTTGTTATCTGTTCAAAATAAGTTTGGCCCAATGTTAATTTAAGAACTCTTCCTAAGTTAAAACATAATAGCTTTCTTTCAAATGTATCTTCTAATCTTTATGCATTATTGAGGTTTCTCATTTTGAACTTCGGAGTAATGTTGTCAGTAGTTTATAGGATTAAGCTCAAATGTTCACAAAAACAATCCCATGAATACTAAAATCTCTAAATGTTTTTTTGGAGCTGTATGCTGAAATGAATGTAACCTTCCTGTTGTCCTTGGGTCAAATTTGACCCGTTTCCCAATTATTTTATGTCGAGATAAAGGGTTATTCTATTCAAATGTATAGCATAGCAGATTTGTAGAATTAGTCAACATTTTTGCCTTTTTGTAAACCCAGAAATGAGGTTTGAATTTGTGTAAATGAAGTCTTAAATCGGAATAAAGTGTGCTCAAAAGGTGCTACACAGATTTGGGTAACTATTTATACTAAATGCTTTAAAAACAGTGAAACCCTGAGGACAAAAGTTGCCCAGTTGATAGGAAGACAACCCAAGGGTTGATAAATACGGACCAATGAGCGGCGTCCTGAGCGCGGTGTGGGGCAGCTCGTCCGTCAGGTTGACTCTGAACACGGTGTATCCCAACAGGATGCTGATCTTAAACACGATGCGGGTCCCGCTGTCCAGAGGCAGAGAGAAGCTCGTCACGTCCACCAGCATCAGGAAGATACTGGGGATCAGCAGGCCCACCACGTACAGCAGGGGGCGCCGCCGGATCAGGACCTGAGGGGAGGGGGGAACACAGAAAGAATTAAGAAAACAGACATCAATACAAAAAGGAGAAAAAAGACAAAGAATCAAGAACGATTCGGAAAGATGAATTTTTTTTTTTGTATTAAGACGAAATAATTAGAAAGATTTAATTAAGCAAAAAAAAGGGAAGAATTAATTCAAAGACAAATAAATAATTGAGTAGTAGAAATTTAAATGAAAATGTTAAAAAAAGAAATACTTAAGAAATATATATAATTTATGTAAAAGCAATTAAGAAGACATAAGAAATAATTAATACATATACAATAAAAAATAAATAATTTAAATACTTGAAGAAAATAAAATGATAAAGTTAAAAAATATATTCAACAAAGAAATAAATGAATAAAATAACAACAAAGGGAAAATCAAGAAAGAAACAAAGAAAGTGAGATTTGGAATATCAGACTTTTACTAGCAATGGAGTATTATGTATTTGGACATCTATGTATCGGTACATATACTGAAGTACACGCTCTGAATCTTCCTCCATTAGCAGAAAGCCTTTCGCTCTGAGCTGCATGCAGAGCTCCCTGCTCTCCACCTGCACTAACAAGCAGTCCATTGATCAGGAGCCACTGAGACAGTCTCATTATGCCCCCCCCCCCCATGTCTATCAGCCTCCCTCTTTATCTGTCTCTTTCCTTGCCAGAAACACCCCCCCCCCCATCATCTGGCGTTAGCTCACTATCCTGATCCATGAAGGCCAATTGCTTTACACTTTACTGCTAACCCTCAGAGGGCAACAGTTAAAAGCTCGCCATCGATAAGCAATCACTGCAACGTGCTCACTGGTTACAGGCTGTAACACACAGAGAGCTGCAGGAATGAGTCCTAAAACCTAGGAATGAGTCTGCACGTCTGGAAGTTAAAGGTCCCCTGTTATACTGTGGTATAAAATAAATGTCAAAATCAGTAGAAACCATCCCATGAAGGCTTTTCACTTTTTGAAAGGGAGGAAAAAACTAAGAAAGCTAATGGCGCGTTTCCACTACACGGCCTCGCTCGGTATGGCTAGGCCTCGTTAGGACTGGCTCACTTTATGGCGCATTTCCATTACAGTTTAGGAACTGGGGCAGTATCTATAGTAACGCAGTGTAGGCGGAGCCGTGACGTCATCTTCAATGAGAACCCCAGAAAAACAACACAGCCGTTAGCTGTTAGCACTCAGAGCTCACAGCTCCTCATATCTGTTCAGAAACTAGACACAAGTTAAACAAGTACTGTACAAACCACAGACTGTCTGTGTCATGGTGAATACAGTCGCTGCTTTATTTATGTCTGTATAGGCCGTTGTTGTGAGTGTGGACGGTCGGAGCATATATTGAGTTAGCTTAGCCAATCTCCATTTAGAAAACACGCATTTTAAAAGGTGTTTCGCCTGCCGTCTGTCTGCAGACTTGACAAAGCATTAATTCATGGTTTTTACTAACCGGTATCAGTATGTTGTTACTTCATCATTTAGAAACGTGTATTACAATTAAATCACGGTCAAATATGTCCATCTTGTTGTAGTTGTAGCCCCCTTGCCAGCGACGCTCTCTCTAGTTTAGCATACTCAGCCCGACTCAGCCTCGTTGTCTCTGGCCCTAGACCCACGATTTTATGAGGCCAGAAAAACTGTGAATTAGGACCGGCTAGCCGGTACTAGGCCAAGTGGAAACGCAACCAAAAACGGGCCGCTGACGTCACAGCCCTCTTAAACCGTGCTCCGCGCTGTAGTGGAAACGCGCCATTAGAGTGATTCAGTTATGAGTCCTAAAACCCAGGAATGAGTGAGCATTTTAGCACTTCCTGTTCCCTCGTCTGGAAGTCAATGATTTTTTGAATGTGTTTGTTGTTGTTAACCAGAAACAAGGTCTGTTGAAAAATGGCGCCGATGATGATGGCTGCCGTGTCTTTGGCTCCTCTCCAACTCTGCCTTTTTTCGTATTATTTTATTTGTATTTACTTACACTATTTTATCTGTTTTATTGTGTTGCTGTTGGAGGAGCCTGGTACCTAAGATTTTCATTGACATATCTACACTGTAGCTAATGTACAAATGACAATAAAAGCCTTGAATCTTGAATCATGGTTAACACAAGCTGAAGATTTTCTGTTAAAAAAGTCAGTAAATACCCCACTGGTGAATTAAAAGAAGGCGGTTGCTAACAAGTGTCTAAATGAGACGACTAAACGTCATCACGCCCAACGTTACATATAAGGACAACACGTATACGTTGAACTGGAGTTGGGCGTAGTCGGTGTCGTCCTGGTGGATCAGCCAATAGCTGGAGGGGATGGACAACAGTTCCCATTCTCCGTCATTCATGAACTTCCTCTTGTCGTTGGCGATGGCCTCGGCGCTCCTCCACAGAGCCAGGTCTATTTCCTTCACTGTCACAGGGAGAGAGAGAGAGAGAGGCAAAGTATGACGTGGCTTACATTTGGAGATGCATTTTTGGTAAACTGACCTAACTATATTCTATGATGTAGCTTGTTGAATGCTCTTGAAGGAACCTTTAGTTAAGATTTGTCACGCTTCCCATTAGCTTTTTTTTAAAGCAGTTGAACCAAAATCCTGTTCCTCCATAGGTATGGTAATGTTGTATTGTGGTAATGTTGTATTGTTTTGTAAGCGTACTGTTCAATGTATCATAGGTCCAATTTGAGTCACAGTTTTTGCTTGTATATATATAAGCTAAAAATATATTATACTTATACTGTTATTTGTGATTGCACCATCGGGAATGCTTGGAATTTCGCTGTACTCTGTGTAGTGACAATAAAGGAATCTAATCTAATGACAACTCTCCTCCGCAAAGATGTTTATTTATGTATCTCAGAGACTGACCTGAGTGCAGCCAGCTGCGGAAAGTCAGGCTGCAGTTCTGCTTGTCGAAGGGGAAGGCGTACATCTCCAAACTGCAGGCCAGAACCACCTGCATGGGCCGGTAGTTCTTCACCATCCCTGACGAGTTCACGTACACGTAGGGGATCGTGAGGGGCTTCCCCTCGTCCACACTGACGACACAGGAAGGAGAGGCGAGGAGAATAAGATAAGGGTTGGGAAAATACTGAATGTCCTCTTCCAACATGAGAGTAACATGATAACAAAGGTATCCCAACTGTAGCTGTGAACATGACAGGAGGTATGATTACCTAGAAGAGCATCAGGACTGTTTGAGGCATATGATAGCTATGTGATTAACATGATGATTCAGCCTCTATGGAGATAGACATATGACAAGCATGCTCATTTCTGACGTGGAGCTAATCTGAAGTAAACATTGAATACTGAAGGAAACTGTAAAATGGGAACTAATTGTAATTTCTTACAATTCACTAATGATGACGTCAGGTGTCCAGATGGCGTCAGAGGACAGAGAGATTTCATTAATACCATCAAACTCCTCCGGGTCCCAAACCAGGAACTCATCCGTCCAGATCTGAACAATTATATCATTTATGGATTAGCAAACATTTAAAAACACCATCAAGTCCCAAACAATAAACTGGATGTAATTGATAAAGTTTATTCCAATCTTTAAATCAATACAATTGAGCTGTTTCATTTCTATAATATGGATTTTATGAAGGAGAAAAGTGTTTGTTACACAAGAAACAAAAATAAACGTGTACCTGTCTGTACCAAATACTGGTCGTTATGCTCTGCGTCTTTCCATCCTACAGGAAAACGAGAAAGTTCAAGTTGTAGCCAATACATTCATGTAATTTAAAGGGGACCTATCATGCAAAATGCACTTTTTGATATATTTTATACATACATATGTGTCCCCGGTGCGTCAGGGAACTCACGCAGCGTCAGAAAATAAAACCCTCTCTTTTTTCATCCATACCCAAATCTCTAAAAACGGGGCTATAACGGAGCTGATTTGACGTAGTATCGGAAATGTGGTTTCATCACGGCAGAATTTAGTTTAGACCAGGGGTCGGCAACCCTTGGCACGCGTGCCACCGTAACCAGTGGCACACTAGGAATAAGTGGAATAAGTGTGCAAAATATTTAAATTGTATTTTCGGATCCTGAACGAGACCGCCGCCATCATAAAGTGGCCAAAATCTGATCAGCTCATTTTCAGACAGGTTTTTATATAAATGGATCAGGACAAAAAGAGAGAGAATCTTTGTTCCTGAAACTTTCAGAGTCTCTTTCCACAGAGGGGACACATGTTGATGAAGAAGAGACATGAGGAAGAGGGTACACATGTTGATGAAGAAGAGACATGGAGAAGAGGGGACACATGTTGATGAAGAAGAGACATGAAGAAGAGGGGACACATGTTGATGTAGAAGAGACATGAAGAAGAGGGGACACATGTTGATGAAGAAGAGACATGAAGAAGAGGGGACACATGTTGATGTAGAAGAGACATGAAGAAGAGGGGACACATGTTGATGAAGAAGAGACATGAAGAAGAGGGGACACATGTTGATGTAGAAGAGACATGAAGAAGAGGGGACACATGTTGATGTAGTAGAGACATGAAGAAGAGGGGACACATGTTGATGTAGAAGAGACATGAAGAAGAGGGGACACATGTTGATGTAGAAGAGACATGAAGAAGAGGGGACACATGTTGATGAAGAAGAGACATGAAGAAGAGGGGACACATGTTGATGTAGAAGAGACATGAAGAAGAGGGGACACATGTTGATGTAGAAGAGACATGAAGAAGAGGGGACACATGTTGATGTAGAAGAGACATGAAGAAGAGGGGACACATGTTGATGTAGAAGAGACATGAACAAGTGGATTTTGCATAATAGGTGACCTTTCAAGTTTGATGTGTTGTGTTTTCCTCACCACTTCCAGCACGGACTGCAGCAGCAGGTCGATGTACACGGTGGTGATGCTCGTCCAGTTGTTCACGGGTCGGACTCCACAGTCGTATTTCCTAAGGAGGGTCCGGGTCAGCTGGTTCAGAGCCGACCTCTTGGGCTTCTCTGGGATCCCCTCAGCCAGAGGAGCTGGGTGAAACACAAACAAAGATACAGTCAAAACTGAGCAAAGTGTGTACTGAGGTACCTTTAGTAAAGTATATTCACCACAGTGTAGAAATACAGTAATAGTCCTGCATTCAAAAAAAGTAAATGGCATCAAAATATAGTTAAAGTACCAAAACTAAAAGTACTTATTGTGCAGAATGGGCCATTTCAGAATCATGTATAAACTGAGTTATTATATTAACCAAATGGCTTGCTTGATGCTTTCACAATGTTTACACAATGATATGTTGATTAATAATCATCATTAATTTGGTTTTAATGGCTAAGCAGTCGTGGACAAAAGTAATCAGATCCTCTACTTAAGTAAAAGTACTATTATCACAGTCTATACAGAAGTATTATCAGCTAAATGCACTCGAGTATCAACAGTAAAAGTACTCATTGTGCAGAAGTGTTGTATCATTATGGAATATTATATTATTCAGTTTTTATCATTATAAAATACATATAAGTGTTTTTTAATGTTGTAATTCGTCAATAAGTGGCACATTTTGTAGAAGTACCGAGTACATTGATAACATATTAACACATATTTTTGTAAAATGTAGACAAGAGCCTTATACAATGTAAAGATATTCACAACCTAAGACAATATGTAGCCAGATATTACGATATAGATTAAATATATGAACATTTCCCAGCCTGACCTGCAGATAATTCTTAGAGTAAGAAATTAAATTGTCTTACCTGAGAACAGCAGAGTGAGCCAAATGAGAAACATGACGGTAAAAAAAAGACCCAGATTTTCACTTGAATTTCTGCTGGTTTGTTGACACAAAAATATCCACAATTTGAAGAGTAGCGTACGCTGTGTAGGGAAACAACAATGACGGGCAGTGCAGACATTTTGGTTTCACTGATATCGATTTTCCCTGGCTGGGTAAGGTGATCCATCCCATAATGACTCCCTGAAGGTGTGTGTCGCTGCATTACAGAGGAGCATTTCAACTTCACTCTGTTATTGTGAAGGGGTTTCAACAAATAGAGGATACTTTCTAAACTTTCGCAACTACGCAATTCAGCATTTTATTTATCATTGTGGATTGTGAGTGTTATTTTATTTGCCACGGTACAAATTCCATTACTTGTACATTTAATGGACAATAAAGTATTTTGAATCTGAATCTATTATATATTATAATTGTATGTATATTTCTTTTATTGTGATTATAGAAATGTGTTTTTATGTGATTGTAGTTATTACATGTACAGCACTTTGGCCCGACCAAAAATCGCTTTTAAATGTGCTTTATAAATAAACCTTGATTTGATATTTATTCTATTCTATTTGACTTTTACTGGACATTTTACTTCAACTTCTTATGTTTATATACATATTTCGATTTTATTTGTTATTGCACAATCTTAATTTAACTTACTTCTTAATAAATATACATTTTTCTGTCTTTTATTTCATTTGAAAGACATCAAAATACATTTTAACCCATAAGGACCCACCGTGACACGGGTGTCACATAAACTTTAAATGTTCTGGAAAGTATTTTATCTCATGAAGTCCCTCAGTGACACACACTGAACAGTCTGGTGGGTCATGGGCCAGGTCATGTGATTTAGTGTTCCCATAACAACATGTCCAAGATGTCCATGTGCCAGACTAACACATGTGACATAACTAGCTACATTTCAAAAGCTTTTTTTGTTGTTGCTAAAGGCAAGGCAAGGCAAGGCAAGGCAAGTTTATTTATATAGCACCTTTCAACACAAGGCAATTCAAAGTGCTTTACAAAAATGGAAGACATTATGAAAAGGTCAAATTCAAGCCATTTAAGAATTAAAATGCTTACATAACATGTCCTTTATTACATGTAACCTGTTGTGGAAACATTTATTGATCAAATTGATATGACACAAATGAGATACATATCGCTGTGACACTGTTGTCACATCGGGACTTTAACCCTAAACTTCCACAGTAAACCCGGAGTGACATATATGCACAATTAGAAATATGATTATGATCTGCTCAGTTAATTTATCTGATTCAATTATATTGAGTTAATATGTTCTTATTCTTCAATTCAAAGAATGTTCAAACTAATTTAAACCAAAAAATCATACTCATTAATTAAGTTAAAAATAAGAGTTATTTTACCATTAAAGCCCAATGTGACATATATGTCGGTGGCTGTGGCTCAGTGGTTAGTGTGCTGGACTTCGAATCAGGGGGTAGCAATTTCGAGTCCCACTGCAGTCAGCATGTCGTTGTGTCCCTGAGACACTTCACCCCAAATTGCTCCTGTGGGGATTGACCACAGTACTGAATGTATGTAAGTCGCTTTGGATAAAAGCGTCTAACAAATTACGTGTAATGTAATGTCACATTTAAGATATTTGACACTAGGGGGGGGGGGTTCTTGTCAGAAATGTGTTCTTGGTGGTCTATTTAGTCTAAATTATGTTCCCCTTAATTTCCCCAAAAGTAGGGTTCTTATGGGTTAAATTTGACAAAGCGTGTTTTTTTTTCAATTCATCACAAATCATTTATTGTAAGTTATTAAAGCTGTAAGTTAATATAGTGAGTAACACGTTTTTTAAGTATTATAAAGTGGTAGTACTAGTACAATACTTGAGTAATTGTACTTCCAACATTGATTATATAATACTTTAATACAAAGACATGAACATTACTATTTGTGTTACATATATCTTTGTTAGAGCACTTCTCTATAAATACATTATTTCCAAACCGGAACAGTCAAATCTGTCCTGTCACGTCCGTCGCGACCGTTTCGTGCACGCGCGTGCTTTAACAGGTGAGCGTGCGCAGCTGGCCGGTTGCTCTCGCGGACTGACAGATGGAGTGGTTGCTGTGACTCGCGCTCGGACTCAAAGCAAAGACATTTTTTTATTGAAAAACAGGAGGGAATCAGTTTTAATTGAATCTGCAATGAGAGGGGAACAGATCGAGAATGGAGAGAACTCAACGAACTCGGTGAGGATGAAGGAACTAACGTTACAATATAACACGAGGAACTAACGTGAACACTAACCCCTGTCCAAACCACAGACTGTATAACTAACGGTCCAAACCTGTACTAAAAACCCTCAAAGCTTCTTTTAACATCATTTAATAAAACACTGACATTTCAAACATCATAATACTTAGACAGGAATCTTACTAAGTAGATTCAGTCGAGTTTTCCATTTTCTCATTTAAAATGTTCAATTTAGGACTTTTACATGTCATGGAGTATTTTTAAGACTGTAGTATTAGTACTTGTTTAATGCTCAATATATTAATAAAGCTTATTTTTGTAGCTTCTAAACTAGGGTCTAAATCCTGTAGGCTTAACTAAAATGCCCACTTTTAAAGTTATGTTCAAAATCATTTTATATTCACACTACTAAAAAACACCTTTAAACATTATCATAACATTGTACTTTATTTAATATTAATTTCAACATGTATTTAATATGCCTAAACCTTGCAACTAATATACATGTGCTTCTATATGTGCACATTATCCAAAGATATGTGTTCATAGTATACATTATGTATTTTAATGTGAATTTACTGAAATATCATTCACTTTATTCATCTTTTCACTTTCTGGTGTGATGATTGAACTGTGACAATAACATGTAATATAAATCTAAAATAAAATCCTAATAGTCAGACTAGACTAGATTTGAATTAAGTACATATAAAATACACTTAACATTATTTCAATTAAATCGTATTTGTTTGTTATTAGCGAGCTAGCAGTTCATATTCCTTTAGCTTCTTAGCTGCGTGTTAGCTCGCTAACTTACTGCCATTTGGTTTATTTAAAAAAAAAAAAAAAAGGATGCCTATTTATTATCCAGTTACTATAGTAAATAAATGATAAAAAGCTTCACATCTTAAGTCTGATTTTAATATAATATTTAGACAAGATCGTATTTTATTAACATCTTATTTCAGAAATGTTGCTAGTAAGCTAGCTAGCAGATCATTTATAAGCTAGTTTTTGGCTGCATATTTGCTCGTTGAATTTCTGACGTTTGTTTTTTTAAAAGCTAACTATTCCAGTTAATATAATAAACATATGCTGAAGTCAATGTTAACATCTTAAGTGTTACAGTATGTTGTCAGTTGCTTATTTTAAAGGACACGTCATAGCTGTAGGCCTATAACAAACATAAAAGCTTTTTGTTTTTGACTTCTAACAATCAAAAAGAGGATATAGTTTGACGATTAGCCTATACTATAATCATCATTTTGCTCTTTAGCCATCCACAAAAGTATCTTTATCAATAAGCCTTTATAATAATCATATTTATATTTAGCCAAATGATTTAATGTACTAATGACTCAACAGAATAACATCTTTGTTATTGTTTTACTGTTTGTATGACTCTCTTTCCCATTTCGTATTGACATAGGGATGTTTGTGTCCGTGTGTGTCCGAGTGTGTATGTGTGTGTGTCCGTGTGTGTGAGTGTGAGTGTGTGTCCATTTGAGTGCGAGAGAGAGAGAGAGACCCAGTGCCTTTGTCACTCAGGTCTGGTGGCATGGTGAGTGGAATGATAAACAGAGCCTGTGCTATCCATGTCAGCGGCCCAAAATAGAGGCTAACCAAGAGGGTCTCAGATAGCCCCCCGACTCCATATAAGTCTGCTCAGCCTGTGTGTGTGTGTGTGTGTGTGTGTGTGTGTGTGTGTGTGTGTGTGTGTGTGTGTGTGTTGTGTGTGTGTGTGTGTGTGTGTGTGTGTGTGTGTGTGTGTGTGTGTGTGTTTGGTAGGTACAGCGGGCTTTATATAGCGCCTCTCACTCAGCAGACTTGTGTTATTGCTATACTCATGATGTCTATGAAGTCAAAACATATGACAGCCTTTCTGAGTGTGTGTTTACAAATGTCTTCATGTTGCACAACTGGTTTCCTTAATATATTTGTTGTGTTGTTTTAAAGGACACAGTAGGTTCAAGTAGTTTATTTTACATGTCTCTCAACACAAGATGATAATTCATTGATAAAACACTTTTTTCAAGTCTTCAAACGCTGCATTTAAGGAACAGTTAGGGAAATATACAGTGGTGGAATGTATCAAAGTACATTTACTCAAGTTGACATGAGTATTTTCTTTATCTGCAATTTTATACTTCACTCTACCACAACTCAAAGATTAATATTCTACTTTTTACTCATAATACAGTTTTAGCTACTTTACAAATTGAGATGTTTGAATAAAGAACAGTTTACATTATAATTTAAAATATGATGTTTTGTTTTTCAATTACAGTTTATAGAAGGAGATTTTTTGTGACAAAAATTCATTGGCATCTATAAACATATAAGTTAAAGGGGACCTATCATGCAAAATGCACTTTTGCACGTCTTTTCTACATGAATATGTGTCCCCGGTGTTCCAGGGAACTCACCAAGTGTCAGAAAACACAACCCTCTCTATTTTCCTCCATACCCAAATCTCTAAAAAAGGGGCTGCAACGGATCTGATAAAAACTGATCCAGATTTGAACACTGTCCTGACGTCAGGACGGTGGCGCTACGGCTATTGGGCCAACTCCACCAATCAGGAGGAGACAGCCACGGCCATTGCCGTTCTAAAGCGCTGGAGACGCTGTAGTACATATGCCAGGCCTGTAGATGGTGCTGTTCTCACAGAATCAGCCCTTGCTAAAACAGAGCTGAAAATTGTCAAATTGAGCAAAATGAGGCATGGCTAAAATGCATGATCTGTTTGGTATTTTGAAAAGAAAAAAGTATAAATATGCCTTATATAGGTATGGTCCTACACTATATTATTCAAATATAGCATGATAGGTCGACTTTAACATATAAGTTATTATTAAATGTTATCGAGATGTTCTCGCTTTAGGAACTTTTGCATTCAATACAAACTACAAGTTGCTGATTCTACTTCAATGCAGGAATCTTACTTGTACCAGAGTATTTTTAAAGTTGGGTTTTAGTACTTTTACTTCAGTGAAGGATCTGAATACTTCCTGTTTGTCAGTGTAGTAAATACTATGCAGCTAGTTAGCTTAGCTTTGAGGAAATACTGAAAACACATGATCCATCAATTATAATCTCTGAAGAGTAAATGTGAATATTTGCCATTTTAATTGCAGGTTATGTACTTGACTTATAGCTGAAATCAGTATTTTCCTCTTGTGTAACGTTTTGGGAAGAAAGTGAACAAGCACATTATGAAAAGTCAATCTACTTCTTTAATGATTTGAAGCCACTGAATTTGTTTCAGTCATTGTCCTGTTCAAACTGCCTCATGGACACAGGCCTGACATGCAGGCTGGCATTTGTCCTTCAGATCCATTTATACCCCGTGTGTTCTGCGTCACACGCTAACAGTGAGGCCCACATAAGCTTAATCTTCATGGGGGAAGCATGTTCCCAACAGCAGAACATGACTCATGGATTATTTGAAGCTGATGTACTTGAAGTATTCTTGCTGTTCTGAATGTGTATAATTCAGCTAAATGTAATGTAAGATGGAGCAATCTCGGTTAGAAACGAATCATTTTAAATAAATATATTTACTTTCTATGTGGAAGAAGTGGTAGGAAATTAGCTATATTGCAAAACCTACAATATTATTATTTTCCTATTCCTGTTACACCAATAATGTACTAAGGCTTGGCTATATGTGGAAATTAATATATCAAAAATATTTCTGAATACCTCAATATTTATATTTCGACGATATTGTAGGGTTGACTATTTGTAATTTCACAAAATAGTTTCACATTGATATTTTTGATATATAATCATTATCATTTTATATATCATGGCTTAGTGGGTAAAGGCAAATAATATAAATATTGGTAATTTCAGAAAATTACATCACTTCCCTGCAATGCATCCTTTAAATAAAGGAAATGATCACAATGTAATATTGATATATTTCACAGCCCTTAAAGGTAGGGTAGGTAAGTTTGAGAAACCGGCTCGAGATCGCTAGAATTAGAAAATACACAGCCGGAAAAAATCTGCCACTTCCTCACAGAGCCCCTCCTCCAACACACACGAACGCGCACATGACCAATGAGGGCACGAGATAAGTTTGTGCACAGATGGAAGGCTGACAGGCAGGTAGGCCATCCAGTTATTTTAGCCGGGCCGGCTCAGATGATTGGTCGTGCTTTTTACAGTACTACGGCTTCCACAGATTACATTTATTTATGGATCTTTTGTCAAAGCACTTCAGATATTCATTGCTATCGGGATGTTAAGAGCATTCCATGGAATATAACAACAAGTGTATCTCGAGCCGGTTTCTCAAACTTACCTACCCCACCTTTAACTGTACCCAAAGTATAGCCAGTTGTGGGAAAGTTTTCCTTTTTCTCAGCCAAAATGGAAGTCCATCAAGTCCATCAATAACCCAAACTTCCCGTCTCAAGCTTGACTATTTCTTTATTTCCTGTGTGTCCTCAGCAGAGTGAAATCCTGATGAAGCAGCTGAGGGAGATCACCGGCATCCAGGACTCTCAGATCCTCTGCAGAGCCCTCAATGTAAGACCCTAAAAACTATCATGAGCTTTTATCCTTTCATCATCTCACCCCAACACTCTGAAATGAAGAGGATTAGAAGCATAATGAAGGATAGAAAGGAAATATTCATTAAATGTCAAAACTGTATTTAAGTACACTTTATAAGTGAATTACTTTGTAACCACTCATATCACGGCACTTAAGTATTCATATTATGAAAGTATTTATATTATACCACAGCTTAAAGGGGTCCACTCAGCTCATTTAAATACGCACTACCATGCATTTCATATTTGTTTGCTTCATCCTTATGGTGTATTGCATTAGTACGTCTTCTGCAGGCATTTATTCATTTATTCATTTAACAGGGTCAGTGCACATTAATCAACATTTCTGTAAATGTGCCAGAGTTAGCCAAGAGATTATGTTTCGTCTGTAATCCCTGGACAGATTGTGTAAATCACCCTAAAGACATATTTAATTGTAAACACACAATCAAATAATAACATGCAACATACCGTACTGGAAATCTTAATAATAAAACAAAAAGAACATGTTGGAACACAGGCAGTGGGTTGTAAGGAGCAGAAGATGCTGTCAGTGTTTCAGAGCTTATTCTTCACTAACCATGTTTTGAGTTGGGATTTAAATAAACTAATCTGATTGTAGATGGGATTGAGTTCCTTTGTTGAGCAGCTATTATGCAAAATCCACTTGTTCATGTCTCTTCTTCATCAACATGTGCCCCCTCTTCTTCATGTCTCTTCTACATCAACACGTGTCCCCTCTTCTTCATGTCTCTTCTTCATCAACATGTGCCCCCTCTTCTTCATGTCTCTTCTACATCAACATGTGTCCCCTCTTCTTCATGTCTCTTCTTCATCAACATGTGTCCCCTCTTCTTCATGTCTCTTCTACATCAACATGTGTCCCCTCTTCTTCATGTCTCTTCTTCATCAACATGTGCCCCCTCTTCTTCATGTCTCTTCTACATCAACATGTGTACCCTCTTCTTCATGTCTCTTCTACATCAACATGTGTCCCTTCTTCTTCATGTCTCTTCTACATCAACATGTGTCCCCTCTTCTTCATGTCTCTTCTACATCAACATGTGTCCCCTCTTCTTCATGTCTCTTCTTCATCAAAATGTGTCCCCTCTTCTTCATGTCTCTTCTTCATCAAAATGTGTCCCCTCTTCTTCATGTCTCTTCTTCATCAACATGTGTCCCCTCTTCTTCATGTCTCTTCTACATCAACATGTGTCCCCTCTTCTTCATGTCTCTTCTTCATCAAAATGTGTCCCCTCTTCTTCATGTCTCTTCTTCATCAACATGTGTACCCTCTTCTTCATGTCTCTTCTTCATCAACATGTGTCCCCTCTTCTTCATGTCTCTTCTTCATCAACATGTGTCCCCTCTGTGGAAAGAGACTCTGAAAGTTTCAGGAACAAAGATTCTCTCTCTTTTTGATCCATTTCTATAAAAACCTGTCTGAAAATGAGCTGATCAGATTTTGGCCACTTTATGATGTCATAACGATGTTTTGTCTTGTGTAACCATTAGCCAATCAGCAACCAAGGTAACCCCCCCCCCCTTATCACCTGAATCTCCTCCTAGAGCACCATTGAGTTCTTTGTAACCAAATCTCTCTCAGAGGGGCGTGGGGAGGGGCTCCTTATTTTCATCTAAAGTAACAGACAGAGAATCAGCACTTTGGAAACAGGGCTGAAACAGAGGGGATTATGGGTAATGCTGCAATGATCTGTTTGGTGTTTCAGCCAATCAGAGACAGGCTCTGTATATATCTGAGACCTGTGATATATTGATGAAAAACAGTATGATAGGGGACCTTTAACAGAAAATGAAGACTGACTGAAATAACTTTTCCTGAGTGGAATAATGGAATACTTCATCAACTAATCAATCAAAAATACTTTATTGATCCCACAGGAAAATTGGGCACTATATTAGAATAAAATACATATTTATATAACCATATTATTTCCTAAATGTTCTGCCCTGATCTCTCGTCTCTCAGGCCAGTCAGGGGGACATCGGCCATGCCGTCGGGCTGCTGACCAATCAGCCTGCAGAGCTCCAGGATCCTGAAGATCCTCCAGAGCCGTCTGCAGAGGCCTGGGACAAACAGAAAGGTACGCTGGGAACTAAACAAGTGTGCACGATATTAGATTGGATTAGAAAAGCGCTATATTTGAGTGCAGACAATTGAATATATACATGTGAGTCAGTGTCTCCTGATTGACAATATATGGAGTAATAGCTGAGTGCCAGAAGT
This sequence comes from Trematomus bernacchii, assembly GCF_902827165.1. NCBI lineage: Eukaryota > Metazoa > Chordata > Actinopteri > Perciformes > Nototheniidae > Trematomus > Trematomus bernacchii. Next base: position 415,115 of record NW_022987890.1, on the reverse strand, counting down.
AAATGTGTGAGAGATGGCAATAGTCGAAGGTAACTTGGTAGATTTTCTCAAGTACTGTACTTACTTATTATTGTGTGTTTCTTCAGGACTTCCTAAAGATGAGCTGCAGACGGCCATAGAGCTCAGCCTGCAGGAGTCCCAGAATGCCCAGGAGGAGGAGAGAGAGTTCAACAGGTACAACACAACCTGCTTTTTATATACATGTGTTTTTATTTACTTACTTTAATGAAAACAGTCGATGTGGACACTGAGGGTGTTTCTCAATCGCGAGTAAAGCTGCTTCAGAGCCACTATTTCAAGCATACTACGTCATCGAGTGCCGCCGAAGGACTGTTCCAATCTCCAGCATACTTGGAAATCTACCGAGCCCGGCGTACTCCGTTTGGAGAAATATCGAGGCTGCACATGAGTAGACTCCGCGGTCTTAAAATCCCCACAATGCTTTGCGCACGGACCAATTTCCCCAAATCTGTGGCGGAAGATGTAAGGCGGGGCCTCTCGTATGACGCACACCTGCACACTTGCTAGCCTGTTCCACTCTTTGTTTTCCGAATGCCAGGAAGTATTCTTGACTCGCTTCTGAAGCAAGATGCTCGGCAGACATGTGCTACCAAGCAAGCGTACTTGCGATTGAGAAACACACTGAGTTTTTTTTACCTAGCGCCTACAATGCTCTATTTTCCTAAAGGCGGGTTATTGAGTCTGACAGGAAGTGTTTATAAACGTATTTCTTGATGTTCCAGCGAACAGGTGTCAGAGCGGAGATACTTTTGCCCTATTACCTACAATGCTCTATTTTCCTACAGGCTGTTTATTGAGTCTGACAGGAAGCAGGTTACTAGGTTCCACTTGACTGCGCTTGTATTATAAGTTGTTTATTATTTACACCGAGCAGAGAGTCTAACTATATGTCCTCTACATGTTTCTGACTGTATTTCTTGATGTTCCTGCAGGGCTCTGGAGGCTAGCGCTGAGGAGAGCGCAGCGAGGATGAAGAGGAAGAGGAGTGAAGCTCAGAGTGACATGTGCAATCCGGCAGAGTGGATCCGGCAGGACGAGTGGCCCGTGGGCATCAGAAACGTGGGGAACACCTGCTGGTTCAGCGCCGTCATCCAGGTGAGAGCCTCAAGCAGAAACATGATGAACGCCAGATTAGATAAGGCTTTTATTGATCCTCAGAGGGGAAATAAGCTTGTTGCAGCAGCGGGAGAACAGACATAAGTAGGGGATACATATACAAATAAACATTATTGCAAGAGCATCGAAGAAAACAGCCTATACTTGTTTCCATTTTAGAAATTGGCACCAATGCTGAACTAGCTATTATCCAACCCAGTCTGACGGCATTTCTTGTTATAGTCACGAAATTAATTTAAAGGGGACCTATCATGCAAAATGCACTTTTGTACGTCTTTTCTACATGAATATGTGTCCCCGGTGTTCCAGGGAACTCACCAAGTGTCAGAAAACACAACCCTCTCTATTTTCCTCCATACCCAAATCTCTAAAAAAGGGGCTGCAACGGATCTGATAAAAACTGATCCAGATTTGAACACTGTCCTGACGTCAGGACGGTGGCGCTACGGCTATTGGGCCAACTCCACCAATCAGGAGGAGACAGCCACGGCCATTGCCGTTCGAAAGCGCTGGAGACGATGTAGTACATATGCCAGGCCTGTAGATGGTGCTGTTCTCACTGAATCAGCCCTTGCTAAAACAGAGCTAGAAATTGTCAAATTGAGCAAAAATGAGGCATGGCTAAAATGCATGATCTGTTTGGTATTTTGAAAAAAAAAAAGTATAAATATGCCTTATATAGGTATGGTCCTACACTATATTATTATAATATAGCATGATAGGTCCACTTTAATCTATTGATTCGTGTTCACCAACACGATTTTTGCATCTTTTTCTATGTATGAGCAGATTTACAAGTGTTTAAACCTGAAGTAACTTCTTCCATCTCTGCATTCATCGCAGGACAGCGGCTAGTTAGCTAACTTTATTAGCTAGCAACATTTCGTATGAATTCACTCACTTTTATTTTGACGCTATAATACTTCTACTTAGGTAACATTGTCATGAATGTCTGCTCGAAATGTCATGGCCATCAATCAGTCCTAATTTTCATTTGACAAACCTACCTACTAAAAGAACATTGTACCTTGAAAATCAATAGCGGGTAAATGTGACCTGTTGGCGGTTCTCGTGTTAACAGCAACACTTTCTGACTGAATCCAAGGAGCGACTCCTCTGACTAAACTAAAGTTAGAAACCCAGGAAGGGGAACTCCAGCCCATCAATATGAGTTATTTTAAGCAGCTGGAGACACTTAGAAAGAGTTCAGTGCACCTCATGAACTCGGAGCTGTGTGCTGCTAGTTCATTCTGCAAACTGTCAGGGGGGAAAAGTAAAATACTGCCGTTCCTTGAAGTCCAAAGTGATGTTTTTACTTGCTTTGTGTGTGAAATATAAAACAGAAACAGAAAAAAGCAGACATACTCATTTTTAAAAGGCTTGAAACAGCATGTTCTGCCTTGCAGTAAAAAGAACTTAAATGATTAATCTGTTGTGAAATAGTTAGTGTTTATGTATGTATTTATTTAAACACCATGCATACAAATACATGAGATGATTTATGCCAGATTTCCCTCTTCAGTCTTTAAGGTAGTTCATTGCTTTTAACTGGCTCATTTTGTTCCTACAACTTCTTTGTTTAAAACCCATTTCCCAAATTGTTGTAATTGCAGTTTTTTTCCATCTCTAATGGAGTTTGTATCTTTGGTTTCCAATTAGAAATGTTATAATTTACATTGATTATTAGACGTTGTTGCATCTATAGTCCATGCCGGCGTAAACATCGCTGCTTTTATTGTGTTGTTTGTTTCAACCATTTTACTCTGTAGCACTTTGAGTTTTGTTTACTCAAATGAAAAGTGCGCTTATAAATAAAATGGATTATTATTATGGATTACATGTAATGGGATTAAGTTATCAGGATACATAAAAAAGATAACGGTATTCTCTTACAAGCAGGATAACAATGCTAGTTAAATCTCTGAGCAGAGGACAACCCTAGATATCTTGGTTTCTTCTGTTCTAAGGTCACATTGTTCTGTTCTCTTACTTAATACACTTAAATACTAATGCTGTTACAGGTTTCTGCTGCAGGGGTTTTAGTCTCAGGTGTCAGAAAGCGAAGCCTCGTTGTGATACAAAGAGGATCATTAAATAGAGAGAAGTGATGATGGACTTCCTCGTACCACAGCGAGAGCAGACAGTGATTGTTTGTCTCCACATCGATTCAGCAGGACAGGCGTTAGTAGAAATGGGAAAATGAGGCGATGTTGTTTGAATACAAATGGTGTTGAAATGATACCCCGTTTGCTGTTGTTTTTTTTAACTGAATTGATTGTTGTAGATTCCCAGAGCCTGACTCTTGATAAAGCGCTCTGCCTTCAAAAAGTAATTATGCTATCAGATTAAAGCTGAGTGACCACATGATTCAGTTGTCAGCTCATATTCCCTCCATTATCCTTCCTGGTATAAATTACAGTAAAACTCAGATAAGCCGTAATTGAATTTCCTGCTCGGATGGAAAAATATATATCAAGATATTCAGAAGTGCTCGCCGCCACACACGGCGCATAAAATACCCGTAATAATGAATTTAGTTTATTGGGAGAAGCACAAGAATCTTATAACAGAGAGGCATGGTGTGTAGGCTTGAGAATGATGTGTAGAATACAAATCAACAAAACATAAATTCATGAATTGTTTTCAAACATCATACTCTCTTTTTGTTTGTGATTGAAGCCAATTCTTATTTAAATCTAACGTAGATAAGTTAGTAACTCATATATACCTTATAACAAAGTGGCATGATTTGTAAGCCTCTATCTATATTATATGTAAATTACATTTTAAACAAGAAAACTTAAATCTAACCAGAGCCCAGTCTGCTCTGATTGGTTAGCTGGCCGGCTCTGTTGTGATTGGTCAACCTCTTAAGGCCCGGACACACCAAACTGACACCAAAGAACACGTCCCGACGGACCCGACTGTTGTGTCGCCTCACGTCTCCTGCGTCTTGGCCATGTGTCGCACTGGAACACACCGCAAAGACTTCAGCCGACGGCCAAGAAGTACGTACGCACTGCGCATGCGTGAGTGGCAAAAACTCTCCTTACCAGCAGGCGGCGGTAGTGTGTATTCGTCATTCAAAAGAGGCAACCAGAAGACAGACTGCGTGATATATACAAACAACAAATAGCGTGCGTTCCATGTTCACTCTCGTCCATCACAGACTGTTTCACATAATGACTTATAATCGAAAACATGTTTAGTGCGGTACTGGAAAATGAAAAATAATAGCCGTCTGTGTGTGCCTTCTTCACTTCCGTTTCGCTTCTCATGCACTGATTCGCTAAGCTGAACAGCCAATTAGTGATTTCTTTTGCCGACAGCCTCCCGATTCAACATGTTGAATCGGCGGTGGAAGGTGTCGGCACGGCCGAAAAGACACGACGGGGCGGGACACAACAATCTGAGTAGGGCGACAGGACGCTCATCGACGGCCAGACATCTATCGACGGCCGAAATCGGCTCGGTGTGTCAGGGCCTTTAGAGATGTCCCGCCCCTTAGCCTATCACGTACAATATGTTGGAGCGCTAGCCAATAGGAGCACGAGTGTTCCATAGTGATGTCATTATGTTCCAGAAATGTGGGATTTTGAGCTTTGCAGACCATTTACATGCACAAAAACTTCTATAACACATATATAACAAAAGCATAATAGGTCCCCTTTAATTTGACCGTGATTCAAGTTTTTTCAGGTGAAGTTAATCGTAGTTTTCAAAGTGCTGGTATCAATACGTTTATCATTGCTTTAATTTAATCTCTACATCTATAACAGGTTGTTTTTCTGTCTTCTTGTTGCAGTCTCTCTTCCACCTGCCCGTGTTCAGGAGGCTGGTTCTCAACTACCATCTGTCTGAGAGATTACTGGAGAAGTGTAAGAGCCATTCTGTGAGTAAACACTCTGCTCTACCGCCAACAAAAGACACATATTGTGTTATAGGTTATTTATTTCTAACAATGTCTAATTCTTGTACACTAAGGAGAAAAGGTGAACAAGCTGTGGGGATGTTTTGTTAATATAGACGCAGCCACTATGTGATATATAACAATAATAATCAATATTCAACTGTGTACTACTGGCTACGCATCATTACTGTATTGCACTTATAGCAATAATCTGCTTTTTGAGCTTTATTTATCTCATTATAAATATGAATTACACTACTGTATTCATTGTACATATCTTTACATCATTTACTGTTCGTTTTTGTAGTTCGTTCGGGGTAAATAAAGTATTCCTGATTCTGATTTAACAATAATAACCTTTATTATATATATATATATATATATATATATATAGCACCTCCCAAACACAGTTACAAAAGACTTTCCAAATAAAGACAGAAACACATGTCCGGCAGTGGCTCAGTCAGTAGGGGCTTGGACTGTGAGCCGTAGGGTCTCCGGTTCAAGTCCCCGACCAGACCTAAATATGGAGTGTGGACTGCTACTTGGAGAGGTAGCAGTTCACCTCCCGCCCTGCCATGGTGCCCTTGAGCAAGGCAAAACCAAACAAAGACTGCATCAAAGGAGACATTCATTATTAGAGCACGCTGGAGTTGGTTTTCTAAATGAACAGGTGAGACTGTGAGACCCTGAGACCCTATCTTGTGAACAGGACAAGAGGAACATGGCCTTCATGCAGGAGCTGCGCTGTCTCTTCGCTCTGATGGTGGGATCCTCTCGCACGTTTGTGGACCCGTCGGCTGCCGTGGAGCTGCTGAGAGACGCCTTCAGGACCAGCGAGGCCCAGCAGGTACTTAACTTAAACTTAAAAAACTTAACTTAAGGTCCTGTTGTATTTTTGACTTTTGACTTCAATTATCCAGAATATTTTATACTGTTTTGTTGAATTGTTTATATTTGATATAATATTTGTTCCTTTTTTTCCTTTTTTCCTTTTATTTGTAATTGTTAATTGTCTTTTTCTCTTTTTTTAAGTATTTAAAGTATTGTACTTTAATGTCTGAACACAATTCTGTTTCTGTGACGAAATAATTTCCCAAATTGGGATCCTACCTACCTACCTACCGACCTACCGACCTACCTACCTACCTACCTACCTACCGACCTACCGACCTACCGACCTACCGACCTACCTACCTACCGACCTACCTACCTACCGACCTACCGACCTACCGACCTACCGACCTACCGACCTACCTACCTACCTACCTACCTACCTACCGACCTACCGGCCTACCGACCTACCGACCTACCGACCTACCGACCTACCTACCTACCTACCTACCTACCTACCTACCGACCGACCGACCGACCGACCGACCGACCGGATGGATCATTTCCTTAGGAGGGAAATGAGGCCCTTTTTTGTGTTTTGAAGGGAAAATATTAGTAGTTTTTGAACTAATACTGATCTTAATCTAATGTTTTTTTATTTCAGGACGTCAGTGAATTTTCCCACAAACTGCTGGACTGGCTGGAGGACGCGTTTCAGCTCGCTGCCAAAGAGTAAGTTAAAAGTGTACGTCCTTCACGTGCAGGGACTATTCTCCTTCTCCCTTTGTTTACTGTTTTAAACTGATATCAAATGTCATGTTTTTACTTTTAGTAAAGTTGAAGACAAACAGAAGAACCCAATGGTCCAGCTTTTCTACGGTACCTTTGTGACAGAAAGAAGACACGAAGGTATGAGTTTCTGTCCCTGTGAAAATCAATATGAATTGATTGTTGGTATAATGTGAAATAGAACATTCCCTACCAAGAAGTTGGTCACAATGCGAATATTGCCAGGGCTAAGTAGGTATGGATAGCAGTAGCTGTTTTCGAACTTTTTCCTAAAAATGTCAAAATTCTGACTTTTTCCTCAAAATGTCAAAATTCTGACTTTTTCTCAAAATGTCAAACTTCTGACTTTTTCTCAAAATGTCAAAATTCAGACTTTTTCTCAAAATGTCAAACTTCTGACTTTTTCTCAAAATGTCAAACTTCTGACTTTTTCCTCAAAATTGTGACTTTTTCTGAAAATGTCAAACTTCTAATTCTGACTTTTTCAAAATTCTGAATTTTTCTCCATAATTCTGAATATTTCCTCAAAATTCTGAATATTTCCTCAAAAATCTGAATTTTCCCTCAAAATTCTGAATATTTCCTCCAAATTCTGAATATTTTCTCAAAATTCTGAATTTTTCCTAAAAATTCTGACTTTTTTCTCAAAATTCGGACTTTCTCAAAATCTGGAAGTAGTCATCACATACAGAGCATCAACTAGTTCCTGAACAGTGTCCTTCACATGCTGATATCCAAGAGAGGGAGTTACACAGTCACAAGATGGAGGAATAGAAAGCAGTATTCAATGTTTACTTCAGATTAGCTCCACGGCAGAAATGATCATGCTTGTCATATGTCTATCTCCATAGAGGCTGAATCATCATGTTAATCACATAGCTATCATATGCCTCAAACAGTCCTGATGCTCTTCTAGGTAATCACACATCCTGTCATGTACACAGCTACAGTTGGGATACCTTTGTTATCATGTGTACTCTGATACTGGAAGAGTACATTCAGTATTTTCTCAACATTATCTAACACTTACTTTCTGGAGCTTTATTTTTGAATTATTAATCAGTGTGCAGGATCAAGCTGATAATATATACTTGTTATACATCAACAAAAATAAACAAGATGAGATGTTCATCCGTGTGAATGTTGTTTCAGGTAAGACGTTGTGTAACATCGAGCAGTTTGGACAGTACCCTCTGCAGGTGAACGGCTTCAACAACCTGGACGAGTGTCTGGAGGGAGCGATGGTGGAGAGAGAGATCGAGTCTCTGCACGCAGATCACAGCGTCACGCCTGGACGAGAGGTGGATAACTTCATAGCACTTTACGACATATCATATTCTATTTACATGTATATAGACTTTTTGCACTACTTTTTATTTGTATTTTATATTTTTGTATTTTATTATATATGTTGGATTGTTGGAGAACAATGACACTTATATAGGGCTTTTCTAAAAACTTTCATTTCTACACTGTAGCTTTGTGCATATGACAATAAAACCTTTGAATCTTGAATCTAAAATACAGTTCATACAATATAATGTTGTCTTGTAAATTAAACCAACCAACAAGAACAGCCTTTTGAGAAATTGAGAAGAATAATTGTAGTTTTTTGGGTGTTTTTTACTTTCACTCTTTTAGATTTTTCTGCATTGGGTATTTCAACTGAGAATACTTTAAGTACATTTAGCTGATTATACTTACTTTATTTATTTTTTATTCATATTTTCAATGAAGGACTTTAACAAAATAACATTTTTAAGAGTGTTAAGAAATAGATATTTTCTGCATCGGCTACTTTAATAAGTACTTTAATAATATAAACATTTTGCTGGTTATACCTACTTTTACTTAAAGTGGACCTATCATGCAAAATGCACTTTTGTACATCTTTTATACATGAATATGTGTCCCCGGTGTTCCAGGGAACTCACCAAGTGTCAGAAAACACAACCCTCTCTATTTTCCTCCATACCCAAATCTCTAAAAAAGGGGCTGCAACGGATCTGATCAAAACTGATCCAGATTTGAACACTGTCCTGACGTCAGGACGGTGGCGCTACGGCTATTGGGCCAACTCCACCAATCAGGAGGAGACAGCCACGGCCATTGCCGTTCGAAAGCGCTGGAGACGCTGTAGTACATATGCCAGGCCTGTAGATGGTGCTGTTCTCACTGAATCAGCCCTTGCAAAAACAGAGCTAGAAATTGTCAAATTGAGCAAAATGAGGCATGGCTAAAATGCATGATCTGTTTGGTATTTTGAAAAAAAAAAAGTATAAATATGCCTTATATAGGTATGGTCCTACACTATATTATTCAAATATAGCATGATAGGTCCACTTTAAGTTGACTTTCAATTTCTATTATATTTTCATCATTTTGATGCTCTGCTAATACTGTTGTTTTTCTTTTGGTTGCAGAGATGGTTCAAAAAGTTACCCCCAGTCTTGACATTCGAGCTGTCGAGATTTGAGTTCAACACTCAGCTCGGTCGCCCCGAAAAGATTCACAAGAAACTGGAGTTCCCTCAAATCATTTATATGGACAGGTGAGCTTCTTCTAAGACCATAGTGTTATTTGTACTTAAGTTAAGGATCTGAGTACTTCTTCCAACACTGAAGTATTATTGTATCGTACAAATGAAGAAGGGAAGATGAATGCCTTACATATTGATTTTCGATTTGCAGATATCTTCACAAAAACATAAACCAGACCCACGAGAGGAGAGGAGACGTGAAAAAACTGAAGGATCAACTCGCAGCTCTGCAACAGAAACTTGAGTGGTATGAGACCTCAGATATTACTTTATAATCTGCAGGAATGAGTCCTAAAACCCTGAAATGAGTCAGCATTTTTAGCACTTTCTGTTCCTCATCTAGAAGTCAATGGTTTTGTGAACGTGTTTTTGGTCAGAAGCCTAAAATAAGGTCTGTGCTGAAGACATTTTTTTGGTTTACAACATAAAATACGTCAGTCAATACCCCACTGATGAATACAAAATGCGGTGGCCCAACATTAGCCACCTTTAGCTTAGCGGTGGTGACGTAAAGTCATGTGACCGTGCTGTAGTTCCTTTATAGCCCAACATTAGCCACCTTTAGCTTAGCGGTGGTGACGTGAAGTCATGTGACCGTGCTGTAGTTCGTTTATAGCCCAACATTAGCTGCCTTTAGCTTAGCGGTGGTGACGTGAAGTCATGTGACCTTGATGTAGTTTCTTTATAGTCCAACATTAGCTGCCTTTAGCTTAGCGGTGGTGACGTTAAGTCATGTGACCGTGCTGTAGTTCCTTTATAGCCCAACATTAGCTGCCTTTAGCTTAGCGGTGGTGACGTTAAGTCATGTGACCTTGATGTAGTTTCTTTATAGCCCAACATTAGCCATTTTAGCTTAGCGGTGGTGACGTTAAGTCATGTGACCTTGATGTAGTTCCTTTAGAGCCCAACATTAGCTGCCTTTAGCTTAGCGGTGGTGACGTTAAGTCATGTGACCGTGCTGTAGTTCCTTTATAGCCCAACATTAGCCGCCTTTAGCCCAACATTAGCTTTTTACTTCAAAAATCCTAAAGTGGTGTTAATATCTAGAGATTATCCAGCTGAACAAAATGTGTAAGTATTAAAAACCAATGTTAATCCAAAAACCAATGCAAAATCGAATTGGCTTTTTGTGGAGGGAACCAGGGAGATGCTGCCTTCACACTACAAAATACGTCATCACTGCACTGCTCTGTGTTCCACTTTGTGAGTCACAAATCTTTAACTTTCTTTATCGGCAGCTATAAGAACTACGGCTCCGGACCCTCGAAGTATCCTCTGGCCGACATGTTGCAGTTTATTCTGGAGTTCGCCACCACCAAACCCTCCAGTGTTTCCCCCGCTGAAGACCTGAGAGCTGCTTCTCCTGCGAGCCTCCTCCCCAATGAACCCCTCCCCAAAGACAACAGGTGGAGTACACACAGGCAGGGGGGGTGTAACTGTGTATATTTAGTAACTGACTTGTACGCTACTTGAGTATTTCCATTTCCTGCTCTGTTTCAATATTTTTATTTTTTATTTTCAGGTGAGACAATACAAAAATCCTTAGGGACAACACAACACATAATAAAACCCACAAAACAATAACAACAAACAATGACAAAAACAGACAAACAGCCACAGTAGCAACCTAGTACTATTTATTTTAGAAAGGGGCAGGTAATTAAATGTAATTAGTTAATAAAATGTAATGTTTTTTTTGTTCCTAACAGGTTTTGAACTTTTACCCGAGTTAGACTTTAAAGCAGGGTGTCAAACTCAAGGCCCGGGGGCCAAATCCGGCCCGCAACTTCATTTAATGTGGCCCCACAAGAGCTCTGAAAGAATATAATACGTTTATTATACGGTTACATGCCGATTTACAGAAGTACGTTGCCCATTAACTACATGTCCCACAATGCATCTCAAATATGACTTTTTTTCAGAATTTGACTTATCTTCAAAATTTCACTTTTTTTTACATTTTCAATTTTTTTCCAGAATTTGGCTTTTTAAAAAATAATCATTTTGTGACATTCTCACTGAAGAGACTTCCAATGATTTGCCCTAGACTTCTGCTTTCAGACGTAGTTAATTATGAAGTTATTACCCTATCCGATAATGATCCAATGCAGAGGCAATAATGTCATATAATACATACGTTTATATTAAATATTTACATATGTATTTTCATATAGTCTTAAAGTTACAACCGGCCCTTTGAGTGCAACCAAAATGCTGATGTGGCCCGTGATGAAATTGAGTTTGACACCCCTGCTTTAAAGGGTTAGTAGTTGGACCCACTTCCAACCTTTTCTTTGCTTCCCTCAGTGAACCCACAGACGCAGATTCATCGGAGGATCCTGTTGCCGGTGTTTCCAGTTGTCAGCGGACCCCGATCTATAAACCCTTCACCCAGTGCAGACTCCCCATAGACTGCCCCCCCCACCCGGCCCCCCACAGCGTCTCTGAGGAGGAGCTGCACTTTGTGAAGAGCTGCCTGCAGCGCTGGAGGACCGAAGTAGAGAACGACATCAACGGTATGCACAAAAAAGTCTTGATAAGATAAGAGATAAGAAGTACTTTATTGATCCCAATTTGGGAAATGTTTGCGTTGCAGCAGCATAAAAAGACTTGGCATTGTACAATACAAATTAAAAGACTAGAAATAAACAAGAAGGGAGAAAATATACATGTTGAATTTACCAATGAACAATAACAAGATATAAAGCAAGTTATTAGTTGATGTGCTTTAGATATTATCTGTTGCTGCTCAATGGTCCACTTCAAAGTCAAAGTCAACTTTATTGTCTGTGTGTACAGACAGAGAGATCGAAATACCGTTTCCCACAATCCCAAATACAAAAAATACAAATATATATAAAAATATGTATACAAATATGTATATACCTATACACAATCAACAGACACATGTATACATATGCACACATTAAAGGTGGGGTAGGTAAGTTTGAGAATCCGGCTCGAGATACACTTTTTGTTATATTCCATGGAATGCTCTTAACATCCCGATAGCAATGAATATCTGAAGTGCTTTGACAAAAAATACATAAATAAATATCATCTGTGGAAGCTGTAGTACTGTAAAAAGCACGACCAATCATCTGAGCCGGCCCGGCTAAAATAACTGGATGGCCTACCTGCCTGTCAGCCTTCCATCTGTGCACAAACTTATCTCGTGCCCTCATTGGTCATGTGCGCGTTCGTGTGTGTTGGAGGAGGGGCTCTGTAAGGAAGTGGCAGATTTTCTCCGGTTGTGTATTTTCAAATTCTAGCGCACTCAAGCCGGTTTCTCCAACTTACCTACCCCACCTTTAAGACATGAATAAAAGCACAAGAATCAATATATACAAAATAACAGTCACTTCAATATCTTTGGGAAATGTAAATTAGTGCAAGACTGCCCATCGCAGCGTAAAAAGTGTCTGGTGCTGGATGTGAGTGTCTGAGTGTGTGTGGTGTGTTAAAGTCCAGTGGGGGTAACTTTCCTCAGAAGTTAGTTGTAGGGATGCATAATGATATTATCTAATTGGTATCAATTTCAAATATCTGCATCGGCCAAAAATGATGCATGTACTGCGATATGAAGATATGCGATAGAGTTTAAGGGGCTTGCATAAGGACATATTCCACAGATCGTGCAGAGAGTGGTCACTTTTGACTCTAAAATCACAGTGAAACCTGACGTGCTTCTCCTACCAGATCCTACCTCAATATCAGGCTTTTAAAATTAGAATGACTGCTGGAAGTGAGGAAAAAACGTCAACGCACCTTAGGGAAAAACACTTCATTGGTGCAGAGCTGATTAGATAGATGGAAATAAATGTTAATTGTTGAGTAATATTCGTTTGAATTGAAACAGCGACATCTCTCCCAAACTTCCCCATTACGAGGCAAATAGTAGGTTAAAGAACAAAAAGTGCTGAATTCATTTTTATGTTTTCATCCGTGACTCCCCCAATCTCACCATGTTCAAATCACAAATCAAAACTCACCTCTTCAGAACCGATTTTAAAGGTGGGGTATGTAATTCACTTCAGAAACACTTGTTATATTCCATGGAATGCTCTTAACATCCCGATAGCAATGAATATATTAAATGCTTTGACAAAAAATCCATAAAGAAATATCATCTGTGGAAGCTGTGGTACTGTAAAAAGCACGACCAATCATCTGAGCCGGCCCGGCTAAAATAACTGGATGGCCTACCTGCCTGTCAGCCTTCCATCTGTGCACAAACTTATCTCGTGCCCTCATTGGTCATGTGCGCGTTCGTGTGTGTTGGAGGAGGGGCTCTGTAAGGAAGTGGCAGATTTTTCCAGTTGTGTATTTTCAAATTCTAGCGCACTCGAGCTGGTTTCTCCTTTCTTACCTACCCCACCTTTAAGTGTCTTTGAGTTTCAAGAAAAGCGCTCTATAAATAAAATGCATTATTATTATTATCATGTCTTCTGTTCTGTGTTTGTGTTCCAGAGCTAAAGGCCAGCATTGAAAGGCTCACTCAGATGCTTGAGGCCATGTACACAGACAACAACCTCTGCCAGGTAAGACTGACATTACATAAGTCACTTTAACACACTGCAGCTTTTACATCTACTGCTGCAAAACGTGCGTTAGTGAAAGATTTGTGGAAGTGAGATTGGAAATGCAGGACTTTAACTTGTTATGGAGCGTATTACTTCTTCTTTCAGGGTGTCCGCGGGGTCTTAAAAAGTATTAAAAGTTGATAAATCAATTTAGTGAAAATGAAGGCTATTAAAAAGTATTAAAAAGTATTAAACAGCATTTTCCAAGGTATTACATTTTGTAGCTAGTTTCCAATAAGTATATGAATTGTCCAAAGAGGTTGTATTCTACAGTCTGCCTGAATGTAATCATTGCGTAGGTGTGTAGTGTGATTCTGTGTAGTTTATTGATGGCATCCCGTTGGATTTGACGTCGTCTGAACAGGACATCGCACGCTCACTGCTTGATAGCGTGAAGGTCCGTTTACGCCGGTTGTTAAACAACATCGTTATGGGGAAATGCAAGTCTGCGTCCAAATGGTTGGAAGATAAGGAGGAAGGACAATCAATACTATGTATAGTCAATGTGAGGTCAAGTGTGTCGCCAAGGTAACCGGTTAAAACTCCAAGTGGCGATGAGGTCTTAAAATGTATGGAAAGGGTCTTAAAAAAGGTCTTAAAAGGAATTACATGTGACTTCAGGACTCCTGCATATACCATGTCTTTAGTAAAGGATCTCATTACTCCTCTGATCCCCGCTTCAGTGTTTTATATGATATTAAGGTTTTTAGTAATTCTTCTTTAGTAAAGGAACGCAATACAATACAATACTTCCCCTGATGCCTAACGCTTCAGTGTTTTCTATTCACTGCCGTCTCTTTCTCTCCTGATATTTAGGTGCCCTACAGACTTCACGCGGTGCTCGTCCACGAAGGCCAGGCGTCAGCAGGTCATTACTGGGCGTACATCTACGACCACGCCAACAAGCGCTGGATGAAGTACAACGACGTGAGCATCACTGAGTCGTCGTGGGAGGAGCTGGAGAGAGACTCCTTCGGGGGGATGACCAACGCCAGCGCCTACTGCCTGATGTACATCGACGACAGGCTACCAACCCTCACTACAGGTACACTGTGCTGTGTGTTTCAGTTCATTTGCTTCACATTTAGCTCATGCTCTTATCCAAAACTAGAGCAGCAAGAATCCTGCACGTACACAAGCTCTCCACTAGTCCATATCGATAATACTTCGATTCATTCTGCAGCCCTTAATCTGTTTAGCGTAGCAAACTGAAAGCATTATTTCAGGAATAAAGTTATTTTAATGGCCATTATGTTCACAATAGATCAGTTACTGTGTCTGTGTTGTAGATAGTATTCTCTTTTTTATTTACACACAACACCTACTGCACGTCTTTCCGTCCTTAGAGAGGGATCGTCCTCTGTTGCTCTCCTCGTGGTTTCTAACATTTGATCCCTTTTAACTGTGGGGCTTCTTCGGGAATGTTGTATTGTTTTCTGTAATGGTCTAAGACTCTAAGCACAGAATGTTCTGTATTAACTGTAAAGCCCGCTGAGACAGATATCAAATGTGTGATATTGGGCTTTATAAATAAACTTTGATTGAAGAAGAAGAAGATTAACCTTTTAAAATTTCAGTTAAATTCAGTGTTTCACTCTGGCTTGTATATTCAAGTAGGTGCACACATGCACATGCAATACACACACAGTTATACACACTATACAGAATACACATGCACATCTGGAGAGGGCCAGAGCGAAGAGGCTGCAGTCTAGCCGGCACCAGCGATCAGTTGGGGGTTCGCTGCCTTGCTCAAGGGCACCTCGGCAGGTGAACTGGCACCTCTCTAGCTACCAGTCCACTCCGTGTTTTATAATTGTTTTGGTCGATCGGGAGTCGAACCGGTGACTCTTCGGTCCCAGGGATTGATAGTGTTTTTTTTTTTGTGAAAGTCTTTTAACTGACACTACCACTCTTCCCCTCCAGAAGCCACAGATGACGAGACAGGCCAGGTTCTTCACGGCATTGAATCCCTTCCTCCGGTTCTCCGGCGCTACGTCAGCGAGGATAACCGCTGGTTCCAGCAGGAGCTCAGCGAGTGGGAGGAGCAGTTCTGCCAGACGGCGGCTCCACAGGGAGGATCCACTGACCCCCGTCCAAATGAGAAACTCCAGACTGCAGTGGAGCCGGCACCTCAGTCAGGACCGTCTGAAGAAGAGCTGGAAGAGGAGGAGGCTTCTTCAGAACCACAACCGGACCCAGAAGCAGAGGAAGATCCTGAGCCCGATCCCAGAGAGAAGCCTGAAGGTCTGTAGATGTTTACACTGGTGGAGAGTACATTTACTCAAGTGCTATACTGTAGACCTCCACCAACCACCTTTGAAGTAAGGGTTTTAAAAAAGTGGTCAATGAATACTATAACTGAACTGCTTGGGAAATGTTCCCGTTGAGTTCATTTCGCTCAATTAAGAATTAAAAAACAATAGAATATGTTGTGCCTCTGACAGCCCTTACCAAACTTCACGTGGCTAAGAAAAGTAAAAGTCTAGGATGAGCTGCTGTCACTGAAAAAGCACAAGAAAAACTGTGATTACAAATGTGTGATCTAAAAACAGAGATGAATACCTGTATTCTATTCTCAGAGCAAAGTCAAATGCTAACAATTAGCTTTGCGCTACATTTATGTGAATGAACTAGGGCTGTCAGTCGATTAAAATATTTAATTGCGATTAATCGCATGATTGTCCATAGTTAATCGCGATTAATCGCAAATTAATCACACATTTTTTACCTGTTCTAAATGTACCTTAGAGGGATATCTTTCAAGTTTTTAATACTCTTATCAACATATGAGTGGACAAATATGCTTTATATGTTTGTTTATTATCATTTGAACATTACAAATATTCGCTTCAATTCAACCTGGAACCTCTCTCATACAATAAGTGTGTGTGTGTGTGTGTGTGTGTGTGTGTGTGTGTGTGTGTGTGTGTGTGTGTGTGTGTGTGTGTGTGTGTGTGTGTGTGTGTGTGTGGAGAGACACTGTGATGGATCGTTGCAGCTCAAGGCATATATGCTCGAACGGGAGCTGCCTGGACGCTGCAATCATGTTGCGCGTACTATCCGTGCTGAATGTGCTGACTTTTCGTACAATGTCCCACTGTCTGGCTACCTGCATAAAGTCAAGTGCTCGGCGCAGTTGTCGGCGAAATGTCATTGAAACAGCTCCTTATATCCGTTAGCGCAGCTAGCTAGCACCAGATGCTAACAACACGTAAGGTGTGCCTCGCTCGCGCGAGTCGCACCACACATACATACTCCCTCCCGGTCCTCCCGATGGCCAGTCCGGGCCTGCCAGTGAGCGTGGAAGTGTGGTCTGCCACAAGCGGGCGGTAGGAGCGGGGCTGTCAGCATCAGCTTGTCGATGGTATTTTAAACTCGATGCGCTCTGAAACTACGGCGGCCGAGGACAAAAAATACACATGCGTTAAAATAATTAGTGGCGTTAATTTTTTTTTGCGTTAACGCGTTATTAACGCGTTAACTTGACAGCCCTAGAATGAACATCTTACCTGTGAACCATGTGCCTCGTACGGGGCACCAACTTTCTAAATACACGCAAAGCACATTTAAGGAAACAATAGTGAAAATAAATCTTTAATGTCCACATGGAATAGTTTTGTTTACCTTTGCTTTTTGGTAACATGTGTCGTACACCCCTCACCTAACTCCAAGTGGCTACAAAAAGCCTAGGATTAGCCTCTTCACCGTAACTGTGATCACAAAATTGAGATCCAAAAACAGAGATTCTCGGAGCAAAGTCAAATTCTAGCAATTAGCCTTGCGCTACATTTATGTGAATGAACATCTTACCTGAGCACCCTGTGCCTCGTACGGGGCACCAACTTTCTAAAGTACGGGGCACCAACTTTCTAAAGTACGGGGCACCAACTTTCTAAAGTACGGGGCACCAACTTTCTAAAGTACGGGCACCAACTTTCTAAAGTACGGGCACCAACTTTCTAAAGTACGGGCACCAACTTTCTAAAGTACGGGGCACCAACTTTCTAAAGTACGGGGCACCAACTTTCTAAAGTACGGGCACCAACTTTCTAAAGTACGGGCACCAACTTTCTAAAGTACGGGGCACCAACTTTCTAAAGTACGGGGCACCAACTTTCTAAAGTACGGGCACCAACTTTCTAAAGTACGGGGCACCAACTTTCTAAAGTACGGGGCACCAACTTTCTAAAGTACGGGGCACCAACTTTCTAATGTACGGGGCACCAACTTTCTAAAGTACGGGGCACCAACTTTCTAATGTACGGGGCACCAACTTTCTAAAGTACGGGGCACCAACTTTCTAAAGTACGGGGCACCAACTTTCTAAAGTACGGGCACCAACTTTCTAAAGTACGGGCACCAACTTTCTAAAGTACGGGGCACCAACTTTCTAAAGTACGGGCACCAACTTTCTAATGTACGGGGCACCAACTTTCTAAAGTACGGGGCACCAACTTTCTAAAGTACGGGGCACCAACTTTCTAAAGTACGGGCACCAACTTTCTAAAGTACAGGGCACCAACTTTCTAAAGTACGGGGCACCAACTTTCTAAAGTACGGGGCACCAACTTTCTAAAGTACGGGGCACCAACTTTCTAAAGTACGGGGCACCAACTTTCTAAAGTACGGGGCACCAACTTTCTAAAGTACGGGCACCAACTTTCTAAAGTACAGGGCACCAACTTTCTAAAGTACGGGGCACCAACTTTCTAAAGTACGGGGAACCAACTTTCTAATGTACAGGGCACCAACTTTCTAATGTACGGGCACCAACTTTCTAAAGTACGGGCACCAACTTTCTAAAGTACGGGCACCAACTTTCTAAAGTACGGGGCACCAACTTTCTAAAGTACGGGCACCAACTTTCTAAAGTACGGGCACCAACTTTCTAATGTACGGGCACCAACTTTCTAAAGTACGGGCACCAACTTTCTAATGTACGGGGCACCAACTTTCTAAAGTACGGGCACCAACTTTCTAAAGTACGGGCACCAACTTTCTAAAGTACGGGGCACCAACTTTCTAATGTACGGGGCACCAACTTTCTAAAGTACGGGCACCAACTTTCTAATGTACGGGGCACCAACTTTCTAAAGTACGGGCACCAACTTTCTAAAGTACGGGGCACCAACTTTCTAAAGTACGGGCACCAACTTTCTAAAGTACGGGCACCAACTTTCTAAAGTACGGGCACCAACTTTCTAAAGTACGGGCACCAACTTTCTAATGTACGGGGCACCAACTTTCTAAAGTACGGGCACCAACTTTCTAAAGTACGGGGCACCAACTTTCTAAAGTACGGGCACCAACTTTCTAAAGTACGGGCACCAACTTTCTAAAGTACGGGCACCAACTTTCTAATGTACGGGCACCAACTTTCTAAAGTACGGGCACCAACTTTCTAATGTACGGGCACCAACTTTCTAAAGTACGGGCACCAACTTTCTAAAGTACGGGCACCAACTTTCTAATGTACGGGCACCAACTTTCTAAAGTACGGGCACCAACTTTCTAATGTACGGGCACCAACTTTCTAAAGTACGGGCACCAACTTTCTAAAGTACGGGCACCAACTTTCTAAAGTACGGGCACCAACTTTCTAAAGTACGGGCACCAACTTTCTAATGTACGGGCACCAACTTTCTAAAGTACGGGCACCAACTTTCTAAAGTACGGGGCACCAACTTTCTAATGTACGGGCACCAACTTTCTAATGTACAGAGCACCAACTTTCTAATGTACGGGCACCAACTTTCTAAAGTACGGGCACCAACTTTCTAAAGTACGGGCACCAACTTTCTAAAGTACGGGCACCAACTTTCTAAAGTACGGGCACCAACTTTCTAATGTACGGGGCACCAACTTTCTAAAGTACGGGCACCAACTTTCTAAAGTACGGGCACCAACTTTCTAATGTACGGGGCACCAACTTTCTAAAGTACGGGCACCAACTTTCTAAAGTACGGGCACCAACTTTCTAATGCACGGGCACCAACTTTCTAAAGTACGGGCACCAACTTTCTAAAGTACGGGGCACCAACTTTCTAAAGTACGGGCACCAACTTTCTAAAGTACGGGCACCAACTTTCTAAAGTACGGGCACCAACTTTCTAAAGTACGGGCACCAACTTTCTAATGTACGGGCACCAACTTTCTAATGTACGGGGCACCAACTTTCTAAAGTACGGGCACCAACTTTCTAAAGTACGGGCACCAACTTTCTAAAGTACGGGCACCAACTTTCTAAAGTACGGGGCACCAACTTTCTAATGTACGGGGCACCAACTTTCTAAAGTACGGGCACCAACTTTCTAAAGTACGGGCACCAACTTTCTAAAGTACGGGGCACCAACTTTCTAATGTACGGGGCACCAACTTTCTAAAGTACGGGGCACCAACTTTCTAAAGTACGGGGCACCAACTTTCTAAAGTACGGGCACCAACTTTCTAAAGTACGGGCACCAACTTTCTAAAGTACGGGGCACCAACTTTCTAAAGTACGGGGCACCAACTTTCTAAAGTACGGGCACCAACTTTCTAAAGTACGGGCACCAACTTTCTAATGTACGGGCACCAACTTTCTAATGTACGGGCACCAACTTTCTAAAGTACGGGCACCAACTTTCTAAAGTACGGGCACCAACTTTCTAATGTACGGGGCACCAACTTTCTAATGTACGGGGCACCAACTTTCTAATGTACGGGGCACCAACTTTCTAAAGTACGGGCACCAACTTTCTAATGTACGGGGCACCAACTTTCTAATGTACGGGGCACCAACTTTCTAATGTACGGGGCACCAACTTTCTAATGTACGGGCACCAACTTTCTAAAGTACGGGGCACCAACTTTCTAAAGTACGGGGCACCAACTTTCTAATGTACGGACACCAACTTTCTAAAGTACGGGCACCAACTTTCTAATGTACGGGGCACCAACTTTCTAATGTACGGGGCACCAACTTTCTAATGTACGGGGCACCAACTTTCTAAAGTACGGGCACCAACTTTCTAATGTACGGGGCACCAACTTTCTAATGTACGGGGCACCAACTTTCTAATGTACGGGGCACCAACTTTCTAATGTACAGAGCACCAACTTTCTAAAGTACGGGCACCAACTTTCTAATGTACGGGCACCAACTTTCTAATGTACGGGCACCAACTTTCTAAAGTAC
This sequence comes from Trematomus bernacchii, assembly GCF_902827165.1. Classification (NCBI taxonomy): domain Eukaryota; kingdom Metazoa; phylum Chordata; class Actinopteri; order Perciformes; family Nototheniidae; genus Trematomus; species Trematomus bernacchii. The sequence continues at coordinate 394,143 of NW_022987890.1, read as the reverse complement.
GGGCACCAACTTTCTAATGTACGGGGCACCAACTTTCTAATGTACGGGCACCAACTTTCTAATGTACGGGCACCAACTTTCTAAAGTACGGGCACCAACTTTCTAATGTACGGGCACCAACTTTCTAAAGTACGGGCACCAACTTTCTAAAGTACGGGCACCAACTTTCTAAAGTACGGGCACCAACTTTCTAAAGTACGGGCACCAACTTTCTAAAGTACGGGCATCAACTTTCTAATGTACGGGCACCAACTTTCTAAAGTACGGGCACCAACTTTCTAATGTACGGGGCACCAACTTTCTAATGTACGGGGCACCAACTTTCTAATGTACGGGGCACCAACTTTCTAAAGTACGGGCACCAACTTTCTAATGTACGGGGCACCAACTTTCTAATGTACGGGGCACCAACTTTCTAATGTACGGGGCACCAACTTTCTAATGTACGGGCACCAACTTTCTAAAGTACGGGGCACCAACTTTCTAATGTACGGGGCACCAACTTTCTAATGTACGGGGCACCAACTTTCTAAAGTACGGGCACCAACTTTCTAAAGTACGGGGCACCAACTTTCTAATGTACGTACACCAACTTTCTAAAGTACGGGCACCAACTTTCTAATGTACGGGGCACCAACTTTCTAATGTACGGGGCACCAACTTTCTAATGTACGGGGCACCAACTTTCTAAAGTACGGGCACCAACTTTCTAATGTACGGGGCACCAACTTTCTAATGTACGGGGCACCAACTTTCTAATGTACGGGGCACCAACTTTCTAATGTACAGAGCACCAACTTTCTAAAGTACGGGCACCAACTTTCTAATGTACGGGCACCAACTTTCTAATGTACGGGGCACCAACTTTCTAAAGTACGGGGCACCAACTTTCTAATGTACGGGGCACCAACTTTCTAATGTACGGGCACCAACTTTCTAATGTACAGAGCACCAACTTTCTAAAGTACGGGCACCAACTTTCTAATGTACGGGCACCAACTTTCTAATGTACGGGCACCAACTTTCTAAATACACAGAAAGCAAATTTAAGGAAACAATATTGGCGAAATTAAAGATTTATTTTGTCCACTAGGAATCATTTTGCCAACTTTGCTTTTTGGTAATGTGTGTCGTACACCCCTCACCTAACTCCAAGTGGCTATGTAAAAGCCTAGGATTAGCCTCTTCACTGTAACTTATAAAAGTCACGTCCCTAACTCAAGACCTCTGCCTCATTTTTTCCGCAGAAGAATCAGAGGTATCACCCCCACCTCCACAGATCGACAGCAGCAGTGAAGCCGTCACTGACACCCTGGATCCCAGCCAGAGCCCCAACCAATCAGAGAAGGAGCTTCAGAGTCAGGTGGGACCCCCCCCCCGCCCCTTATATATATATATGGGTCAGAAATTCAAGCCCACAAAAATAAAGTGTGTACATGTAGGTCAAGGATCAAATGTCAGCACTTTGCAAAGTGATGGAGACCCAGACTTAAAGTCAGGCGGTCGTTGAGTAACTGATAGACTGAAGGTGAGGAGGGATTACTGACATCAAACCGTTTGTTTTTGTTATTGTGAGCTTGTTCAGAGGAACAAGCTCACAATAACAAAAACAAACGGTTTGATGTCAGTCATGTCAGTGATGTCAGTCATGTCATGTTATTTATTCTTACACAGGTATTTGTTGTGGTTGAAAAGAGACTTCAGTGCATTTCAATAAAAGACGCCTCAAACTACCAGGGATGGATAAAACAAACTACATTTACTCAAGCAGTGTACGTATGTGTACATTTAAGGTTATTGTCCTTTACTTGAGTATTATCTTGTCATGCCACTTTATATTTCTACTACACAACAATTAATGGGAAATATGTCACTTTTTACTTTTTACACTTACAGCTTTAGTTACTTTACAAAACAATTACAAAACTATAAGGTCTTGTTATAAATTAAACCAGCCAACAGTTTATACAAAAAAAGAGATTGAGAGAAATTTAATATATCTTATTATATATTATATATGTATTTCATTTTTTCGAATTATTCAGATTTCTAGTTTATATATATGTATTACATTTAGCTAATTATACACATTTTAACTACCATTTTCAGTGCAGAACCTTTACTTATAAAAGACTACATTTGCAGTGTGTTATTAATACATTTACTTAAATAAAGATATCTGCATACTTCTCTGTTCTTTGCAAACTACAGCATGACAACTAACCATAGCGAACAATCTGCACTTTCCTCAATAAAGAAATGATTATAATAAGCTTCATGAATAAATGGTTTATCGTCAGCTGTAGCGTTAAATGTAATTAAACACACTGGGGTATTAACTTTAAATTAACCCTTGGTTCCTGACCAAATATCCGGAGCTCTACTGACACGTTGATTTGTCACATGTAAGTGAATATTAGTCCCTAAATGTGTTTCCAAATGTGACCCACCTGTCATTATATAATAAGACCGACCCTTCACTGGATACAAGACGCTATTTTTAAATTCACATCCTCCCCGAGCCAATTTATTAGCCTTTGGAGAGTTTTAAAATAGAATCACATGCTGTATGCTGCATGTTTACTGTATTTGGGGGAGAGAAACAGACATTTCAGTCTTTGCAGACCCTTTACATGCACAAAAACCTATATATATATATATATATATATACTGCATGTTTACTGTATTTGAAGTGCTTTTTCCTGATGTATTCAATGCTCTCTACACAAATGCCAAACTATCATGCTCATTTTCAGGTGTATATCAGTATGTAGTGTCTCTACTTTAAAGAGTCCTCTCCTGCTGATGTTCAGGTGTATATCAGTATGTAGTGTCTCTACTTTAAAGAGTCCTCTCCTGCTGATGTTCAGGTGTATATCAGTATGTAGTGTCTCTACTTTAAAGAGTCCTCTCCTGCTGATGTTCAGGTGTATATCAGTATGTAGTGTCTCTACTTTAAAGAGTCCTCTCCTGCTGATGTTCAGGTGTATATCAGTATGTAGTGTCTCTACTTTAAAGAGTCCTCTCCTGCTGATGTTCAGGTGTATATCAGTATGTAGTGTCTCTACTTTAAAGAGTCCTCTCCTGCTGATGTTCAGGTGTATATCAGTATGTAGTGTCTCTACTTTAAAGAGTCCTCTCCTGCTGATGTTCAGGTGTATATCAGTATGTAGTGTCTCTACTTTAAAGAGTCCTCTCCTGCTGATGTTCAGGTGTATATCAGTATGTAGTGTCTCTACTTTAAAGAGTCCTCTCCTGCTGATGTTCAGGTGTATATCAGTATGTAGTGTCTCTACTTTAAAGAGTCCTTTCCTGCTGATGTTCAGGTGTATATCAGTATGTAGTGTCTCTACTTTAAAGAGTCCTCTCCTGCTGATGTTCAGGTGTATATCAGTATGTAGTGTCTCTACTTTAAAGAGTCCTCTCCTGCTGATGTTCAGGTGTATATCAGTATGTAGTGTCTCTACTTTAAAGAGTCCTCTCCTGCTGATGTTCAGGTGTATATCAGTATGTAGTGTCTCTACTTTAAAGAGTCCTCTCCTGCTGATGTTCAGGTGTATATCAGTATGTAGTGTCTCTACTTTAAAGAGTCCTCTCCTGCTGATGTTCAGGTGTATATCAGTATGTAGTGTCTCTACTTTAAAGAGTCCTCTCCTGCTGATGTTCAGGTGTATATCAGTATGTAGTGTCTCTACTTTAAGGAGTCCTCTCCTGCTGATGTTCAGGTGTATATCAGTATGTAGTGTCTCTACTTTAAAGAGTCCTCTCCTGCTGATGTTCAGGTGTATATCAGTATGTAGTGTCTCTACTTTAAAGAGTCCTCTCCTGCTGATGTTCAGGTGTATATCAGTATGTAGTGTCTCTACTTGAAAGAGTCCTCTCCTGCTGATGTTCAGGTGTATATCAGTATGTAGTGTCTCTACTTTAAAGAGTCCTCTCCTGCTGATGTTCAGGTGTATATCAGTATGTAGTGTCTCTACTTTAAAGAGTCCTCTCCTGCTGATGTTCAGGTGTATATCAGTATGTAGTGTCTCTACTTTAAAGAGTCCTCTCCTGCTGATGTTCAGGTGTATATCAGTATGTAGTGTCTCTACTTGAAAGAGTCCTCTCCTGCTGATGATCAGGTGTATATCAGTATGTAGTGTCTCTACTTTAAAGAGTCCTCTCCTGCTGATGTTCAGGTGTATATCAGTATGTAGTGTCTCTACATGTCTCCATGCTTTAATGTTCAAAAAGCTCTTTATTTTTCTCATACTGCCTGTGCTGCAGCACCTCTTTTCACCCTCTGTCTGAAACCAGAGCCCAGTCTGCTCTGATTGGTTAGCTGGCCGGCTCTGTTGTGATTGGTCAACCGCTTAGAAATGTCCCGCCTCTTAGCCTATCACGTACAATGTGTTGGAGAGCTAGCCAATAGGAGCGCGAGTGATCAATAGTGATGTCACTATGTTCCAAAAGTATCAAATGAGTCTAATTGAGGCGTTTTAGGCAGGGGGAGGGGGGATCTTGTGGGAGAGAAACAGAGATTTTAGCCTTTGCAGACCATTGACATGCACAAAAACCAATATAACACACTACAGGAAAGGGAACACCCCAACAATCCTAATATAACCTCTTTAAATCTTTCTCTCCATCAGACTCATGACTCAGCGCTCATTAACCCGACGCCCTCTGACCTCCATGTGGAGAGGGACGACACTCAGACGGCAGCCCGAGTTCCTCACACTGCAGGCGGGTCAGAGGCCTCCAGAGAGACCCCTGAAGAGGAGGAGGAGGAGGAGGAGGAGGAGGAGCAGCAGGAGGTCCCGGTCAGAGAGAACGTAGTCTCCGAGGTGGAGATCCCCAACGTGGGCCGGATCATGGTGAGAGCCGACGCTGACGGATACAACGAGGAGGTGAGGACATGTAGTCATTTTTTTCTATTCCACACATGGCAGTTATTTGAAAACAAAACATGTGCACTTTACAAAACATGTACACTTTACAAAACATGTACACTTATACTGGCTGTTTTTTTGTTTTTTTTATAGTGCATGTTGGAAAGGAGCAGGGAGAATAGCTAATACTACTGTACATAGAAAACGTTAGTCTCCCAAATATAAATAAATCTGGGTTAAAAGTGAGGATTGAAGCAATAAAAGAACATACATGCCGTGAGGATGCAGCCTTTTAAAAGAGAAATGCTTTACGATATATATTAAAGGGGACCTATCATGCAAAATGCACTTTTTGATGTCTTTTATACAGAAAGGTGTGTCCCCGGTGTGTCAGGGAACTCACGCAGCGTCAGAAAATAAAACCCTCTCTCTTTTCCTCCGTACCCAAATCTCTAAAAACGGGGGAACAAGGGAGCTGATCCAGATTTGCGTCCGATATGACGTAATATCTGAAATGTGGACCCACGGCCCTATCAGAAACGTTGCTATCAGAAACAATGCCCGACTGTTTTGGACGTAATATGGTCTTTGTTTACATTAGCATCGCTAACACTCAGAGCTAACCTGTACTGGAGAGCATGTGTGTGAAGAAGCAGGAAATCAAAAGGAACTCACCTTGTGGTATAACCGGCAAGAGAGAAAGCCTTTGAGCTCCATACTGTTTCAGAAAGAATCCTTGATAATCCATGATATGGCGTTTCATCACGGCAGTATTTAGTTTAGACGGTAGCTGCTGGGTCCCACATGAGCTCAGACCCCTCCTTTTTGGTTTTTTAACGCTTTATACCCCAAATCAGCACTTTTGAAACAGGAAGTGAAATAGAGGGATATGAGGCATGGCTAGAATGGGTGATCTGTTTGGTATTTTGAGCAAAACACTTCATAGACATGTTTTTTATATATTTTTATATATATCTGAGACCTATGCTATTGCCTAAAAATAGCATGACAGGTGCACTTTAACTCAGATTCATTGTTGGAAAGTAACTAAGAACATTTAATCAATTACTGTAATTAAGGTACATTTTGAGGTACTTTACTTGAGTATTTTCCTTTTATGCTCCTCGACTTCTACTTGACTACATTCGAGAGATAAATATTGATTTACTCCATTACATTTATTTAACAATAGGTTCATATTATCAATAACTTGAATGACTTCTTATTCTGCCTTGTATTATAATAAAAAATCTGCAATAGTACATTAAATTAATTGTTTGATTTTTGTGTTTTATTAATATCAGGAACTCGCACTAACTTACGATGTTAAATACAAGTAAAAAGTATTTGCCTCTGAAACACTTTACTTGAGTACCTCATAGTATATTTGTTTTTATGAACTTTTTTGCATTACACGTCGACTATCAGAGTTTGATTTTAAATATATATTTTTCAAACCAGTATGTAGTAATGGATGTTTGCACGTACATCATTATCAGCTGGTGTTTTATTTACTCTTTGACTTCCAGATGATGCTGACTCCGGCGATGCAGGGCGTGATTTTAGCGATCGCCAAGGCCCGACAGATCTTCGATAAGGAAGGCCCTGAGGCCGGACTCATCAAGGTGCGCTCTGATATTATTATTATATCTGATTCTGAAGGACGCACGTAATATATAGACTCTAAATCTTTTAAGGATTTCATTTTCTGAAAAGGACTTCTGCCAGCAAACATAAAATATTGATATTTAACCTTAAATTCAGGAGTTACATTTTCTCTCATTCGACAGTTTTTTTAATCTTTTTTTTATAAATGTATTCAAATCAAGTCAATAAAAGGCAATTAAGGTCAAAGTTGTATGTACTATTTTCACTTTAAGCTATTATATACTTTTTTTCCCACTACAATTACTTTACAGCTTTTATTACTACTGTAGGTACTTTTAAGATTTAGTTTGTTCTTCTAAAATATTAATTAGCCAATAAATGAATTGCCATGTAAACACATTTAAATAATGTTGTAATTTTGTTAATTATAATAATATATAAGAAAAACAATATATCATATAAATGGAAAATAGTATATATATACAAAAAAAGGAATTAAATAATATAATATATTAAAAAAATAACCTAATTTATAATAGTATTTAGAAAAAAACATAAATCTGTTAAAACAATTCTGCATTGGGAACTTTTACAGTTAAACCTTAAATATATTTGTATTTGAACTCTTAACAATGTGGTATTAGTAGTTTAATTAAGTAAAGGACTTCTTTCATCGCTACTGTGAGGTTAAATAAACCTGAAAAAGTCCTGATCCATTTCTATAAAAACCTGTTTGAAAATGAGCTGATCAGATTTTGGCCACTTGATGATGTCATAACGATGTTTTGTCTTGTGTAACCATTAGCCAATCACCAACCAAGGTACCCCCCCCCCCCCCCCCCCCCCCACCTTATCACCTGAATCTCCTCCTAGAGCACCATTGTGTTCTTTATAACCAAATCTCTCTCAGAGGGGCGTGGGGAGGGGCTCCTTTTTTTCATCTAAAGTAACAGACAGAGAATCAGCACTTTGGAAACAGGGCTGAAACAGAGGGGATTATGGGTAATGCTACAATGATCTGTTTGGTGTTTCAGCCAATCAGAGACATGTTCTGTATATATCTGAGACCTGTGATATATTGATGAGAAACAGTATAATAGGGGACCTTTAAAACCTCTAACCACCCCCCCCCCTCTGCTCCTCAGGCTTTCCATGAGGAGTACTCCCGGCTGTTCGAGCTCTCCCAGGAGGAGACGACCCCCTCGGAGGACGTGCGCCTGCAGCACTCTCTGGTCTACTTCTTCCAGAACAAAGCGCCAAACCGTATCATCGAGAGGACGCTGCTGGAGCAGTTCACCGACCGCAACCTGAGCTTCGACGAGAGGTACGGCCACGAATAACACAAGAGGAAAAGATCCCTGTTGAATCTCAGATATCTGTCTTTTAAAAACAAGTTTATTATAGCAGCACGTTTCAACACAAGGCAATTAGACGTGCTATACAACAAACATTATAAGCATTTAGACAACTGCAAGTATTTGAGGTACTTGCAGTTTTATTTACTGACACTCTATACTTATATTACACAACTATTCAAAGGGCTTATATAATACTTTTTTACTTTTTACAACTTTAGTTACTGTAACAGTACAAATGTTTTGCATAAAAAACGAGCCAACAGCTTAGTCGGTTAATCAACTATTCAGTAGTCATTTTTGTTATTTATTTCATTTGATTTTTTTTCTGTGTTTTTCTTGTTTTATTTTCTTTTACATTCAACAGTTTAAAATGACATTCTTACCTTCAATACCTTAACTACATTTTGCTAATTAAGCTATTTCCTCAATGCAGGACTTATAAAAGAGTATTTTTACAGTACAACATTAGTACTTTTACTTAAAGGTCCCATGTCATGGCCATTTCTACTGATCGTAATTCCATTGTTGAGGTCTACTAGAATAGATTTACATTGTTCAATGTTCCAAACTCACATTGGTTTCTCAAACAGCATCTCTGTATAGTATGTGTATTCACTCTCTGTCCTACACGCCTTGTTGGAGCTCCTGCCGCCCCCCTCCCTATGAGCCCGTCTGCGAGACACAGCGAAACCCAGCCCGAACACACACACACACCCGCAGCCTGGCTGTGAGTTTGTGTGTGTGCTCACACACCGACTCACAGCCTCGCCGCGTCCCGCCGTCTCAGGGAGAAGAAATCGGCGGAGCTGCAGCTGAGAGAAGATTGAGTGTGTGTGTGTGTGTGTGTGTGTGAGGAAGTCCGCAGATTGGTCCATTTGCACATAGACAGGTATTTTCTGTGTTAGAGTTTTACTCGCTACAGGGTGTACTTTGAGGGTTTGTGACTTTGCAGACCGTTTACATGCAGAAAAACCTTCATAACACACGACGGGTAATAACCGGAATAGCATGACATGGTCCCTTTAAGTAAAGGATCTGATTACTCTGTCCACCTCTGCCTTAAAGGTCATGGGTGACAATACTCATGTTACTTTTTCATTTCAGGACTGTTATGTGTCATGGTGTATTTTAGGATCATGGTATTACTTCATCTGAATACTTCTTAGAGCATGGCTTTTCCGCCCTCTAGTGTGCAGAGCAGAGACCTGCAGCTCACTGTTCCTGTATCAGTCAAATAAAAACATTCATCTTCTTCATGTGTCTGCAGAGCCATCAGCATCATGAGGGAAGCTCGAACCAAGCTGCGCCTCATCAAGCCCGAGGACATGGACATGGACGAGTACCTGGTGGGCTCACAATATTCAGGGATACATGCTGTTCATTTTTGTTATATTTTCACTGGGTGTAGCGGCTCAATTTCCAATTCAGTTTGAGTCGCCGAGAGGCTAAGCTTGGCTATAAGCTGCGACGCATTTTCAAAGAGAAAGTCCATACTGAAGTAAGATAGTTTGACGATATTTCATAAACAAAATCAAAACACGACAACTACACGGACAAAAACGATCAACCGAAAAAATGACAGCTACGACGCTGGTTCACTTTTTAGCGGGCTAGATCTCCATGGTAACTTGTGCTGAACGGCTGGATATTATAGTTCACTTTTCATTCAGGAACTATGACGCTGCGCTGTCAGTACGCTTCTCCATGTTTGTGATTGGTCAAATGTTGCTAACCCCGCCCCTTTCATGTGAACGCGCACATAACTAGATAGGGCACAGCTGGCTTGAGTTAACGAGTTGATAACCAGCGTCGTAGGACCGCTTAGCGAGAGCGCGTTTGTTTTGGATTAGGTAAGCCGGGTAACTCAAACATATCCAGGTTATGTTGAACCGGCTTCGTCGTACAGGCCTCTGGTGACCTAAATACACAAAACACACCCATGTGACAATTACTGGAAGTGCTCAACAAACAAATAAAAGTGACGTAAACAAATAATACAAATACCATCCATTATATATGACTATATGACAATGATCTGAAAAGAGACACACTAGAGGTATCTGTTTAGTACTAATACCAATTAAACAACATTACAGAATACCAGACTCATTAAAAGGATAAGTCTGGTGGTATTGGATTTATTTCTCATTGTCAAACAAATCCCCAGCCCTTACGTAGACGATACTGATGTTGACTGTTGTTTGTCCCGTGTTTCTTTACAGCAGTGGCACGATGACTACAGGCTCTTCAGGACGGTGTTCGTCTACCTGCTGACCGGACTGGAGCACTACCAACACGGGAAGTACGTTTACAACAACCGGCATGTGTCAGATTAACAAAGAAACATCAAATACCACAGATTTATTTGAAACGTAACTAAAGGAAAAGTTGCAATCATCATTCTGCACATACAACATAATGAAGAATACATATGAGCGTGTATAAGGTTCTTACTCTTCTAGTGAGAAGGACAACGTTTTAACACTTCAAATAGTTTCACTAAAATCAAGAAATACTTTGTAAAAACTTTGACTATATTTCACAGCCCTTAAAGGTGGGGTAGGTAATTTTGGAGAAACCGGCTCGAGATCGCTAGAATTTGAAAATACACAACCGGAGAAAATCTGCCGCTTCCTTACAGAGCCCCTCCTCCAACACACACGAACGCGCACATGGCCAATGAGGGCACGAGATAAGTTTGTGCACAGATGGAAGGCTGACAGGCAGGTAGGCCATCCAGTTATTTTAGCCGGGCCGGCTCAGATGATTGGTCGTGCTTTTTACAGAACTACAGCTTCCACAGATGATATTTATTTATGTATTTTTTGTCAAAGCACTTCAGATATTCATTGCTATCAGGATGTTAAGAGCATTCCATGGAATATAACAACAAGTGTATCTGAAGAGAATTACCTACCCCACCTTTAAGCAGGAATACAATTCTGAGCTTGAGATGATAACCTGAAGTGTTTCCCCCTTTAAAATATCTCTCAATGATTTGTTTACATACAAAAAAAGGAGTTTCTTACCAATAGTAGGACTGCATTTTTTTGTGGAGAATGACGTGTTTATACGGATTTTTTTGGCATCCACATACATCCATACAACACATTCTTAAACACTGAATCTAAGTGAGATCTAATGTTCAACATGTGACTCCAGGTGTGAGTCTCTCAGGTGTGAGTCTCTCAGGTGTGAGTGTCTCAGGTGTGAGTCTCTCAGGTGTGAGTCTCTCAGATGTGAGTGTCTCAGGTGTGAGTGTCTCAGGTGTGAGTCTCTCAGGTGTGAGTCTCTCAGGTGTGAGTGTCTCAGGTGTGAGTCTCTCAGGTGTGAGTCTCTCAGGTGTGAGTCTCTCAGGTGTGAGTCTCTCAGGTGTGAGTCTCTCAGGTGTGAGTCTCTCAGGTATGAGTCTCTCAGGTGTGAGTCTCTCAGGTGTGAGTGTCTCAGGTGTGAGTCTCTCAGGTGTGAGTCTCTCAGGTGTTGTTTCTCTTGTTTTGTTAAACGCTGTTGTGTTTCTTTAGGATGCGAGAGGCTCTGATTTTCCTCGCTCACGCCTACGAGACGAACAGCGGGCTGCTGGTGCACGGAGAGAGGCGGGGCTTAGAGAAATCTCTCATCTCCGTCTACAGGAGGAAATGTCTCACTGTGAGTAACACAGGCAGAGTGTGGATACAAAGCTGAGCTCAATAGTAAAGCATACAAAAATAACAATTATAATTAGTTTAGATCTCTATCTGTGTTCATACATATATCTGTGTTCATACATATATCTGTGTTCATACATATATCTGTGTTCATAGATATATCTGTGTTCATACATATATCTGTGTTCATAGATATATCTGTGTTCATACATATATCTGTGTTCATAGATATATCTGTGTTCATACATATATCTGTGTTCATAGATATATCTGTGTTCATACATATATCTGTGTTCATACATATATCTGTGTTCATACATATATCTGTGTTCATACATATATCTGTGTTCATAGATATATCTGTGTTCATACATATATCTGTGTTCATACATATATCTGTGTTCATACATATATCTGTGTTCATACATATATCTGTGTTCATACATATATCTGTGTTCATAGATATATCTGTGTTCATAGATATATGTATTTATTGTTGATATGTCAGAATGCAGGATACAGGTCATTGTACCTGGTGCATTGACATAAAGGAATTGTATTCTATTTATAAATACTGTTTGGCAAAGTAATTAAACACAGAAAACAGTAAGATGATAACTCTCTCTTCCTCCTCCTCCTCGTCCTCCTTCGATAAATAATTTGTTTGCAACTTACAATTGATGTATCTAATATATCATATCCCAATGACTTGTCTATAGACTCTCCTTGCACTTTTAACTATGTGTATCTGTTGTATTGTGTTGCTCTGTGGGAGGAGCCTGTGACCTCAGATATGATATACTATAAGCTATATATACTAGTGACAATAAAAGCCTTGACCTCTTGACCTCCTGCAGGCGATGAATGACAGTGCGTCCCAGCTGTTCTGCAGTGGGGATCAGCACAGTGTGGAGGAGGGTGTTTCCATCATGGAGGAGGCTGTGATCCCCTGCCTTCACCTGATGAGTCGAGAGCAGAGTCCGACCCGAGAAGACAGGGACGCCATGGAGAGCATCCGGAGCCACTGGTGCTGCTGCCTGGGGAGAGACATGGAGGGTAGGAGGAGCGAATACTCAGTCATCAGAGAGGGCAAAAGCACACACATCCTTTACTCAAGTAGAAGTACAGATACTCGTGTTTAAAAATACTCTGGTGAAAGTAGAAGTACTGACTAAACTTCTTTACTCAAGTCAAAGTAAAGAGGGCTTTGAAATGTACTTCAGTAAAAAGTACCCATAACTAGCAGCTGTTTTAAAGAGTACCTGACCTCCCTTTATATTAATAGAACAATAATGTCATTGTTAGCTAATGAATGTTTCCATGCTGAACAACGGCAACATGACAACGTTTTCATTGGTCCCTCTTCTTTAGAGAAGACCAGGAAATGATGGATACACGGATCGTGTTCAAATCAATAGGCACGCAATGACTCTAAATAATAATGATCACGCCACCAAACACACATTCAAACTAAAGGAACCAGCCTGTTTGGGAAATGTAAGAAGTAGAAAGTACAGGTATTTGGGTTCAACATGTAAGAAGTAGAAAGTACAGGTATTTGTGTTCAACATGTAAGAAGTAGAAAGTACAGGTATTTGAGTTCAACATGTAAGAAGTAGAAAGTACAGGTATTTGTGTTCAACATGTAAGAAGTAGAAAGTACAGGTATTTGTGTTCAACATGTAAGAAGTAGAAAGTACAGGTATTTGTGTTCAACATGTAAGAAGTAGAAAGTACAGGTATTTGGGTTCAACGTGTAAGAAGTAGAAAGTACAGGTATTTGTGTTCAACATGTAAGAAGTAGAAAGTACAGGTATTTGTGTTCAACATGTAAGAAGTAGAAAGTACAGGTATTTCAAAGTAAAAACAAAGTCAGAATAATAAGTAGTGGAGTAAAGTACTGATATCAGAAAAATGTACTTGAGTACAGATAGAAGTATTTGTACTTCACTACTTCCCACCTCTGATAATAATGTGTTTTATTTATAGAGCGCTTTTCTTGAAACTCAAAGACACAAAACATAATTAGAACAACACACTTAAAAAAACATATAAAACACAACATTAATGACAGATTAAAAGCAGTTCTGAAGAGGTGAGTTTTGATTTGTGATTTGATCATGGTGAGAGAGTTCAATCAGTTTGATTCCATTATTATTATTTATTCTGAAATAAAACACAGCTGCAGATCACTTGTTTATACCCAGGTGAAAAAGGGTCACACATGGTTTGACCCCGTGGTGGAAAAGTACATTTACTCAATCACTGTACTTAATTACTATTTGGACATAATTAGACTATATTTGAGTATTTCCATTTTAGTTTCTCTATGTTTACACTTGTAAGGCAAGGCAAGGCAAGGCAAGTTTATTTATATAGCACCTTTCAACACAAGGCAATTCAAAGTGCTTTACAAAAATGGAAGACATTATGAAAATGGCATTTAAAATCAGTCATTAAAAAGAAAAGATAATAAAATAAACATTAAAAGAAAAAATACATGGATAAAAGTTAAAAGTTACAGTGCAGTTTAAGATGTGAATAGTTCAATTAAAAGCAGCGGCAAAAAGAAAAGTCTTCAGCCTGGATGTTATTGTATTTTAAGATGGAGCAACTGTAACAAAACCCTAATCCCCCCAGAGATTAATAAACTATTTTCTATTCTGCTTCGTATTCTTAATCTGCAGATTTCCATGCGTCCTTATCTGAGCACAATTAGAAGAAGTAGTATCTTTAAACAGTAAATGCTCTAAAATAATAATAATATTAATAACAATTACTTTCATTGCACCTAAGGTAACCAAACAATTAAAAACAGACATAAAAGTGGAAAGAGGGTCACTTTGATTTGTACAACAAAGTTTGCGCATGTGATTTATTTTTAGCTCAAAAGGGAACTATATCAACTAATGTGATTTATATAGCGCTTCTCCTGGTGCTCAAAGCGCTTACATAACCCCTCTTTACCTGTGCTGCTCTTCCTGTTTTCAGACTCCTTGCAGGAGAAGCTGGGGGAGTTTCTGCCGCGGGTTCTGGACGGTTCTGCTGAGAGGATCGTTCTCAAAGACCCCCCCAAAGTCCCGGTGACGCCGGCCCACGACCTGTGCAGCCGCCTGGCCGCCGTCATGGAGTCTCTGCACAAAACCTCCGTCGTCAGCGTTAAGTAAAACCCTCAATTCATCCCCAAAATAAGAACTCCTTTAATCGAGGGTCCGACCGGTGTATCTGCTGGTTTCGCACGGCTAGCTGTAAGCTCCAGTGGTGGAAAGTAATGGTACACATGTGGGTTACTTTTATATATGTATTTTCTTCCTGTGGCACTTTATACTTGTACTACACTACATCCAAGAAAGAAATATGGTACATTTTAGTCCACTGTGTAAATTACACTGCTTATATTACTTTCATTTTAAGTTACGAAACATACAAAGAACTTTTAAAAATATATATGTTTTGATGTTGATTAAACTGTCCAGCATTGTGTTTAAATACACCCAGAAACACTAGCAATTCACAAACCAAAAACATTTCATATTTCATTTTGATCAAATGTGAGGATTTACCAGATTATTCAAAATAAGTCATTTAAGAATTTTGACTTTCTTTCTGTAATGAGTACTTTTACTTCACACACTTTGAGTACATTTTCCTGACGCTATAATACTTCTACTTAAGTAACATTCTCAATGTGGTACTTTTACTTGTAGTGGAGTATTAAGTAATGGATCAGAATACTTCTTCCACCACTGATAGGCTCTCTTTTTGGGGTTAGATAGGGTTAGGAAACATGAATGCAGCCCCAAGCCTGTTGAAATACACAAACAGAAGTCCTTAAAGCAGCAGCATGTTTTGCAAAAGTAGCACACTATCATGTCGAAGAACTGGTGAAAGTATGTATTAGTTTTTACCAGATATGAGTTTAAATACTGGCACTGAACTGAGTAGGAAGTGAGTGGATTGGTAGGATTTGTGTGAACGCACATTAAGGCCTTTAGACGGGGCTAAAAAAACACTAGTTTATTACTGCACGGTAACAGATGCTTTTATAATTAAATCTATGTTTTATATAACGTTACCAGGACATTTTAGGTGAAACTAGAAAGAAACATATCCACAGATCTATTATGCAAAAAGAAAATGATGGAGGTTAATCTGTGCACTAGAGCTACTGGACCTCTGTTGTTAACCATGTAAAGCCTTTGAGAGGAAACACATGGGACAAGAGAGGAAGTGCTTTCTGTCTGGTGTCACTTGTACTCTGTGATGATACTCAATAAATGTTTTAAATACTCTGTGTACACCTTTGTTATTATCTGTTAAAGTAGTGGGAGTTTGCCATGAAGATATCAGCTGTTATGAGCAATTACATTTTAGGAAATAAACATTTATTTTGCCGTTTTTATGTGGTGAAATATAATGAACATTGAGGTACATTTTGGAACAAAATAATGTACTTTTTTCTCCTTGACATGTATGTTCATTTGCACACAGTATATTGGTCATGGTAGCTCACTATTCTGAACGTATACATGTAAACACTGCTGCCATTGTCATCATCACAAGACCAGAAGGATGACCAACGCTATCCTCAGGATGTCATGTACACATTTGTAAGTTCTCTCTATTCTGCGTCCTCATGCAGCAATCACGGGGTGCATGAAGAAAATGTGGTCTGAATAACTGAAATACAATTGTGCAGCTGACCCATAATGTTGCATAGAAACATTCCCTTTTGGAGGCCTGTATTGTGGATTAAACATGTCCCAACATCAAAGAAAACTGGATAAAATGTCTCCCATTGGTGCCTTTTCAGTGGAGATAATGCATAGAGTTCCCATAGGGATACCTAAGAGCAGAGGAAAGGGGATGAAGTGGACTCTAGCTGCCCTTCCAGTGGAGTAAACCAGATAATGTACTCTGTAAGGTGCCTTTCCACTGGAGAAAACAGGATGAAGTTCACCTTAGGGTCCCTTATAGTGGAGAAAACTGGATGAAGTTCACCTTTGGGTCCCCTTATAGTGGAGAAAACTGGATGAAGTTCACCTTTGGGTCCCCTTATAGTTGAGAAAACTGGATGAAGTTCACCTTAGGGTCCCCTTATAGTGGAGAAAACTGGATGAAGTTCACCTTAGGGTCCCTTATAGTGGAGAAAACTGGATGAAGTTCACCTTAGGGTCCCTTATAGTGGAGAAAACTGGATGAAGTTCACCTTAGGGTCCCCTTATAGTGGAGAAAACTGGATGAAGTTCACCTTAGGGTCCCCTTATAGTGGAGAAAACTGGATGAAGTTCACCTTAGGGTCCCCTTATAGTGGAGAAAACTGGATAAAGCTCACTTTCTTCGCGTGGAGAAAATGTGTTTGCTTAATAAGATGTCTATAAGTGCTGCGGTGTAAAATTGAACTGTTTATTCGGAGCTTGAGGAAGGTCAGGGTTAATTTTTGTTTGCATTGCCAGCTCATCAAAATGGACCCTGGACCCTTTATAAAAATAGGCTGCATCCAAATGGAGATGTCTGATATAATATGTAACAGTAATTAATGCACTGCTGTCACTGACACTGTGGAAATGCCACCAGGCTAAAGTCCATCATTTGAGAAATGTGATTGCATTTAACTCCAACCTCTCCTTGATTGCCTTTTGTCCAAATGGAAGTTTACAGAGGGTTTGAGTAGCTCACTTTTCTGTACAGTTCACATTCAAACAATGCTGTGGTTATTATCTTCACGAGTACATGAGGACTAGTGACCAATGACCTGCGGATGTTATGTACAAAGCGTCCTTCGTGAGTTCTCATGACTCCACTAAAGAAAAAACATGCAACAGAATCTACTTAAAGGTGGGGTAGGTAATTTTGGAGAAACCAGCTCGAGATCGCTAGAATTTGAAAATACACAGCCGTAAAAAATCTGCCACTTCCTCACAGAGCCCCTCCTCCAACACACAGGTAGGCCATCCAGTTATTTTAGCCGGGCCGGTTAAAATGATTGGTCGTGCTTTTTACAGTAGCCTACTACGGCTTCCACAGATGACATTTTTGTATGGATTTTTTGTCAAAGCACTTAAAATATTCATTGCTATCGGGATGTTAAGAGCATTCCATGGAATATAACAAAAAGTGTCTCTCGAGCCGGTTTCTCAAACTTACCTACCCCACCTTTAAGTACCAAAAAGAAAATGGCCAATTTTAGAATGTTGTGTGCCTTATACCAGTGGCGTTTTCTCCCGGAGGCCAAGGGAAGCCAGGCTTCCCCTGTTTTTTCGGATTGTAGTTATAATTTAAATAAATAAATAAAAACACTTTGTTTTGTTTCGATAATTCTCCTTTGCTGTGTGTTGCTGCCGGCCCGTCTCTCCCCCACTCTCATTGAGTATTTTACAAAGAGTGAAACAAACAGCGCCCCTCTAGATGTTATGGTGAAACAGTAGATTGCATTCACTGGTGCGAGAGGAGGCCAGTCGGATCAAGCTTCCCTTGGTGAAGAAAATTGAGGGATTGACCAATCAGATGAGGCCCACGTGATGCCCCTGCCAACCTGTGATTGGTCAGGGCCATGCCAAGGGAAGCCAGGGTTGCGGTCGAATAGTCCATTTAGCTTAGGAACCTTCCTAACGGAGTGAAATGACCCGGAAGTCCCTCAGTGGCAGCCATGATAAGTGCCGTTCGAATTCTCTAGATGAAAGGAAAGGAGGTTTCAAACTTCCTTTATAACCTCCTTTAGCTTAGGAACCACTGGACCTCCCTAACCGACATGAGAGGAGAAAATGCTGCCCCACAATGCCTTGCGGCCGCGGCATTTAAGCCGAGGGAATGTCCGGTCGTTCACGGAAACAATCGATTATGAACGAGAAATGATATCATGAAAGTTACGGTTCAAAACGTATGTGGTAAGTTGCCAAAGTGCTTTGTTTTGAACGTTCATCAGTATTATAATCAAAAAGGGAAATGTGAACGTTAGTTTTGACTGAAATGATCAAATAAAGTCAACATTTCACAGTCTTTACTAAGCTGTGTGGGGTTTGTTCAACTTTTTAAAAGATGTTTGAATGGTGATATACACAGTGATAGATGTTAAGGACTAACGTTTATAATAAATACATTTGTATTTATTTTAAGATCTTTTCATAGTTCACACAATCATACGTATTGGGATCATTTGTATTAATGTGGACCGGAGGGAGAGGGTGACGAGCATAAGTTTCACTTTCCTTTTTTATTTCAATTCCAACTTTGGTCATGAAGAATATCTTTCTCTGTTGTCCCCGTTCATAAAGCATAACAGCATCAGAGCACGGTGCAGAGTCTCTAGATGAGTTTACAGTAGTCCCTCGTTCTTATTAAACATCCCTGTTGTAGTCCGCTGTATAGAAAACTGTAGTTTCCATAGTTTCCCCACCGCAGCAGGCGCACATTTATGACCTCCGCTGGCGCATCATAAACACGTCGGATAGTGAAAGTGCAGTCGGATTCTCTAAAGTGCCACAGGGTGTTTCTCAATCGCGAGTACGCTTGCTTGGTAGCACATGTCTGCCGAGCATCTTGCTTCAGAAGCGAGTCAAGAATACTTCCTGGCATTTGGAAAACAAAGAGTCGAACAGGCTAGCAAGTGTGCAGTTGTGCGTCATATGAGAGGCCCCGCCTTACATCTTCCGCCACAGATTTGGGGAAATTGGTCCGTGCGCAAAGCATTGTGGGGATTTTAAGACCGCGGAGTCTACTCATGTGCAGCCTCGATATTTCTCCAAACGGAGTACGCCGGGCTCGGTAGATTTCCAAGTATGCTGGAGATTGGAACAGTACTTCGGCGGCACTCGATGACGTAGTATGCTTGAAATAGTGGCTCTGAAGCAGCTTTACTCGCGATTGAGAAACACCCACAGTCTCTTCTCCTAAGTCCTTTTGAATTCTCCTATCCACTCCCCCTTAACCCCATGACGTTCCACTCCGAGGTCAAGGAATAGACGATAGGGTTAGAACTTAGGAGCTGTTTTTTTGGAGTATTCGAACGCAACCCGTGTAACTCTGGCTTCCCTTCAGAGGCGGCTGGCGATTTCACCTGAAGAGATGAGATTGTTTATATTTTTTAGTTACTTACTACTGAGCTAATTACAGAGACGAGGACTGTTGCTGCACTTGCCGTGTGTTAGAAAGGGAAGGGAAGAGAAGGTGGACTATTGCATGCAAATGTTTCTGTACATAATTGTTTTTGAATTCATGTGTTTCATACACGCCTACTGATACTTTGATGTGTACATAAAACTTTAAAGGTCTCCGATTTACTTTGTGAATGAATGCTTCTTTTTTATTCATTACCGAATCTGCACTGCGCATTGAGCGGCTGGTATTGCATTTGGGGGGGGGGGGGGGGGGGGTGTGTCTGCATAAATTAATAAGGAAATGCTTAAATTAATAAAACGAGAGTTTCGGCTGGAGAGTGCGTGCGGACCTGTCGGTTAGATAACCGGTGTGTGCAAGTCCTTCATATGTGTGATACAAATGTGTGTAAAATGATACCGGGCGCTGTAATCACTCATCTGGTTACGTTATTGACCCCCCCCCCCCCCCCCCCCCCCAACCAACCCAAAAAAATGGGCTTCCCCTAAATTTTTCCCCACGCCACGCTACTGCCTTATACTGGTTATTTTCTTTACTCTCTTGCTGTGTGGTTCTATATGTTAGGACCCCCATTCAAACCAGATGGTTCATCTAAAGGGCGTTTATCCCAATTAAATACAGTTCGGTAAAAATGTATGTGGTTTATACCTACGTACAAACATGTTTTTATTATAATGACCTTTTTCAAGTTTAGATTTCTGTGCAATTTATTTTGAAGGCAACACGCCCAACCGGAAGTCAGTGACTAGTCTTCTTCACTTTCCCTCCCCTGCCTCTGGGTCTGTGTTGTGCTGAGAAACGCCCGAAAACAGACAACCAAATGCCCGGTGATTTCACCTGACAGTCGGGGGGGATAGAGCAGGACAGATAGGCACAAAGAAATGCCGACAAAGAGTCACCCGTTAACCGACCGTTGATCGACGGTTGAGAGCCGTTGATGTGAAGAGCGGAAGTTTGTCCATCAAAACACTGAAGAGGACCAAATATTTATAATTGACTGTGTTTTTCAGTGACTTTCTCTCAGTTTGGGAGCTTTAATAACTCAAAAGGCACCTCGGGAAACAGGTAAGATCAAATAAAAGTGTTTAAATAAAAAAAGACGAGTGAATTCATACGAAATGTTGTTCGCTAATAAAGTTAGCTAACTAGCCGCTGTCCTGCGATGAATGCAGAGATGGAAGAAGTTACTTCAGGTTTAAACACTCGTAAATCTGCTCATACACAGAAAAGAAGCTCCTATAAGCACAGTGTTTGAGTTGTATTCAGTATTAAAGTGTTTCACTGTTAATGCATGGGTTAAATGCAGACAGGAACTAATAATAGCTAGTTCAGCATACTTTTATTGGTGCCAATTTCTAAAATGCAAACAAGTATAAGCTGTTTCGATGCTCTTGCATATTGTCTTTCCTATAAGCTGACCTCTAAGTTATAATGTTTATTTGTATATGTATCCCCTACTTATGTCTGTTCTCCTGCTGCTGCAACAACAACCTTATTTCCCATCTGAGGATCATTACAAGTGTATCTAATCTTAAAACAAACTGAGCTCAAGTAGTAGCCTCTAGGTTGCTTATCCTAAACACAAACTCAATGCTGTTTGCTTACATACACACTGTTCACATACAGGAAACACCTCTAATGCAAAGTGACAATGTTAGTAACAAATGGGGGTAGTTCATGTTTTTGTTCCAGAATGTTTTACATTATAATTCTGGCTCTCCAGGGGCGTAGATTAAAATAAAAAGCTTTATGTTAGCACAACTTGGTAAACGGATCCTTCTAACTTAGCAGTCTAAATATACACAAGGTGCACTCAGGAGGTGCTTTACTCTAAAGAGAAGTATAGAGAGCCTTTAGATAGGTTACAAGTACTAGTATCACACTGTAAAAAAATCATCTGTTATGAGTCAAAAGTCCTGCAGTTGAAAATGTAACTTAATCAGTAGTTTAGTATTAGTTAGTTAATAGTTAAAGTGGTCCACCACTGCCCTTAATGCACCCCCTAAGCTTTGAATTCATTTACCAGATTGTGTATACGAAATCAATCAATCAATCAATGTTTATTTATATAGCCCAATATCACAAATGTTACATTTGTCTCAGTGGACTTCACAGTTTGTAGAATATCAGTATGACAATACGACCCCCTCTGTCCTTAGACCCTCTGTCCTTAGACCCTCACATCGTACAAGGAAACACTTCCAGAGAAACCCACAGTTTAAAGGAACATGGGAGAAACCTCAGGGAGAGCATCAGAGGAGGGATCCCTCTCCCAGGACGGACAGACGTGCAATAGATGCCGTGTGTACATCGAAAAGATAATACATTTTACAACATAGGTAGACCAAATGACTAGTTACATGACAGGCTCATATTATTAATAAAACATATACATAGTTTAATGAATTGGGATTCACAATATTTAGTTGAAGAATCATTCAAGTTAGCCCCATCTCTACTAGCTTCAACAATACAGTGATGAACTCATTAATGAATCATTCAATAAAGTCCACTGAAATATTATATATATATTATAGTGAAAATGGCCAGTCTTTATAATGACTACTTTTAGTTGTGGAACTTTAAGTACATTGTAATGCTAAAATAAATGCATCCTGGACTTGTACTTTACTAGTAACAGAGTTTTTCCTACACTGTGTTATTACTACTTTTATGGAAGTAAAATAGTACAAATAGTACTTTGTCCACTCGTGCTTATAATACAGTCACCAGATTTAGTGTAAAAGATGCATTAAATAATACATATGTTCTGTTGGCTTGGCATGCTGCCTCTGTCACCTTCAAAGGTTTGTTCAGGTTTGGACAAACTTGAAAAACTGGAGTTTCTGTTGGAGCACAGTCTGTGTTTGTGTACAGGAGCTACACACACTTACAGCAGAAAGAGGATCAAAGTTAAACACTATAACATTTCATCTATTCTTGTGCACACTTTTGCACATATTACAAAACTGAGTTGTCATATTTTAAGTCCTTGGCAAAAAAAATCTACCAAATATTCGTATTAAATATAAACAAAAAAGGAAATACACACATTTTAGCAAAATGAGAACGCAAGATATAACAAAGTGAAATGTGGCGCCTTAAAAAGTAGCTTATTAGGTTTATAACAGCTTGTATAAACAGATATGTAAACAGAAATGTAGTCATACAATTGTTGGTTCAAGTATTTAGAGTTGAACCACTGATGATAACCACACATTTTATTTATAAACCTGGCTTTGTACTTTGTGTCGTTGTGGCAGGAAATGACCTCTTTAAGCTGTCGGCACACACATGAACACGCTATTGTGTAAAAGTACAGTCATATTCTGCAGACACAATATTTACTTTCTATTCAAGTTAACCAAACAATTAACAACAGAACATAAAAGTGAAAAGTCACTTTGATTTTACAACAAAGTTTGAGAATCAGATTTATTTTTAGCTCGACATCTTGTGTCGCATTGACGATAAAAAAGGGAACTATCTCAACTAAAGTAATGCACCACGTTCATCAGAGCATCATCACAGAAAGCAAGGTGAGTTAGTTTCAAAATACTGCAGCATTGGAACCGACATATGATTATTATTAATACATTATGTAAAGAAACGTTACTGCTTTCATTTGCTTTGCCATTTTCCACCCATTAGATCACAGTTTAGTCTTCTTGACCTTTTTGTTGACTGTTAGTTTTTAAGTTTGTATTCTTGCTTTATCATTGATCTAAATGTAGTTATTTCCTGTTCTCCTTCCATCTACTAGGACATATACGTACACACACACACACACACACACACACACACACACACACACACACACACACACACACACACTAGAGTTCACTGTGGGTTGTGGGAATATTTGTTGTTTCCCCCTAAAAGGGAGATTATTGTTGAAGATGAACAGAATTGATGGACACACACACACACACAGACACAGACACACAGACACAGACACAGACACAGACACAGACACACACACACACACACACACACACACACACACACACACACAGATTACACTCTGAGCAGCAGACAGAAGACTATTTGTTTCTTTGATTGATGTTTATTTTTAAGTTCTTAAAATAAAACTGCCTTTTTTTTAAGGAAATGACCCAGCTTGCATGATAAATGTCTTCTCGCGTCTCCACTTGCTAACCTATCAAAAACTGAATTGCAGTTTTTTTTTTTTTTACAAACATTTATCACAAAAACACACAAATGCATAGAAAAAAGGACAAAAAGAACATTAGATAAATAAATAACAAATATAATGAAATCGGGGGTTGTGTGGGAAAGATTTTTAGTTTTGATGATATTTGGAAGGCAAGGCAAGTTTATTTATACAGCACCTTTCAACACAAGGCAATTCAAAGTGCTTTACAAAAATGAAAGACATTAAAAGACATTAAGAAACATATTATAAAATGACATTTAAAAACACTCGTTTAAAAGCAAAGATAATAGAGTGCCACAGTGACGCGTCCTAAAACCCGGAAGTAAACTCCTTTTTTCGAATCATAAATCTATCGATTAGATTTATGATTAGAAAATTATAAAAGTAGGGTAGACTTGTGGAGATTATCCGGCTGAACAAAACGTGATCCGTCTCTTCAATGTGTCTCAACCACAGACCTTATTTCCAGCTATTTTCCAAAATCCGATGGAGAAATTGCATTGGTTTTTGTCGAAGGAACCGGAAGGGGTAAAATGCTAACTTACTTCCGGGTTTTAGGACACATCACTGTGGCACTCTATAAAACATGAATAACACAGGTACATGAATAAAAGTTACAGTGCAGTGTGAGATGTGAATAGTTCAATTAAAAGCAGCGGCAAGAAGAAAAGTCTTCAGCCTGGATTTAAAAGTAGTAAGAGATGAAGCGGACCTGCAGGTTTCTGGGAGTTTGTTCCAGATATTTGGAGCATAACAACTGAACTCCTCCATGTTTAGTTCTGACTCTGGGGACAGAAAGCTGACCAGTCCCTGAAGACCTGAGAGTTCTGGATGGTTCATAATTTAGCAGGAGGTCAGAAATGTATTTTGGGCCTAAACCATTCAGTGCTTTATAAACCAGCAACAATATTTTGAAATCATTTCTTTGACACACAGGAAGCCAGTGTAAAGACTTCAGAACAGGACTGATCCACTTTCTTAGTGTTCGTGAGGAACCAGTGTAAAGACTTCAGAACAGGAGTGATGTGATCCACTTTCTTAGTGTTAGTGAGGAACCAGTGTAAAGACTTCAGAACTGGACTGATGTGATCCACTTTCTTAGTGTTAGTGAGGAACCAGTGTAAAGACTTCAGAACAGGACTGATGTGATCCACTTTCTTAGTGTCAGTGAGGAACCAGTGTAAAGACTTCAGAACTGGACTGATCCACTTTCTTAGTGTCAGTGAGGAACCAGTGTAAAGACTTCAGAACTGGACTGATCCACTTTCTTAGTGTCAGTGAGGAACCAGTGTAAAGACTTCAGAACTGGACTGATGTGATCCACTTTCTTAGTGTTAGTGAGGAACCAGTGTAAAGACCTCAGAACAGGACTGATGTGATCCACTTTCTTAGTGTCAGTGAGGAACCAGTGTAAGGACTTCAGAACTGGACTGATCCACTCTCTTAGTGTCAGTGAGCAACCAGTGTAAAGACTTCAGAACTGGACTGATCCACTTTCTTAGTGTCAGTGAGGAACCAGTGTAAAGACTTCAGAACTGGACTGATCCACTTTCTTAGTGTCAGTGAGGAACCAGTGTAAAGACTTCAGAACAGGAGTGATGTGATCCACTTTCTTAGTGTCAGTGAGGAACCAGTGTAAAGACTTCAGAACTGGACTGATCCACTCTCTTAGTGTCAGTGAGGAACCAGTGTAAAGACTTCAGAACTGGACTGATGTGATGCACTTTCTTAGTGTTAGTGAGGAACCAGTGTAAAGACTTCAGAACTGGACTGATCCACTTTCTTAGTGTCAGTGAGGAACCAGTGTAAAGACTTCAGAACAGGACTGATGTGATCCACTTTCTTAGTGTCAGTGAGGAACCAGTGTAAAGACTTCAGAACTGGACTGATCCACTTTCTTAGTGTCAGTGAGGAACCAGTGTAAAGACTTCAGAACTGGACTGATCCACTTTCTTAGTGTCAGTGAGGAACCAGTGTAAAGACTTCAGAACTGGACTGATCCACTTTCTTAGTGTCAGTGAGGAACCAGTGTAAAGACTTCAGAACAGGAGTGATGTGATCCACTTTCTTAGTGTCAGTGAGGAACCAGTGTAAAGACTTCAGAACTGGACTGATCCACTCTCTTAGTGTCAGTGAGGAACCAGTGTAAAGACTTCAGAACTGGACTGATGTGATGCACTTTCTTAGTGTTAGTGAGGAACCAGTGTAAAGACTTCAGAACTGGACTGATGTGATGCACTTTCTTAGTGTCAGTGAGGAACCAGTGTAAAGACTTCAGAACAGGAGTGATGTGATCCACTTTCTTAGTGTCAGTGAGGAACCAGTGTAAAGACTTCAGAACTGGACTGATCCACTCTCTTAGTGTCAGTGAGGAACCAGTGTAAAGACTTCAGAACTGGACTGATGTGATGCACTTTCTTAGTGTTAGTGAGGAACCAGTGTAAAGACTTCAGAACTGGACTGATCCACTTTCTTAGTGTCAGTGAGGAACCAGTGTAAAGACCTCAGAACAGGACTGATGTGATCCACTTTCTTAGTGTTAGTGAGGAACCAGTGTAAAGACTTCAGAACAGGACTGATGTGATCCACTCTCTTAGTGTCAGTGAGGAACCAGTGTAAAGACTTCAGAACAGGACTGATGTGATCCACTTTCTTAGTGTCAGTGAGGAACCAGTGTTAAGACTTCAGAACTGGACTGATCCACTTTCTTAGTGTTAGTGAGGAACCAGTGTAAAGACTTCAGAACTGGACTGATGTGATCCACTTTCTTAGTGTTAGTGAGGAACCAGTGTAAAGACTTCAGAACAGGACTGATGTGATCCACTTTCTTAGTGTCAGTGAGGAACCAGTGTAAAGACTTCAGAACTGGACTGATCCACTTTCTTAGTGTTAGTGAGGAACCAGTGTAAAGACTTCAGAACTGGACTGATCCACTTTCTTAGTGTCAGTGAGGAACCAGTGTAAAGACTTCAGAACAGGACTGATGTGATCCACTTTCTTAGTGTTAGTGAGGACTCTGACTTTTTGTAATTGCAGTTGTCCCTTGTTTCCCCCCCAGGTGCTATGAACAGCGAGCTGAACGTGCCGATGGGCTCAGATCGAGCCCCTGATGGGGCGGGCATGGACTACAGGGACTGGGTGAGGCGCAGCTACCTGGAGCTGGTGAGCTCCAACCATCACTCTGTGCAGGCGCTCAGCTGGAGGAAGCTGTACCTGAGCCGGGCCAAACTCAAGGCCTCCAGCAGGACCTCGGCCCTGCTGTCCGGATTCGCTATGGTCTGTTACTGTTATTATAATAACTATAGATACAAAAACTATATAGGGGAGTGGCTCCTTATTTTTATCTAAAGTAACAGACAGAGAATCAGCACTTTGGAAACAGGGCTGAAACAGAGGGGATTATGGGATGCTGCAATGATCTGTTTGGTGTTTCAGCCAATCAGAGACATGTTCTGTATATATCTGAGACCTATAATATATTGATGAAGAACAGTATAATAGGGGACCTTTAACCTCTTAACATGGAGGTGCTTAATGTTTGGAACGTTGTGAAGTCTTTAGTTTCTCAGCTGCTCTCCGGGCAGATCATGGTTTGAGTTCTTCTCTCCACTGAACATTGCGAAACCACGATAATGCATCTCAGTGATGGAAACAGCTGTGGGCAGGAACTGGTTTTTGACTTCCTGTCTGTGCTTTCAACCACTTCGTGCAACTTCACTGCTTACGTTTTGTATTCTGGATCTCCTTTCCGATAAACATTTCTTTAGTGGCACAAGCAAAACAAAATGAGCTCTGCTATTGGATGTTTCTCTGCAATCTACATCAGGAGTCACAGTTTCATTCTCTCTTTTATTTCCTTCTGACTCTTTATAAGAAGATATTTAATGGAAAAAACTTTTTTTTGTGTGCTGATGATTCAACCAGGATAGTTAAATGTCCATCCTACTGTTTTTAACCAACAACCTGCAGGAAATGAACAGGAATTGTACTTTTACACAAATGAAAACATCCAAGCCAGCTTAAAAATAGCAATTTTCTTGTACATAATCTGTTTCAGGTAAAGTTTCTGTATTGAAAATAATACCCTTAGTAAAGTATAATAAGCAAACATTTTAGAAATATTTTTGTAATACCTGAAAAACTATTTTGGCCTCCTAATAGCACTCTTCCACTCTGCTTTGGTTTAAAATGTCCAATGCATTGGTGAAAGACTACAATCTGAATCTTTTGAATGCAGTTACTTACTGTAACACAGTATTCCTAGACTGGTATTTCTACTTTAACCCAAGTGCAGAGGTGGGAAGTAGTGGAGTACAAATACTTTGTTACTGTACTTAAGTACATGTTTCTGGTCTCAGTACTTTACTCCACTACTTATTTTTCTGACGACTTTTTACTTTGACTTCTTACATGTTGAACACAAATACCTGTACTTTCTACTTCTTACATGTTGAACACAAATACCTGTACTTTCTACTTCTTACATGTTGAACACAAATACCTGTACTTTCTACTTCTTACATGTTGAACACAAATACCTGTACTTTCTACTTCTTACATGTTGAACACAAATACCTGTACTTTCTACTTCTTACATGTTGAACACAAATACCTGTACTTTCTACTTCTCACATGTTGAACACAAATACCTGTACTTTCTACTTCTTACATGTTGAACACAAATACCTGTACTTTCTACTTCTTACATGTTGAACACAAATACCTGTACTTTCTACTTCTTACATGTTGAACACAAATACCTGTACTTTCTACTTCTTACATGTTGAACACAAATACCTGTACTTTCTACTTCTTACATGTTGAACCCAAATACCTGTACTTTCTACTTCTTACATGTTGAACACAAATACCTGTACTTTCTACTTCTTACATGTTGAACCCAAATACCTGTACTTTCTACTTCTTACATGTTGAACACAAATACCTGTACTTTCTACTTCTTACATGTTGAACACAAATACCTGTACTTTCTACTTCTTACATGTTGAACACAAATACCTGTACTTTCTACTTCTCACATGTTGAACACAAATACCTGTACTTTCTACTTCTTACATGTTGAACTCAAATACCTGTACTTTCTACTTCTTACATGTTGAACACAAATACCTGTACTTTCTACTTCTTACATGTTGAACCCAAATACCTGTACTTTCTACTTCTTACATGTTGAACACAAATACCTGTACTTTCTACTTCTTACATGTTGAACACAAATACCTGTACTTTCTACTTCTTACATGTTGAACCCAAATACCTGTACTTTCTACTTCTTACATGTTGAACACAAATACCTGTACTTTCTACTTCTTACATGTTGAACACAAATACCTGTACTTTCTACTTCTTACATGTTGAACACAAATACCTGTACTTTCTACTTCTTACATGTTGAACTCAAATACCTGTACTTTCTACTTCTTACATGTTGAACACAAATACCTGTACTTTCTACTTCTCACATGTTGAACACAAATACCTGTACTTTCTACTTCTTACATGTTGAACTCAAATACCTGTACTTTCTACTTCTTACATGTTGAACACAAATACCTGTACTTTCTACTTCTTACATGTTGAACTCAAATACCTGTACTTTCTACTTCTTACATGTTGAACTCAAATACCTGTACTTTCTACTTCTTACATGTTGAACCCAAATACCTGTACTTTCTACTTCTTACATGTTGAACCCAAATACCTGTACTTTCTACTTCTTACATGTTGAACACAAATACCTGTACTTTCTACTTCTTACATGTTAAACCCAAATACCTGTACTTTCTACTTCTTACATGTTAAACCCAAATACCTATACTTTCTACTTCTTACATGTTGAACACAAATACCTGTACTTTCTACTTCTTACATGTTGAACACAAATACCTGTACTTTCTACTTCTTACATGTTGAACCCAAATACCTGTACTTTCTACTTCTTACATGTTGAACACAAATACCTGTACTTTCTACTTCTTACATGTTAAACCCAAATACCTGTACTTTCTACTTCTTACATGTTAAACCCAAATACCTGTACTTTCTACTTCTTACATGTTGAACACAAATACCTGTACTTTCTACTTCTTACATGTTGAACACAAATACCTGTACTTTCTACTTCTTACATGTTGAACTCAAATACCTGTACTTTCTACTTCTTACATGTTGAACACAAATACCTGTACTTTCTACTTCTTACATGTTGAACCCAAATACCTGTACTTTCTACTTCTTACATGTTGAACTCAAATACCTGTACTTTCTACTTCTCACATTTCCCAAACAGGCTGGTTCCTTTAGTTTGAATGTGTGTTTGGTGGCGTGATCATTATTATTTAGAGTCATTGCGTGCCTATTGATTTGAACACGATCCGTGTATCCATCATTTCCTGGTCTTCTCTAAAGAAGAGGGACCAATGAAAACGTTGTCATGTTGCCGTTGTTCAGCATGGAAACATTCATTAGCTAACAATGACATTATTGTTCTATTAATATAAAGGGAGGTCAGGTACTCTTTAAAACAGCTGCTAGTTATGGGTACTTTTTACTGAAGTACATTTCAAAGCCCTCTTTACTTTGACTTGAGTAAAGAAGTTTAGTCAGTACTTCTACTTTCACCAGAGTATTTTTAAACACGAGTATCTGTACTTCTACTTGAGTAAAGGATGTGTGTACTTTTGCCCTCTCTGACCTTTGGTGCTTTAAGTATCCTTTGATGCTAACACCTACTTGTAACAGAGCATTCCTCGACTGGTATCTCTACATGAACCCAGGTATCTGAATCCTTCTTTTAATCCTGGTTCTCCGTGTGTTCAGGTGGCGATGGTGGAGGTGCAGCTGGAGATGCAGTACAACTACCACCCTGCGCTCCTCATAGCCTTCAGCGTGTGCACCACGGTGCTGGTGGCGGTGCATCTGTTCGCCCTGCTCATCAGCACCTGCATCCTGCCCAACGTGGAGGCCGTCAGCAACATCCACAACCTGAACTCCGTCAGCGAGTCTCCGCACGAGCGCATGCACCTCTACATCGAGCTGGCCTGGGGCTTCTCCACCGCGCTGGGCATCCTGCTGTTCCTCGCCGAGGTGGTGCTCCTCTGCTGGATCAAATTCCTGCCCGTAGACTCGTGCCTTCCCAAAAAGACCTGCAACACAGAGAGCTCCACCTCCACAGCTTCCCCCGCCCCCCCCACTGCTTCGAACACCGGCTTTCAGGCGGCGCTGGCCTCCACCATCATCATGGTGCCGGTGGGCGTGATCTTCGTCGTCTTCACCATTCACTTCTACCGCTCGCTGGTGCGCCACAAGACGGACCGACACCACGAGGAGATCGAGGAGCTGCACAAGATCAAGGTGCAGCTGGACGGGCACGAGAGAGGTCTGCAGACGGTGTGACGGGCGCCATGTTTACCTCTGAGCCAAGGGAATGAGTCCTCAAACCCTGAGAGTCAGCATTTTAGCACTTCCTGTTCCCTCTTCTGGAAGTCAATGGGTTTTTTTTATGTGTTTTTGGTAAGGAAATAAGGTCAGATTTTCACGTTTTGGTCTTCTACATAAAATATGTCAGTAAATACCTCACTGGTGAATTTAAACACAGCGGTTGCTAAAAAGTGTCTAAATGAGGCGACTTAACGCCATCACGCCCAACATTAGCCGCCTTTAGCTTAGCGCTGGTGACGTGAAGTCATGTGACCGTGCTGTAGTTCCTGTATAGCCCAACGTTAGCTTTTCACTTCAGAAATCATGAATTGGTGTTAATATGTGGAGATTATTCTGCTGAACTAAAAGTGGAAGTATCATAAATGTTTGCCACAGATCTTATTTTGCGCAATAATCCAAATGTAAAATCCCATTGACTTTTTGTGAAAGGAACCAGGGAGATGCTACCTTCAGGGACGGCCTAAAAAATACGTCATCCCTTTAAAGCTCCTCACTCTGCAGCACAATTCATGTCTTACTGCTAATTTATTCTTCCTGTCAGTCGTCTTGTAGAGTTTGCTGTAGGACCTCGTCTGTGTTTCATGTGTCGGTGAAGTTAATGTTAAGGTTTACAGAAAAAAGGGCTACTGTGTGCCATATGTGTGCAATGTCTGTTTTTATTGTTGTGTTTGGTGTCGACTGGAATCAGTTCCCCGTCAAATCAAATGTAACAATATCAATATTGCGACAATATTTTAGGGATAAAAATGTATGCTTTCACTATATTATGATAACAAATCTTCAGTAATGTGGATTTATGATTATGTCGATAAAGACCAATAAGTAAAACAGTCTGATACATTCAGAAGTGTTTCTATTTTACTGTAAGGCAGCACTTCAAACCAGAAAAAGACACTTTTTATTGATTAAATATCGATGTATTGCCTGAACTTAGTTTTAGTTTTGTAAAATACCCGGACTTAGGGTATCACATGTCCTATAAAATCTCCTCACACTTTACTATCAAAGACCTGCCATCACCAGATTCAAAGTTAAATGCCATACATAACTTTACTTTAGGTCAAAATATATCTTAAAGACTGTGATCTCTTCACTCTAGTTTCTCAGTTATATTCCATGCCAATGTTAAATGGATTTATCAGGAGATTAAAGAAACATATGGATTTATTAATCTCATTAAAAACTGGATTCAGATTTGATCAAAGTTCTCAAACACCAACTCTGTTTACACTTTTAAATAAACCTGAGCTTTTTAACTGTAAAGTCAAGCCTTACACTGCAGGATCTTAATGTGTGTCTCAATGTAACGTCTTACAAATATGTTGCATTTCTTGTAAAACTGTCAGGAGGTTAGCATTACTCTGTTTCTATGTCCAAAATCTCCAAAAAGCCTCAACTGTTTTGTCATTTTCCTCCTTCAAAAAGCTTGTTATTGTCTTTTACAAAGACTTCTGCAAACTGCTGCTTAAATGTGAAAAATATGAATGTGTGTTACTGTCAGGATATAGTTCTGCCTTAAAGAAATATTGCCTTTTATGAGCTGCTGTTCTGCAAAAGGTCATGATGACACGAGATGATGTTTCTGCGGGGAATGTGGTGTCAAATGTTACAGAGTCCATGTCGGCACGATCTCCACTTTTTATATCAAACATCAGAAAGACACGACAAACAGAAATGGTTACTGCGTAGAAGAAAAAAACCTATCACATTCCAAATAAGATGCCTGACCAAAGTGTTTCCTGTTTGAGATGAAGTGCACTTGTAGTTATGTTGAGGGTTTTATCAGAGAACATGTTGCTTTGTATCTCAGCTTCTGGATGAATCCTGCAGGCCACTGAGTACCTGCAACACCCTTTCAAAAATAAAATACATATATTAAAGTTCTCATTGTCTCTTGTTTTTTCAACATACTATACCGTGACTTTTTTCAACATGTGACTTTTTGTTGACCTATTATTTTTTCTATACTATACTACATACTATTATCAGTTTTTCTATACTATACTATGACTTTTTTCTAACATACTATACTATGACTTGTATTTGTACTTGTTTAGGAAACACTATACTGTGACTTTTTGGACATACTGTTGTATGACTTTAAAGAAAACATTTGACTCAGCACAATATATGACTTCGAAATCCTACATTATGACTTTGAAACCAAGTATGAAAATGAACATGTTATGTCTTAAAATAAAGGTGGATTTTACCATAGGATTTGATTTATACTTCAGTGTTGGATTTATTTATACATACATTTAGTCACTCGCCTGATGATGGTGTTCTGGTGATTGTCCATCATCTCCCTGAAAACACAAACAACCAGATGTGATGAGGGGTAAATGGTGAGTGAGCAAAGCATTGTATTACCTTATTACATGGCTTAGTCGAATACCAGATCCTGATTGGTCAATTTGGACATTACAGAGGTCTGCTATTTATTCGCTAGATATGGATCATCGCACTATGTACAGTCATATCAATCCGCGGGAAGAAGTCCGGTCAATTAACGTACGCAGTGACCAAAAACACGTGTTTCCTGCTTCAGAAAACACCATGGAAATCTTTAGTTTTTTATATTTGTGGAGAACACAAATTTTGTAAGTCATGATGGCCAGTTAAGAAAACATAAAGAGCAAAGAGAAGGAATGAAGACAGAAGAAGACAGGAAGAGAGCCCTAAGGTAACACGGGGTGGGCTCTGGTAGTGTTTAAAGACTGGCTAATGGAGAAGAAAATGTGAACAGACTTTTACATTTAGAGAAAACCTCCATCAGTGCTGCAGTCATTTAAGTTCCAGCCTCTGGCGATCATTGAAACGGACTACTTCTCTTAGCGGAAGCAAAACGGTTATTATTAAATTATTTTGAATCAATATTGTGATTCAAGTAATTAGCGGGATAATGGACAGCTAGGCGGTCATTAGTGACAACATAAAAGAAGATCAGGATCCTGCTCAGCCTGACCACAACAAGGATATTTTACTCAGTGACTGTCAATCATAATCTTACAATGGATTCAATAGTTTAGAAATCACAACTTTCCTAGTTAGAGTCCAAGTGTACATGTTTTAAATGTCTAACTTGTTAGACAAGTCCAAAACTCCAACATATTGAGGTTATACTTAATAATGAGAATGAAAAGCAGCATATCATCTCATTTGAGAAGCTAAACATTTTTTGCTTGATTAATCGCTCAATTCATTAATAATCAAAGTTGGCGGTCATTAATAAAAAAGAACAGCAACATGGTGATCATGAGGATCCTGCTCACATTGTGTGTGTTTTCCTATTCTTTATTATTGACCGCCTGCTCACTTCAATAGCATTTACTGAAGAAATCAGCTGATTCTAAACTTTTGAAGGGAATGTTTTCCCTATTTTGGAACAATCATTTTCTGCATGGCTTATTCTGCCCATTTTCAAGAAGTAATGTGCTACTTATTACAATTTCACACAAATGTGTAATAGGATAATATGATGAATTTAAGTCATTTTTACCAGAAATGGATGTAAGCTTCTCGGCTTCAAAAACAAGATTGTAATTCTAGTTATTCTGTAAAGAAGAAAAAATGTATCCTTAACATTTAATGGTTCTGTATCCCAGAATCAGAATCACAGAGACGTATACTGTCTGCATGGAAATATACCAATAGTTGTAAATGGAGAAATATGTTTTTTGTCTATTTGTATTTGTTTTCTCAGCATGTGGTCACAGAGCAGCACCTTGCGTGCCCCTGGTCACCTCCCGCTGCACCAACAGGCTCCACCTCCAGCTAATCAGGATCAGCGGCCTGAAGGAGACGCAGAGAGAGAGAGTCTGGAGGTCTGACCCAGACATCAAACTGACATGAAACGCTGAACCTCGTACACTACAGGAGGCCGGGACCGCCAGAGAAGGACAACAAAAGGAACCAGTTTCAAACAAAGAAGGGGACTAGACAACAAAACTCCCTCCTCCAGCTTCTTCAGCATCTTCATTCTCCATCCTGTGAACTCTGGGCCTCTTCACGTCTTCTGCAGAAACAACAGGACTAAAAGGGAAGAGGACAAAGACGAGAGGACGTCAGGAGGTTTTTATTGAGAGGTAAGAGATGCAGGTGAACGTGGAGAGAGGCTTAAATCCTGCAGCCAGGCCTCAGGGCTGCTGCTCTGCTGGAGCTTTAGACAAAGCCTCTTACTGCCCTCCGGCCTCTGCCAGCTCTAAAGCAGCCATTATTCTCCCTGAGAGGAAGTACAGTCGGTGTGTGTGTGTGTGTGTGTGTGTGTGTGTGTGTGTGTGTGTGTGTGTGTGTGTGTGTGTGTGTGTGTGTGTGTGTGTGTGTGTGTGTGTGTGTGTGTGTGTGTGTGTGTGTGTGTGTGTGTGTGTGTGTGTGTGTGTGTGTGTGTGTGTGTGTGTGTGTGTGTGTTTGATGTGTTTCTGTACTTCCCAATCAGATCCAGTAGAGATGACTTCGTGTTGGATGAGACTATAGTTCAAAGTGTCTCTTTGACAGATTCGATTAGAGACAAGAAGCAGATAGACATGACAGAAAAGAATAAAGTGTTGCATTAAACCAACAGTAGACACACACAAGTGTTCACATGGAGATAAACTCAAGAGCCTCACCAAAACAACTCAAGTCGAGCTTCAACTCAATTAAATAGATCCAAGCCTTCCAGAGCCCAAGGTGAGATCTTCAAATGTCTTATTTTCTTCAAATTAAAGTTTCATTACTTATGAGAATTAAAAGAAGCAAATCCTGGAATCTAATTTAAAAAGTTGAAAACTGATATTTTGCTCGGTCCAATCACTAGCTATTAGCGTAGCTTTATCTGACATCTTCTCATACATGAGACACAATCTAAAAACTCCAGAAAAAGTTATTCCACAAAACTCTGAGAAAGGTTTGATATGAGGCTGTGAAACTGCTGTTATTAAGATCCACAATATACTTTGAAGACACTTTGAAGCTGAGGTTATCTGTTACATCAATGTGTGCTTAAAACGTCTTACAGTTGCAGTTAAATCAGTGATACATATGAAATGCTGATATAATGAAGCTTGCATTGTGACACACTTCCTGGTTCAGCCTCACTGTGCTGCAGCTCAGAAACATGTGAATCAGAAACAAACAAAGCAGCGCTTCAGTCATACTGCTTTCTCTCCTGAGCTGCAGTACGTAATACTTGACTAATGCAGGTCATTGTTAGCATTATTTTTAAAAGACATGTCTGCACTCGCTAGTAGATGAACGTCTGCCATACTCAACCTTTTACTTGAACAAAACCTGAGGAGTTTTGTTAAAGGAACAGGGCGATTAGATTCTATTTGTGGTGCCTTTTGGAAAGAAAGAGGCCCGCCGTAAACTCTGCTTTCAGTCTGTTTGCTAATCTAACACTCTAGCATGACACATGTACATTAGAATTCATCTTTTCAAATAAGCTCTTATTATTAAATTAGATAACTCACATGTCTGAGAGAAGTTAGGGACCTTAAAACAAATAGGTCCCTTTTGAGTTGTAAGCCACTTTATTTCTATCATTTTCTACAATTGATTTGTTGCAGGAATAGACAGATAAAATACGATTAATAGCAGGTTATCCATATAACTATAAAACTAAAGGAGGAATGAGGGAAGAACAGCTCCCTTGACACGGAACAAATGTCTGAAAGATTATTGAAGAAAATACATGACAAACTTACACAAACCTTGAAACCAAAACATTTCTAAATAGACTATAAAAAATCCAGCATGTCTGCATTCATGATAAGAATAATGTATCTCAGAATAGATCCATTTGAACTTTGAAATGTTTCCCCCCTACATTACCAGTGTATTTATATTATAAAGTAAAGAGACGTGTGTGTGTGTGTGTGTGTGTGTGTGTGTGTGTGTGTGTGTGTGTGTGTGTGTGGTGTGTGTGTGTGTGTGTGTGTGTGTGTGTGTGTGTGTGTGTGTGTGTGTGTGTGTGTGTGGGGGGTGGGTGTGTGTGTGTGTGTGGGGGGGGGGGGTGGGGGGGGTGTGTGTGTGTGTGTGTGTGTGTGTGTGTGTGTGTGTGTGTGTGTGTGTGTGTGTGTGTGTGTGTGTGTGTGTGTGTGTGTGTGTGTGTGTGTGGGGGGTGGGTGTGTGTGTGTGTGTGTGTGGGGGGGGGTGGGGGGGGTGTGTGTGTGTGTGTGTGTGTGCGTGTGTTGTTTTCTGCAGAGACTGATCCACCAGCGCTCACGTAAGACATGGAAACATTAAATTTCCTCGGTCAGAGATGAAAACTTCACACCTTTGTGTGCCTCTGAACACACACACACACAACACACACCACACACCACACACACACACACACACACATACACACACACACCACACACACACACCCTCCCTACACACAGATCACGCAGACTGCGGGGCCTCACCTCGCGGAGGGGGCCTAACCTGCGCAAATGCGGCGCACCTTTATGTGCCACAGTATCGCCGCTGCGAGGCTCCGGCTCACATAACTTTGGGTGGGGCCACAAGTTGGCCGTGGGCGGCCCTGCGTGCACACATACAGTACACATGCTTGTTAGCATTATAGGCCACACACACAGATTAGCAGCTGATTAGCGAGATTGCTGTTGGCCGTTACATAAAAATCTCTGAGGAGGAGCTCCTGAGGTCTCATGAGGTTTAATGACCTGCTGCAGAATGTGAGCTGTGTTGGAAAAAGTACTCAGATATTTAATTTAGGTATAACTTGTGTATAAATACTCTGTTACAAGTACAATTCCTGCATTAAAAATGTGCATTAGCATCACAATATCCCTAAAGTATTAACAGTAAACGTATTTAGTATGCAGAATAGCACATTACAGAATCAAATATATAACATTATTGGATCATATTTATTGAATGCGCTAATTTGTTTATTGCTTTAACGTTACTGCTGATAAAGGCAATTCAGCGACTTTACAAAAAAGTTTAAAAGCAATGAGACATGATGCAAAAGTTAACATTTATTCATGCAATACGTGCACAAATAAAAGGTTTTGAGCAGGGACTTCAAGAATTCCAATATTTTTTGAAATAAAAATGCTTTTCCGTCCTTTTTTTCTCAGAGAAGTCAAATGTAAAACTGGTATTGTTTTTTTCAACCAATCATACACCAATGCTGGACAGAACTGACAGGTGTAGGATTACCTCCATCAGAAGCAATATCTCGCTTCTTTTGCTTCTTCGAGTCTATTCACAATCTTAAAAGATAAGAATCTATATATATATATCTAGTGCAAATTGCTAGCAAATCCTAAACTGTACATGCCGAACGTTTGAGTTTGTAGAGGGTTTGTATTCAGTGTAAGCTTGTCGATACGACTGAGTTTGGGTCAGGAGACAGATTGGCACCCTGTGGTTCTGGATAAAAGAACTCAGATTAAGTCCTGACCTCAGATCAGCTCTTTGTGTCTGCTGTGTGGATGAACTGTAACCTCCTCAGGCTCCTCATAATATCTGCACTGATGCACCTGCTCCAGATTAACACAAGGATTTGCTCTTTACATCTGAAATATGTCCTTTTGATTAGTCAGTGTGGCACATACACTTACATGTTAATCTACTTACTTACTGCCCCACTAATGGGTCATTTATACACTTATCCCCCTCCCTCTGTCATTTGTTATCTTCATCATTCATACTCTCTTTTTTTGAAGTCACTAAAGCTATGTTTCCAACTAATTCCTATAAGAAATAAGCAAGGGAAAAAGTCATCTCAGTCAATTTATTTAGAATTGTTTTAATATTTCATTCAATTTGATCTATTATATTTCATTACAGCTCAAAATCATACTGGTTCTTCATGTTGAATGAAATGGACTGTAACAAAGTTATTATTAAACAGTAATGCTTCTTCTTTTTGCTATTAAATGTTACTTTTACTTTCATATCCTCATTTTAAAACAGCAAAATGTGACCGTATTAACATCTAAAATGCTTTCCTTCACTTTGCTTTACACAGTAAACTCCATACAGCTCTGAACCCTCGTCACTGTTAGCGAGGGGAACAAAGCAGCAGGGAGAAAATTATTCAGCAGTCATAACTGTTATAACTATGGCTCGTACTTAAGGGGAAGGGATTATCCTGAGGAATCTGAGTAAGCCTTTAACCCCCCCCCCCCCCCCCCCCCCTCACTGTACGCCTGCTGAACCACATGCTGATTATCTCCGACCCCGCTGTGTCTACTGATGACGTCATTCTGAAGGACGACCCGGAAATTAGCCTTGCTTTGGTTCCCTTGACAGAAAGCGAATGGGATTTGTCCATTGGAATTTAGTTTTTAGCAGAATATAAAATCTGTGGCAAACATTATAATATTTACACGTGTTGTTCATCAGGATAATCTCCACATATTAACACTGCTTTATGATTTTTTTATTAAATGGCTAACGTTATAACGGCTATAAAGGAACTACAGCACAGGTCACATGACTTCACGTCACCACCGCTAAGCTAAAGGCGGCTAATGTTGGGCTATAAAGGAACTACAGCACGGTCACATGACATCACGTCACCACTGCTAAGCTAAAGGTGGCTAATGTTGGGCTATAAAGGAACTACAGCACGGTCACATGACTTCACGTCACCACTGCTAAGCTAAAGGTGGCTAATGTTGGGCTCTAAAGGAACTACAGCACGGTCACATGACTTCACGTCACCACCGCTAAGCTAAAGGCAGCTAATGTTGGGCTATAAAGGAACTACAGCACGGTCACATGACTTCACGTCACCACCGCTAAGCTAAAGGCAGCTAATGTTGGGCTCTAAAGGAACTACAGCACGGTCACATGACTTCACGTCACCACCGCTAAGCTAAAGGCAGCTAATGTTGGGCTATAAAGGAACTACAGCACGGTCACATGACTTCACGTCACCACCGCTAAGCTAAAGGCAGCTAATGTTGGGCTATAAAGGAACTACAGCAAGGTCACATGACTTCACGACACCACCGCTAAGCTAAAGGCGGCTAATGTTGGGCTATAAAGGAACTACAGCATGGTCACATGACATCACGTCACCACTGCTAAGCTAAAGGCAGCTAATGTTGGGCTATAAAGGAACTACAGCATGGTCACATGACTTCACGACACCACCGCTAAGCTAAAGACAGCTAATGTTGGGCTATAAAGGAACAACAGCACGGTCACATGACTTCACGTCACCACCGCTAAGCTAAAGGCAGCTAATGTTGGGCTCTAAAGGAACTACAGCACCGTCACATGACTTCAAGTCGCCACCGCTAAGCTAAAGGTGGCTAATGTTGGGCTATAAAGGAACTACAGCACGGTCACATGACTTCACGTCACCACCGCTAAGCTAAAGGCAGCTAATGTTGGGCTCTAAAGGAACTACAGCACCGTCACATGACTTCACGTCGCCACCGCTAAGCTAAAGCCGGCCGGCCCGGACAACGTGGAACCTTTCTTTTTAAAGATAGCTGCAGATTTTATTGCTCCACCTCTCACTACTCTTTTTAACCTCTCCCTCAGCACAAACACAATTCCAAAACTGTGGAAGTCAGCGTATGTCCTGCCTTTGCTGAAAGGAGGGGAGGCAACTGTTTTAAATAATTATAGGCCCATCTCTAAATTGTCAGTTCTGGCTAAGGTTCTTGAACGCCTAGTGAGTGAACAGGTAAAGGTGTTTTTATGTACAAATGACATCCTGTCTAAACATCAGTTAGGCTTCAGAAAGCAACATAGCACCATCACTGCCACAATGAAAGTGGTGAATGATGTGGCGAGTATTTTAGATAATAAGCAGAGCTGTGCAGCTCTATTTATTGACCTTTCCAAAGCGTTTGATACCGTCGATCATCGCATCTTAAAGCAGAGGCTACTCAGTATTGGCTTATCCAGCCATGCAGTGGGTGGTTTGTGAACTACCTCTCTGAAAGGTCCCAATGTGTTCATTTTGATGGGCTGTCTTCTGAGTGGTTAAACATTACTAATGGTGTTCCTCAAGGTTCTGTTTTAGGTCCACTTTTATTCTCCATCTACATCAATAGTTTAGGTGAAAATGTCGATGGAGCAACCTTACATTTTTATGCGGACGATACCGTTATGTACTGTGCATGTCCCTCCATTAAGGAGGCTGTTGTTGAATTGCAAACTGCTTTTAACATTATTCAGACTCAGCTCTCTGAACTAAAGCTTCTTTTAAATGTTGATAAAACCAAGGTAATGCTCTTTTCAAAAGCCAAAAAGACACCAGAGCCTGTTTTAGATATTTTAACTACGCAAGGAATAAAACTTGAAGTGGTTGCCTGTTACAAATAACTTGGTATCTGGCTTGATGATTGTCTCACTTTTAAACGTCATGTCAATAACCTGCTTAAAAAACTGAGGGTTAGACTAGGTTTCTTCTACAGGAACAAGTCCTGTTTCTCGCTCGAGGCCAGAAAAAGGCTCTGTGACCTTTTGACCTGTGCTGGACTATGGTGATCTGATTTATATAAATGCACCTGCCAATTGCCTGGTCAAGTTAGATGCTGCGTATCACAGTGCACTGAGATTTGTGACAAACTGTAAAGCATTAACTCATCACTGTACCCTGTATGCAAGGGCTGGTCTGCCTTCACTAACTGTACGGAGGCTCAGTCACTGGTACATTTTTATATACAAAGCCATGTTAGGGAAACTTCCATCCTACATCTGCTCCCTGATCTCACGGCGAACTATAAGTGGCTACTGCCTGAGATCGCATGCTGTGGTTTTATTAAATGTGCCAACTGCTAGGACTGTCTTAGGGAAGATAGCATTTAGATGTGCAGCTCCACTGTCCTGGAATAGTCTGCAATTAAAATGGAAACTGAGCAATCTGGTGCCACTAAATGTTTTTAAAGCTCGGTTGGATGCTACTGAATCGGAAGCTGTTGGTACCTGTGCATGTGGTTAGTATGTAATTTGTAATCCCTGTAATGATGCTGTATGATGTCCTTTTGTTGTTCTGTTTATGTTTTTAATGTTTCATGTGGAACCTACTTGAGCAGGTCTCCCTTGAAAAATAGGTCAATGATCTCAATGGGATACAACCTGGATAAATAAAGGTTTGAAATGAAATGAAATGAAAGGTGGCTAATGTTGGGCTATAAAGGAACTACAGCACGGTCACATGACTTCACGTCACCACCGCTAAGCTAAAGGTGGCTAATGTTGGGCTATAAAGGAACTACAGCACGGTCACATGACTTCACGTCACCACCGCTAAGCTAAAGGTGGCTAATGTTGGGCTATAAAGGAACTACAGCACGTTCTCATAAATCCACGTCACCACCGGACGTCAGAACAAAGTCTCTTCAGCTTGTGTTAACCACAGACCTTGTTTCAGTCTCCAAACCACAAACATGTTCAAAAAACATTGACTATCAGATGAGGGAACAGGAAATGCTAAATATGTATCTTATTTCTGGGCTTTAGGACTCATTCGTGCAGCTTTATGTTATTCTAATATATATGAATTTAACAAGTTTGTATAGATGGGGGGTCCACTTTTTTGCATATGTTTGGTATATTGCACTGTATTTTTAGATACATATGCCTCATACAGTTCCAGTGTACCAGTGTTTGTGAGAATTTCAACAACAGTTCAATACCAAGCATTTTTTTTTCAGTTATACACGCATAGATTATATTATATAGATTTGTTCTTTCAGTCTTCTGATACCTGTAACTTGTCTCCTCTGCAGAGCCCTCACATGGTGACTTCTGATGTCCTGCTATCCACCTGAAGCTGAAACATGGTCATTCTGCAACAGGTTGGTCATGTTGGGTAGAAGCATAGACTGTATAATGTGCTCAGTACCTGCTTTCAGTACTTAAAGAGGACACATTCTGCTCATTTTCAGGTTCATATTAGTATGTAGTGTCTCTACTTTAAAGAGTCCTCTCCTGCTGATGTTCAGGTGTATATCAGTATGTAGTGTCTCTACTTTAAAGAGTCCTCTCCTGCTGATGTTCAGGTGTATATCAGTATGTAGTGTCTCTACTTTAAAGAGTCCTCTCCTGCTGATGTTCAGGTGTATATCAGCATGTAGTGTCTCTACTTTAAAGAGTCCTCTCCTGCTGATGTTCAGGTGTGTATCAGTATGTAGTGTCTCTACTTTAAAGAGTCCTCTCCTGCTGATGTTCAGGTGTATATCAGTATGTAGTGTCTCTACTTTAAAGAGTCCTCTCCTGCTGATGTTCAGGTGTATATCAGTATGTAGTGTCTCTACTTTAAAGAGTCCTCTCCTGCTGATGTTCAGGTGTATATCAGTATGTAGTGTCTCTACTTTAAAGAGTCCTCTCCTGCTGATGTTCAGGTGTATATCAGTATGTAGTGTCTCTACTTTAAAGAGTCCTCTCCTGCTGATGTTCAGGTGTATATCAGTATGTAGTGTCTCTACTTTAAAGAGTCCTCTCCTGCTGATGTTCAGGTGTATATCAGTATGTAGTGTCTCTACTTTAAAGAGTCCTCTCCTGCTGATGTTCAGGTGTATATCAGTATGTAGTGTCTCTACTTTAAAGAGTCCTCTCCTGCTGATGTTCAGGTGTATATCAGTATGTAGTGTCTCTACTTTAAAGAGTCCTCTCCTGCTGATGTTCAGGTGTATATCAGTATGTAGTGTCTCTACATGTCTCCATGCTTTAATGTTCAAAAAGCTCTTTATTTTTCTCATACTGTCTGTGCTGCAGCACCTCTTTTCACCCTCTGTCTGAAATGTGAGATGTCCCGCCCCTTATCACGTATAATATGTTGGAGCGCCAGCGTAGTGATGTCACTGTGTTCGTGGCAGATAAGGAATTAAACTGCACTGAACTAAATTCACACTTTTCTCAACAACATCCTCTCTAAGGTCAGCCAGGGGTTAAATCACTTATTCACTGAGCTGGTGATCAGATTAAAGCTCTTTTTAGAATAAATCCTCCCATTCACAGAGTTGGCAGTTTAAGTTGGCCTTTAATATTTCCTAGTTATTCAACATATGATGGTGAAATAATCCCAGGCCCTAAACAGTGAGATTATAGCAGAAGAAAAGCATTAAACGGTATCACATGACGACTAACTCACCTCTGCTGTTGTTAACACTTTATTTAAAGTGGACCTATCATGCTATATTTGAATAATATATTGTAGGGCCATACCTATATAAAACATGTCAAAATACCAAACAGATCATGCATTTTAGCCATGCCTCATTTTGCTCTATTTTGCTCTCCTCCAGCCCTGTCTTTGCATGAGCTGCAGCTGACCACGCCCCCCTGCAAAGGAGGGGGGGCGAGGCACGAGCG
Organism: Trematomus bernacchii; assembly: GCF_902827165.1. NCBI lineage: Eukaryota > Metazoa > Chordata > Actinopteri > Perciformes > Nototheniidae > Trematomus > Trematomus bernacchii. Next base: position 349,625 of record NW_022987890.1, on the reverse strand, counting down.
TCATGTTACCATGCTGTTACCATGCTGTTACCATGCTGTTACCATGCTGTTACCATGCCACGGCAACCTCTCATTCCCCTGATAGGTGGAGAGTTGGCCATATAGGCAGAGCTCCTCGTTCCTGACGTCAGAGAATTTTCAAATCTGTATCAGTCTGTATCAGATCCGTTGCAGCCCCGTTTTTAGAGATTTGGGTATGGAGGAAAAGAGAGAGGGTTGTGTTTTCTGACACTTGGTGAGTTCCCTGGAACACCGGGGACACATATTCATGTAGAAAAGATGTACAAACGTGCATTTTGCATGATAGGTCCCCTTTAATTATTGTTTTATGGATCTCCAAGTCTTGCTCCATGTCCCAGATTTAGATTTCCACCAATAGACCGTTACTTGTATGTGAAAGTCTCCAAGGTGTTGTCTTGCATTTCTTCTTTTAATGTGAATTCTGGGATATTTCATGTTTTTTCTCTAATAATCCAGGGGGACTATGTGTGGCTGGACCTTAAAACGGGTCGAGAGTTTGACGTCCCGGTGGGAGCCGTGGTCAAACTGTGCGACTCGAGACAGATCCAGGTCCTGGACGATGAAGGGAAGGTAAGACTTCTGCATTTATATAAAGATTCTCTGTTCATGTGTTAAGGTTTTTTTTTTGTTTTATAAGGAAGGAAGTTTCAGAGTTGTGGTCTTTGAGACACTTTTAATGTAAACAAATGAACAAGCCTCGCTAAAGTCCATCAAACTGAAGACACACGTTTTATTTACTTACCTTAAAAACCAAAACTCTTTTCCCAAATGTTTTTTAGTCATGCTTATAGAGAGGCGAAGTCCCGCCCATCTACTTCCGACCCATGGGACCTCATTTCGGAAAAATGATGTATTGAAGTCAATGGAGAGAGAAAGATTATCTTTCGATCCCGTTTGAATTGTGCCACGAATTACACATATGATGTTTGTCAATCTTAAAAAATTATTTCCATGTCAAAAAAGTCACAGTTTGTCATAAAACTGTTGAAATATAAGACTATGAAAAATATGCAACTAGAAAGACTACAAATCCCAGAGTCCCGGTCCCGCATGCTGGCTCTTAGGAACCGACTAACTCCCCTTGTGTGTATGTACAGCTCTCAACATGCCCAGACTTGGAGTGATTTTCACCTCTTTTAATACTTTCCGCCTCATTCTGAAAGAAAGAAGTGAAATGTGCCATTTATTTGTATTTACCTACATTTAATTGATGTATTTTGTATTTAATTTGTTATTCTATCATTGTTTCTTTTAGTGTGTCTTTCAATGTAGAAAAAGTACAAATAAAATGGTCAAATAATTAGATAAGTCCCAAGAAAATGTTATTTTTTATTATTATAACTAATGAAGTGATGGCCAAAACTACAATAATTAAAAATAAATGGTATTAAATCAAACTCTTCCAGTCTATGATCCACTGTAACCTCCTTATATCCCCCCCCCCCCCTCTCTCTCAGGAGCACTGGATCTCTCCTCAGAACACCAACATCAAACCCATGCACCCGACCTCTGTGCACGGCGTGGAGGACATGATCCGCCTGGGAGACCTGAACGAAGCCGGCATCCTCCGAAACCTTTTGATCCGCTACAACGAGCGCGTCATCTACGTCAGTAATCCTCTGTTTCTCCTGACTACACAGAGTACACAAAGTACACACATGTCTACTGTTGTCTCTGAACATGAGGGTCATTGGCTGCGGTCCAGAGGAGATGTTATTCAGGTTAATCTGTTTAACGTGAGGAGAAAAACAATGACAGACCTTATCTCTTAATTGTTATAAATGTTGTTGTACATGCATTACCCAAAACCAGGTTACTGACTTTGAATATTCCCTGAAAAACTACAAATATTTCTTATATTCATTTCAGAAAGTAGACTTGTATCTCTCTGCTGTGACAGTGGAAGCTGTCTTGGACCTAATTGATTCTCATTCATAAACAAATGTATTGGTCCAGAGGAGGTTAATGTGTTTACATTAGGGATGCCAGAAACTGACCATGATCAAATTCGAAAATCGGACAGCCCTGGCGAATATTAATATTAATTAATTAATTATAATTAATTAATTATAAATAAAATCGAATTTAAAAAATAATTTTCGATTATGGAGACTGTAACTAATATTCGAAAAATCGAATAATCGCTGGCATCCCTAGTTTATATGCAGCTCCAATAATCTGCACTTTACTGGAACTATAAATAAATAAATAAACATGTCCTCATATCCCTGCTGGACTGAGGTCTACTGGTTTACTTATACATTATCTCTTAATTGGTAGAGATGTTTTTATACATGCATTACTCAAACCCAGGTTACTGACCTGAAAAACTCAAATATGAACTAAAGAAATGAGAGTATTATCTCTCTGCTGTGACAGTAGGAGCTGTTTTGGTCTTTATCAATGCAGAGATGAATAGAAAAGCAAAGAGTTAGAGAAGATACATCTCGTAAAATTAATTCATAAACGAATGTATTGGCTGCAGTCCAGAGGAGTTGTTATTCGGGTTAATGAGTTTTCATGCAGCTCCAATAATCTGCAGTTGAGTTTACTGTTTACTGGAACTATAAATAAAGGAATAAACATGTCCTCAAATCCCTGCTGGACTGAGGTCTACTGGTTTACTTATAAAGGGGATAAAAACTGGGATTTTAATGTGAGGAGAAACCAATTAGAGACCCTTAACTTTGGTAAGAGAAGTGATGGAGCAGATATTGCTCTTAACTTAACAGTGGATATATCCTTAAAACATATTTATGTACTTCGTTGTCTATTTATCTTGAGTCTCAGTCCTGTAATAGTCTTTGGTTGCTGTGTTCCCTCTCCTTGTAGACTAATTGTGGTGGAAAGGTGAGTAAAAAAGATGGTGTCACAAAAAAGAAAAAAGCTAACCTGATTCTTGCAAATTTCTAACTTTTTGATCTCTGAAAATATTCATTCATTTGCAATTTTGTGATGGATTTTCCCTTAGTTTTACCACTTTAATCTCAGGTATCTTCTGGAAAATGACTCAAGATTTACAAACTTTTCTTCTGACTTCCTCTGACTGATTTGAATTGTTATGTACCGTGTTCTTCAGTAGCTTCTTCTAGGCCGTTTGAAATCAATCTGAGTGAGTGTTAGAGTATATCCGTAGTAATGAATTACAATAATGCTTTTGAAAGTTTAAATTGAATGCACATCTTACAATTTCATGTGATTAACGCCATAGACTCTGGGTTCCTTCATTCATTCTTCAATGCATAACATTTCCCTATCAGTCAAATTAGAAAGACAATACAGAAACAATCACGTCTCCAGCTGTCTCGAATGATTCGGGAATATAACATCTGATTGATTTGAGCTAATTAGTCTCTAAAATGTGTGAAAGTCTCTTAATCTTCTTGTTTTCTCCCTGCAGACGTACACGGGCTCCATCCTGGTGGCGGTGAACCCGTACCAGCTGCTCCCGATCTACACCCCCGATCAGATCCGCCTCTACACCAACAGGAAGATCGGAGAGCTGCCGCCGCACATCTTCGCCATCGCAGACAACTGTTACTTCAACATGCAGAGGAACAACAAGGACCAGTGCTGCATCATCAGGTAAACACTCAACACGACATTTATAGAAACGTTAAACAACAACAAGGACCAGTGCTGCATCACCAGAGGCCTGTACTACGGAGCAGGATTTTCTCTTCAGGGAAAACTCTGGGTTTCCGGTCCTACGACGCTGGTTCACTTTTTAGCGGGCTAGATCTCCATGGTAACTTATGCTGAGCGGCTAACCTGCTCCGGAGCAGGTTAGGTTGCAGGCTAAGAGATCAACTCAGTGAAAGCACCGCCTGCTGACCAATCAGAGCTCAGTGTGCGGAGTTTAAAGCGATCAATTCATATTACAGGATAGAGGAAATAGAGAAAAACTGCCGTTGCAGGAAAGACGGCCGGCAAAAATCACCTGACTGTGTGAACGTGAAAATTAATAGAATATCCCCTCCTCCCATCTTCAGAGCAATCTGACTATTATAACATTATCGTTAAGAAAGCTTACTTAAATATCTGCCACGACATAAGTAACCGGATCAGAGTAACATTAAGTACAGTCCGCGGCACTGTGAGTGCAGACGTCGATGTGTCCCATTATCATTCATATCACATCACATCATAATGTATCATGTATCTCCTTATCTGAGTCAGCTGAGCCGTATCTGGCCGTGCAACACTCACAGTGTCACATACTGTATGCAGAAGTATTATTTTAAGCAACACATTAAGTTGACGAAACACTCAAGTCAAATGTAATTAAAGTCAGATCGTGTCTTGGACGGGGCAGTGATTTCATAAACCTGTTAATGTACGCATTCAAACACTTTTTCTGTTACCAGCTGTATTCACCTTGCAGGTGCAGCTATGTGGCTTTGATCCTGGATAAAGTGTTTAAGTCATGGATGTTTAAAGTTTAACTTCTTCATATTTGTCTAATATTTTAGTTCACTTTTCATTCAGGAAGTATGACGCTGCGCTGTCAGTACGCTTGTCCATGTTTGTGATCAAGTCAAATGTTGCTAGCCCCGCCCCTTTCATGTGAACGCGCACATAACTAGATAGGACACACCGGGCTTGAGTTACCGAGTTGATAGCCAGAGTCGTAGGACCGCTTAGCGAGAGCGCGTTTGTTTTGGATTAGGTAAGCCGGGTAACTCAAACATATCCAGGGTCTGTTGAACTAGATTTGTAGTACAGGCCTCAGGCTAGCCGTTCAGCATAAGTTACCATGGAGATCTAGCCCGCTAAAAAGTGAACCAGCGTCGTAGGACCGGAAACCCAGAGTTTTCCCTGAAGTTAGCCGCTAAGCGAAAATCCGGCTTCGTAGTACAGGCCTCTGGTGAACACAGGGAAGCAACACAACATTTATAGAGACGTTAAACAACACCACACAAACAATCTGCAGGTGCTAAAAGGTTGAGATTTAAAGGCTTTTATTGTCATGTGTACATATCTACAGTGGAGACATATCTTAGGTCACAGGCTCCTCCAACAGTCCAACACAATAAAACAGATACAATAGTTAAAATAGTGCTTGTAAATACAAATAAAATAGGATATAAATAGTACAAGGAGAGTCTATATACAAGTAATTGGAATATGATATATTAGATAAATAATTTGTAAGTTGCAACCAGATGAATGTTATGGATGTTCTTTCAAAAGTGCAGGTGTTTAACAGAGAACCACTAATGCAGAGTATTGAGGGTTAAATACATACAATTATTTGAAAATGGCTCCGTTATTATTGCACAACTTAAGATATTAAAATATACCTTTAGTTTCAATTATAGATTTTTTTTAAATGTCTTCTGTGTGTGACAGCGGTGAGTCTGGAGCGGGGAAGACGGAGAGCACGAAGCTGATCCTGCAGTTCCTCGCTGCCATCAGCGGGCAACACTCCTGGATCGAGCAGCAGGTCCTGGAGGCCACGCCCATCCTGGAAGGTCAGAGATGAACATGCAACTCTGGGAAATACATAAAATCGGACTGTTCAGGAGCTTTTAAATCAGGGGTGTCCAAACTACGGCCCGGGGGCCAAATGCGGCCCGCGGACCATTTTGAATCGGCCCTTAGCAAATTCAAAAAAGTATAATGTAATACGGCCCACAAATGAAACTTGTGCTTGTCTTGTATTGTACCTCTTAAATATACATTTTAACATATATTACACAGTAGTATTCATGTGGTAACTTTTCAAATAAATTCAGTGAATTAAAGTTGGAAACATTTTCTAACAAATTTTAATTGATAAGAAAAAAGACCCAATAAGTTATTTACATAACAAGCTTGAAATAAACCCTTCATATTTCCTCTCATTATAATCACTCTGAGGCTTCTGTTTGAAGGGATGAGCTGCCAACACAATAAATGAAACCCTCTGGAGAGCTGTGATCTGGGGAAAAAGTTTGGACACCCCTGTTTGAAATATATCCAATGATCCTGAGACGTAGATGATTTTCACCCTTCTTGTATAGAACTGTAGATTGTAGAATGACTCTAAAGACTGTTTGTGCTGAGGTTCAGAGTTCATTAATGATCTTGGAAGCAGCCGTGAGAAAACACTCCGACCATAAGTTGCATTAAGATGCCGTTCTTAAGGGTTTTTTTGTTATCAAATGATCTTCAGCAGTAACTAGTGCTTAGTTTGCATGGATTTGCAAAAACGTCTTGATTGCTTTCCAAATGTCAAAGACAGAATGTATCATCAATCTTCACGTATGACCCACTATATAAAAGTATGTGGCAGAGCCATATTTGGCTGTGTTCAGGACGTTTCTCTGAGTCTCCTTCCTATAGAAATGTAGCGACCAGGTGCCAGATTGTAAGCATGGACCCAAGAGGGAAAATGCAAAGCTAAACACCAAGCTTGTTGCAAAAATGAGAGTTTATCTGGGGTCGGCTTTCATACGTTGGCGAGCACCAACTTTGAAATATGTTTTTACAAACGGCAACCAACAAATCCTATTTATTCTGACTTTAAGAATGAACTCTTAACATTAGATGTCAAAGCGTATCAATGTATTCTTAAAGACCCCTCTGTAGTTGTACTTTATATCATTAAGCCTTATCAGTAGAGCTGGACACTCTGTCTATGTTTCTGTTTCTCCTCACTCCCTGTTCTTTAATTCACTCAGCGTTTGGTAATGCCAAGACCATCCGTAACGACAACTCCAGTCGCTTTGGGAAGTACATCGATATCCACTTCAACAAGAGAGGAGCCATCGAAGGAGCCAAGATCGAGCAGTACCTGCTGGAGAAATCCAGAGTGTGCCGACAGGTGAGAAACTGCATCGTGTTTTAAGATGTAAAAACATCCTCAGTGGCATTTCCAGTTCTCTTATGTCTCCTCTCTCTCCCCCCCCGTCCTCCTGCAGGCTCCGGATGAGAGGAACTACCACGTGTTTTACTGCATACTGAAGGGCATGGCTCCAGAGATGAAGGTTAAACTGGGCCTGGGTCTCGCATCTGACTACTCCTACCTCACCATGGTGAGAATATCTGAGGATTTACTGATTTATAGGGTTATTGTTGAGCTCTTATTAAAAGTAAGAACTGGACCTACTCTGTTTTAAGTTTCATGTTATTTATTATCATTTGCACAATGATTAAAGATAATCTAAGGATCTGCAATCAACAATTACTTCAATATCAATGTATCTGCCTATTTTCTTTATTATTACTTTGCTTATTTTATGAACTGTTCCATTAAAAAAATATATTTTTTAAATGTAATTTATTATATTCTTTGGTAAATGCTAGATTGGTATTCAGAAGCTGAAAAATGTATTTCATGTTAATGCTAAAGGAGATCTTATCAGTAGGGCACATTCAAACAATGTGCCCTACTTCTTTTCCTCAATCCACTTTACTAGTTTGGCTAAAAAGCTAAGTATGCTTTTCGTCGCAGGGTAAATGCACAGCGTGTGACGGTCGGGACGATCTGAGGGATTACTCCAGCATCCTGTCGGCCATGAAGGTTCTGATGTTCACCGAGACGGAGAACTGGGAGATCTCCAAGCTGCTGGCCGCCATCCTGCACATGGGGAACCTGCGCTACGAGGGTACGAGCGTCCGCACACACACACTTTATTTAACTGTAACAGAGACGTGATGGGGATTCATTTGTGGGTTTCTTCTCAGCTCGTACGTACGACCACCTGGACGCCTGCGTGGTCGTCAAATCTCCAGACCTGGTGACTGCTGCTTCACTGCTGGAGGTGTGTGTGTGTGTGTGTGTGTGTGTGTGTGTGTGTGTGTGTGTGTGTGTGTGTGTGTGTGTGTGTGTGTGTGTGTGTGTGTGTGTGTGTGTGTGTGTGTGTGTGTGTGTGTGTGTGTGTGTGTGTGTGTGTGTGTGTGTGTGTGTGTGTGTGTGTGTGTGTGTGTGTGTGTGTGTGTGTGTGTGTGTGTGTGTGTGTGTGTGTGTGTGTGTGTGTGTGTGTGTGTAAAGTTTATGTAAAGTTTATGTTAGGTAAAGCCATGCTACAAAATTACTTGAAAACAGTAATAATAATATGCAAGTCAATCAGGGAAATGTAGTTTACCATTACATTATTATTGTATAATATATATATATATATATATATATTATTGTTGTAGTTGGTTGAGTTGAGTTTTAAGGTTTTTTATAATTATGGATTCATCTGCTGACATTTTCTTCATTATTTGCTCGATTGTCTGGTTTGAAAAAATCTGAAAATAGTGAGATTACTCAGAGCCTCAAGTGACAGCTTTAAAATGTTTGTTCACTCAAGACCTCAGAATCAGAATACCTGTATTAGTCCCACAGAGGGGAAATGTACATTGTTACAGCAGAAAAGAGCCAAAGACAGCTTAATGTTACCTAAGAAGCATGTATAAAAAGATATTAAAGATACAAAAAATTATATTAAAAGAAAGTTACACAATTTACAAAAAACACATCCTGTAACAGTTCTGAGGATTTAGCAGCCAGGTGTATATTGCATGATTACTAATGAATACAAAGAAAAGCATATTGTGAAGATGCTTTCATTTTGATTTAATTTCCTCTCATGTCTCTATCGTTGTGCTGCAGGTGGACCCGAAGGATGTGATGGTGTGTCTGACCACCAGGACTCTGATCACACGAGGGGAAAGTGTCGCTACGTCGCTCAGCGTGGAGCAGGGCCTGGACGTCAGGGACGCCTTCGTCAAGGTTCTTTTTATTGAAGAACAGGCACAATCATACAGGGTCACAATTGAGACAATGATCTTCATCCATTTTACATTTTTTAGAACAAACCATCTCCTCCCCTCCCGTCCCACCCCACCTTGAAAAGTTTCATACAAAATAAAACACATTAGTTACACTTTCAGATATATAAAATAAAAAGACAGTGATACAAAATTATGTTAATAACAATAAGTAAATAAAAACAGATCAGTTAGTACAAATATAAATAAGAAGATATGTAAAAATAAATAAATAAATACCAGGGTTCTTACGGTCATTAAAAACCTGGAAAAGTCATGGAAATTCAAAATGCTAATTCCAGGCCCTGGAAAAGTTTTGGAAAACAATATTTTTCCCAAAGTTTTGGAAAAGTCATGGAAATGTAACTAAAGTTGCATCAAATATAATTTATATTTTAGCTAATCGCCGAAATAGTAATACTATAATGATAATACATGCTGTATCGTGTAGTAATGAAACGTAAAATGGCATTTAACTGACGAGGTGTTTTGCTGATGAGAGATTTGAGTTGCTTTAGCGTGTAGAAGCTACAGTATAAGCCTACTATTTGTTTTAGATGTGTATGAACCCTGAAATACAAATAGAGAAATAATTGAAGGTACACATCTTTAACCATAAGTACAGAAATCTGTTATCCTGAACAACCAAAGCCTCTGAGGTGTGGTTTGGTGTCTTGGTTAAATCACAATTTCTTCTAGAAATTCCTGACATGTTGATTCAGTTCAGCAAACGCATGCTCAATCATGTAATTATTGAATTGCAGTGCATAGCAATCTCTTGCAAACATGCAATGGATATACTCAGCTGTTCGTATAAACAGTGCACCTGAGACAGGACTGGATTTATTTATATGCAAACAGAACCATTAAAGCTGCCTTCCTGCCTCGATGAATTTGCCTTTTGTTGGCCGGTGCTCTGACTGATATGCATACACTCTTTAAACAGTCTGCAGCTCAGAGACAGAAACAACAATAACAACATATCGCACAGAGAGGAGCGATCACATTAGAATAAGCTTTATATATATATATACACAATCAACAGATACATTTATAATGTGTGCAATTATTGATTGTGTATATTCAGATTCCTTTTATTGTCTCTACACAGAGTAGCGAAATTCCAAGCATTCCCGATGGTCGCACATAACAGACAGTATGAGTATAGTTTTGACAATACAAGCTAAAACTTGTAATATATAATATATAAAGTGACTATAAATTGGACCTATGATACATTGAACAGTACGCTTACAAAACAATACAACATTACCATTCAAATACAAGAACAATACGGTCAACGCAGTACAAAATGTAAGTAAGTAAGTTATTGCACGTGTATTTAGTGCAGTTGATAATTAGAAAACGAATGTGTTCTATAAAAACAGTATATATATTTGTATTGTATTCCTCGGGATTGTGGGAAACGGTATTTCCATCTCTCAAACTGAAAGATGGACAATAAAGTTGACTTTCCCTATAGCTGGTCCACTATCATGGCTCATAATTAAAGATGTGTTTTCTCACTGATCACCAGGGGATCTACGGGCGGCTGTTTATCTGGATCGTGGATAAGATCAACGCGGCCATCTTCAGACCTCCGTCCTGCGAGAGCAACATCGTGCGGCGCTCCATCGGACTGCTCGACATCTTCGGGTTCGAGAACTTCATCGTCAACAGGTGATTTCATAATAATAATACATTTATTTATAAAGGCGCCTTTCAAGGCTCTCAAGGTCGCCGTACAAGGTACACAAAACAAAAGTCTAAAAAACACGACAATATAATCAATCAATAAAAACTGAAAACAGAGGATGTGTGATGTGATCAGGGATTTATACTGAAAGCATCAATAATGGCCTATTGATCCAACATGGAAAACGACTCTTTTGACCCTGATTGATATAATCAAACACTGATTATGCTACCAGTTCAAATACATACCAATACAAATGACATGTGGAGATACTTACTCACTTACACTTGTTTTAACTTGGATTCATTCAGACTTGTATGAATCTTATTTTTGAACTTTTCATTTCAAGGTGCAAACATAGTTCACCCTAACACATCGCATTAGTTGGCTTCATCACCTTTGGGCTATTAATTAAAAGCAGGTATTTTCACACTTCCTCCTCCTCCCTCTTACCTCTCCTCTGATTTCTCTTGACTTTAGTTTCGAGCAGCTCTGCATCAACTTCGCCAACGAGAACCTGCAGCAGTTCTTCGTGCGGCACGTCTTCAAGCTGGAGCAGGAGGAGTACAACCTGGAGGACATCAGCTGGCAGCATATCGAGTTCACCGACAACCAGGACGCTCTGGACATGATCGCCAACAAGCCCATGAACATCATCTCGCTCATCGACGAGGAGAGCAAGTTCCCCAAGGTGGGAGATCTGTAAAAGTGATTCTGTAAAAGTGTTCCTGTTAGAAAAATCTCCCTGGTCCCCGGCTTGAGCTTCAATCTCAGGATCCATGTATCTGTGATCCTCTCCAGAATGGAAATAGTCATCACATACAGAGCATCAACTAGTTCCTGAACAGTGTCCTTCACATGCTGATATCCAAGAGAGGGAGTTACACAGTCACAAGATGGAGGAATACAAAGCAGTACATCCTGTCACGTACAAAATTCTCAACATTCTGACTTTTTCTCAACATCCTGACTTTTTCCACAAAATCTCAAAATCCTGACTTTTTCTCAAAATCCTGACTTTTCCTCAAAAATCAGACTTTTTCTCAAAACTCTTGACTTTTTCTCAAAAATCAGATTTTTTTTAAAGAATCTGACTTTTTCTAAAAAAATCTGACTTTTTCTCAACATTTTGACTTTTTCTCAAAATCCCCCAAAAATCGGACTTTTTCAAAACAAAATTCTGAATTTTTCTCAAAATGTTGACTTTTTCTCAAAAACCCCAAAAAATCTGTCTTTTTCTCAAAATCTCCACATTCTGACTTTTTCAAAAAAAATCTGACTTTTTTTTCAAAAAAATAAAAAAAATCTGACTTTTTCTCAACATCTAAAAAATGAATGACTTAAAAATGTTAATAATCCCTGGTCACCGGCTTGAGCTTCAATCTCAGGATCCATGTATTTATGATCCTCACCAGAATGGAAGTAGTCATCACATACAGAGCATCAACTAGTTCCTGAATCACATAGCTATCATATGCCTAAAACAGTCCTGATGCTCTTCTAGGTAATCATCAGTGTTGGGACTAACGCGTTACAAACTAACGCGTTACTGTAACGCAACTACCTTTTGCGGTAACTAATAACGTTACTAGTTACCTATTCCCATTCAGTAACGCCGTTATAGTTACTGTGATTTAAATGGGTGCGTTACTGCGTTACATTATGTGGTCCAACTGAACCGAATCTCCCTGCGGATGTAACAGGCGAATACAGTGATGTCCTCTCACAGTACCATGGAAAAGTGAAAGTGACCAGAGAGGAGTGATGATTGGTTAACGCGGGGTAACATTTCAGGGTAAGCCAATCAGAGACAGAGTTGGGCGAGTCTTGCCTTATGGGGAAAATACACAGACACACAAACACTTGCTAACACACACACATACACGGCAACGCCCACCACCAGCACACACACACACACAATGGCAGATGCAAGTATCAGCGAGTGCAGCAGCGCATTTACAACTTGGAGATATAACCACTATTTTCAATTTGTGGGGATAAAGGACGCAAAACATATTACGGTCAAATGTAAACTGTGTGCAGGACAGAAAGCATTGTCCACATCGAATAACAGCAATGCCAATCTCCTGAAGCACCTAACTAATGTACATGGGGCTATAAAACTAGTCGCCAAAGACCCACCGTCTCAACCACCGGCAGTGACCCAGATGGAGCAACACCATCTAAACAGCCAAAAACCGATTTTTTTAAATCGCCACATGTCACCCAGAGTCAACTAAACAGATTGATTGCCAGGTATGTTGTTGAGGACATGCTGCCCATTGCAACGGTCGAGTCTGTTGCCTTCAGAGAACTAGTCAGCAAAATACCAGTGAAAGCAGTGAAAGCAGGGCCACAGTGCAGAAAGACCTTTTCCAACAACACAAAAACTTGTATTTTTATTGTTATTATTTTTAAAGTAAAATAAAGTAACTTGTTACTTTTTTGAGAGCAGTAACTTTAACTATTACTAGTTACTTTTTAAAAGTAACTTGCCCAACACTGGTAATCACACATCCTGTCATGTTCACAGCTCCAGTTGGGATGCCTTTGTTATCAAGTTACTCTCATGTTGGAAGAGGACATTCAGTGTTTTCCCGATATGTTGAGTAGGGATGCTCATTTAATCAACAATGACAGCATTGATTTTAAATCCTCTCTCTTGTTTTCAGGGTACTGATGCCACGATGCTGTACAAACTGAACTCGCAGCACAAGCTGAACTACAACTACATCCCTCCCAAAAACAGCTACGCTACTCAGTTTGGAATCCAACACTTCGCTGGAGTCGTGAACTACGAGACCAGAGGTTCGTTCTGTTTCTGGGTCACTTGGTTATTCTTTATTGTTTTGTTGTATTCTTTATTTGGGGTCACATTTATATTAAAAGTACAGTTTTGCAAATCACATTTCTTTAGTGACCCGAAAATGGCAAATTAAATACAGAACAACATTTGTCAAATAAAATAAAAACGAAAAAGTACATAGGGGTTGTTTGAAAGGACAAACATCGACACATGGCATTTCAGTCAGACAACTCACGTGTTCCTTTGATATGTTTGTTAGGAGCAGCATAGAGTTTGAGGCAGAGGCAGCAGATCTGGAAGTTTAAATAGAGCGTCAGGCTTAGGAGAATGTAAAAGGGACGAGACGTGTAAGAGAGATAAGATAAGACTTTATTTATCCTGAAGGAAATTGTTGTGCCAGAGTTACAAAGATACAATAAACACAGCAAATTAATAATACAACTGTACACTAACAGTGCAGTAAAAAGAGCAATTAAATATCTACAGGAAACATAGACGGTCAAACACGTAATATTATAAAACTGTACAGTGACGAGCATTATTCAAATCAAATCAAATCAGGTTTTATTTATATAGCACATTTAAAAGCGATTTTTGGTCGAGCCAAAGTGCTGTACATGTAATAAAAACACATTACTACAATCACAATAAACGACAATAAATTACAACAGATATATCTTAAAAACAAAATAAAAATAAAACACACGGAAAAGTCAGGAGTCGTGCTCCGCTCTAACTAGAAAGCCAGAGAGAAGAAGTGTGTTTTTAGTTTTGATTTAAAAACCCCTAGGGTCTGGGCCGACCTCACATGGAGGGGCAGAGTGTTCCAGAGCCTCGGGCCAGCTGCTGCGAAGGCTCGGTGCCCTCGGGTTTTGAGCCTGGTCTTGGGCACTACCAGCAGCAGCTGGTCAGCAGACCTTAAAGCTCTGGCTGGGGTGTAGCGCTGGAGCAGTTCAGCTATATAGGCCGGAGCCAGCCCATTTAGTGCTTTAAAAACAAATAAAAGGAGTTTAAAATCAATTCTGAACCGAACTGGAAGCCAGTGCAGTGAGGCCAGAATAGGGGTGATGTGGTCACGCTTTTTGTGACCAGTCAGTAAACGTGCAGCCGCGTTTTGGACTAGCTGTAGGCGTTTAATTGAGGCCTGGTCCATACCCACATACAGAGCGTTGCAATAGTCCAGTCTCGAGGTTACAAAGGCGTTAATAACCCTTTCTAAGTCTTTAAAAGATAAATACGACTTGGTTTTGGCCAATAGTCTTATTTTAAAAAAGCAGGATTTTACTACGGTGCTGACCTGCTTGTCGAATTTAAAAGTGCTAGTGAAGGTCACTCCAAGGTTCATGACCGAGGGGAGGATGTTTTTTTTGATAGAGCCCAGAATATCAACCGGAGAGGCTAGAGGTTGGGGTCCAAAAAAGATGACCTCAGTCTTGCTCTCGTTGAGGTTGAGGAAGTTTTTGCTCAGCCAGGATTTTATCTCTGCTAAGCAGTCCATCAACTGCTGTAGTGAGTGTGTGACATTTGCTTTGAGAGGCAGATAGATCTGTACATCGTCGGCGTAGCAGTGGAAGGGAATGTTATGTTTTGTGAGTATTGAACCTAGGGGCAGTATGTACAGTAGAAAAAGGATGGGGCCCAGAATCGAGCCTTGGGGAACCCCACAGGTAAGAGGGGCTTTGATTAGTGCAAAAAAAAACGTGGTGCCAGATACGTAATTGCACGTCATCAATGTATCGTTGCTGCTCGAGTTGACTGCCTGATATAGCTTCTCCCCATTTGTTACTATTTTTTAATATTTCTACAAACCTAATAATGATTTGGTTGAGTCAGGAGATTAATCATGAACGTAAATGATATTGTTAGTTATTGTTCAAACGAGCTCCACCTTTACCATTTACAACAGTCAAATCTTAATCCTAATCTTTGAACGCATGAATAACAAACATTAAACAATATTATTTAAACAGTATATATATTTGGTTTTGTATAACAGTCACATGGGATTTTTGTTTTTTAATCCTTTATTTAAACATGTATTCTTGTCAAGATCAGGATCTCTTTCAAAAGAAACCTGTGCACAAGATACAGAAACAAATAAACACAAATAAAATCCAAGCATTCACAGACAGAAAATTCACAAACATTATACTATTTTAACAAAGAATACTTACGTGACTTTAAGAGATAAAAAGCTTTAATAAAGGGCTGATATTTCCTCTAGTTACATTACATTACATTACAGTTAGCTGACGCTTTTATCCAAAGCGACTTACAATAGTGCATTCGACCAAGAAGATACAAACTAGAAGAAAACAGAATCATATAAGTACATCAGGTTTCATAGACCCAAAACATTTCAAGTGCTACTCAACTGGCTTTAGATAAGCCAGTCCTTTATTAGTATATAAGTGCTTTGTTAGCAATTCTATCGCTCAAAGTGGAGTCGAAAGAGATGAGTTTTCAGTCTGCGCCGGAAGATGTCTATGTAGCCCTGGCGATGCAGGCTAAATACTACGAAGTTTGAACAAAAACTGGACTAGAAATAAATGGAAACCATTAATTATTTTGTTGTTATGAACTATCCAGGTTTTCTGGAGAAAAACCGAGACAGCCTCCACACGGACATCATCCAGCTGGTCCACTCGTCCAAGAACAAGTTCATCAAACAGATCTTCCAGGCGGACGTGGCCATGGTGAGACCAAAAGCACTCTAACACCGCAACAAAGAAACGACATCCTGCCTACATGAATATCTGTAGTGGCGGAGAAGATCAAATATCAGCATTGAGACGATATCGTAGTGTTGACTAACGAGTGGTGCAGGAATGATCTCATCATCTTGTAGTCAACAGTTTTGTGTGATTTGTGATAAATACTCATCAGTAATGTGACTTTAATGGCTAAGCAAGTAAAACATAAGTTCAAAACATCAGGCTTTAAAACCAGGAAAAGGCAAATATACGATATGTAAGAAGATATGCAGTCCCTTATAGCCCAGCTCTATGTGTTGGACTGATACAGTTCACCTCCTTTTGGACTTTTGTTAATTTCACCGGTGACTTCCACCTCTCTTTATCATTTCCTTTCTTTAACTAACGTCTCCAATCTTCCTCTCCTCTCTGATTCTGTTCTTCTTCTCTTACTTCAGTTTCTGTGCGGCTATCAGCAGCCCAGCACTTCCATTCCTAAGGTAATCAACAGCCTTTACTCACTAAATAAAACCCTTTGTGTGTTCATCTAAATACAAATCCACAAGACCCCCCCCTTTCTGCTTTCCACAAGCTATTCTTCTTATTCTACCGGCTGTTGTAGCCGAAGTCAGACGAGCACCGTCTTATTGAATGAGATTTAGCATTTAAGTTAACGAGAATTTAACCAGCAAACTCTCTGACACACACTTCTCAATACAGTTCAGTCAGACAACTCAAGTGTTTCTTAATATGTTTATTAGAAGCAGCATATAGTTTGAGTTTGGCGTCTAGGCTCGGGCCTCATCACTCCACAGATTTACAAAGAACATTGAGTGATGATTAGATAACTATCCCCCGAGCCTACAGGTGGAAGCTGGGGTGGAAGCTGGGGTGGAAGCTGGGGTGGAAGCTGGGGTGGAAGCTGGGGTGGAAGCTGGGGTGGAAGCTGGGGTGGAAGCTGGGGTGGAAGCTGGGGTGGAAGCTGGGTGGAAGCTGGGTGGAAGCTGGGGTGAAAGCTGGGGTGGAAGCTGGGGTGGAAGCTGGGGTGGAAGCTGGGGTGGAAGCTGGGGTGGAAGCTGGGGTGGAAGCTGGGGTGGTGGTGGGGTGGAAGCTGGGTGGAAGCTGGGTGGAAGCTGGGGTGGAAGCTGAGGTGGAAGCTGGGGTGGAAGCTGGGTGGAGCTGGGGTGGAAGCTGGGTGGAAGCTGGGGTGGAAGCTGGGTGGAAGCTGGGTGGAAGCTGGGGTGGAAGCTGGGGTGGAAGCTGGGGTGGAAGCTGGGTGGAAGCTGGGGTGGAAGCTGGGTGGAAGCTGGGGTGGAAGCTGGGTGGAAGCTGGGGTGGAAGCTGGGGTGGAAGCTGGGTGGAGCTGGGGTGGAAGCTGGGTGGAAGCTGGGGTGGAAGCTGGGTGGAAGCTGGGGTGGAAGCTGCGGTGGTGGTGGGGCAGGCGAGCAGCAGCAACATGAAACACAGCAGCAGGAACATGAACGTAGCAACAGCAAGTGAACACAGCA
The DNA here is from genome assembly GCF_902827165.1 of Trematomus bernacchii. Lineage (NCBI taxonomy): Eukaryota > Metazoa > Chordata > Actinopteri > Perciformes > Nototheniidae > Trematomus > Trematomus bernacchii. The sequence goes on along the minus strand of NW_022987890.1, from coordinate 332,159 downwards.
GCAGCAGCAGCATAGCGAGGCAGAGGCAGGCAGACCTGGCAGCTTCAATAGAGCGGCATGTTTAGGAGAATGTGTTTGGTTGGCTGTTAGAGGGACGAGGTGCGTCACGTGTTAATGTATCATTGGTGCTCGAGGTGACTGCCTGAACTAGCTCGCAGGCTTCGCCCCATTTATTGCTTTTTGACAGGACATTTTTAAGCAGACCGTCCTGTCATGATTTCCATGTTGGCTTCTCTGAAACTTTAAAACAGTGAAGACAGCTGTCTGTATGTTTTAGTAGAAATAATGTGTACCCTGTGTTTCCATTGTGTGCCCTGTGCTTAGTGTTTATCCACATGCTGCAAAGTACTGACCGAATGTCTCTTAAATATATTCTGAAATCTCTACAAATGCAACTTAAGTCAAGTTAAAGGAACAAAGTAAAAAAAACGAGAAATTAAACTGATATTTCAGATATTTCAGGTCTGTGAGTCTGTCTTTGTCATGAAGCATTGACAATGACAATCTAGATTAATTGGTAAAGTAAATAGAGTATAGAGGGAAGTTAAAATAATAACTACACAGTCCAGATTTATGACCAAAACAACCGTAAGGAATAATTGTATTAATTTATTCTTAAAAAGTATTTTATCTTATTTTTGTCAGGATTGATTTAATTGAAAGATGCTTATATACAGTGACAGTACTGTTACATATACTTGTTATTTATAAACATATTAATGATACATCAACTTAAATGGGTTAAAACAATTATGGATTTAATGGTATGGATATCTTCCAAATAGAATTTACAAAACATATCACCATCTCTTTCAGTTTCAGAGGAGTGAAAACCCCAAAAATTCTGCACCGTATGCTCATGTGAGTTGCAGTACCTCACCATGTGTTCATACACTGAATCTGGTTCTCTTGTCACTAACGTGTGTGTGTGTGTGTGTGTGTGTGTGTGTGTGTGTGTGTGTGTGTGTGTGTGTGTGTGTGTGTGTGTGTGTGTGTGTGTGTGTGTGTGTGTGTGTGTGTGTGTGTGTGTGTGTGTGTGTGTGTGTGTGTGTGTGTGTGTGTGTGTGTGTGTGTGTGTGTGTGTGTGTGTGTGTGTGTGTGTGTGTGTGCAGGGTGCAGAGACGAGGAAGCGCTCCCCCACTCTGAGCAGTCAGTTCAAGCGCTCTCTGGAGATGTTGATGAGGACGCTCAGCGTGTGTCAGCCGTTCTTCGTGCGCTGCATCAAACCCAACGAGTTCAAAAAACCCATGGTAAATATTCATTTTCACAAAATACTGCACTGCCTATAGCTCGGGTTCAAGCAGAGACGGCACAAGTACACACAGCCTTTACTCAAGTAGAAGTACAGATACTCGTGTTTAAAAATACTCTGGTGAAAGTAGAAGTACTGACTAAACTTCTTCACTCAAGTAAAACTAAAGAGGGCTTTGAAATGTGCTTCAGTAAAAAGTACCCATAACTAGCAGCTGTTTTAAAGAGTACCTGACCTCCCTTTATATTAATAGAACAATAATGTCATTGTTAGCTAATGAATGTTTCCATGCTGAACAACGGCAACATGACAACGTTTTCATTGGTCCCTCTTCTTTAGAGAAGACCAGGAAATGATGGATACACGGATCGTGTTCAAATCAATAGGCACGCAATGACTCTAAATAATAATGATCACGCCACCAAACACACATTCAAACTAAAGGAACCAGCCTGTTTGGGAAATGTAAGAAGTAGAAAGTACAGGTATTTGGGTTCAACATGTGAGAAGTAGAAAGTACAGGTATTTGTGTTCAACATGTAAGAAGTAGAAAGTACAGGTATTTGTGTTCAACATGTAAGAAGTAGAAAGTACAGGTATTTGTGTTCAACATGTAAGAAGTAGAAAGTACAGGTATTTGTGTTCAAAATGTAAGAAGTAGAAAGTACAGGTATTTGGGTTCAACATGTAAGAAGTAGAAAGTACAGGTATTTGGGTTCAACATGTAAGAAGTAGAAAGTACAGGTATTTGAGTTCAACATGTAAGAAGTAGAAAGTACAGGTATTTGTGTTCAACATGTAAGAAGTAGAAAGTACAGGTATTTGGGTTCAAAATGTAAGAAGTAGAAAGTACAGGTATTTGAGTTCAACATGTAAGAAGTAGAAAGTACAGGTATTTGTGTTCAACATGTAAGAAGTAGAAAGTACAGGTATTTGGGTTCAACATGTAAGAAGTAGAAAGTACAGGTATTTGAGTTCAACATGTAAGAAGTAGAAAGTACAGGTATTTGTGTTCAACATGTAAGAAGTAGAAAGTACAGGTATTTGTGTTCAAAATGTAAGAAGTAGAAAGTACAGGTATTTGTGTCATCAGAAAAATAAGTAGTGGAGTAAAGTACTGATACCAGAAACATGTACTGAAGTACAGTAACGAAGTATTTGTACTCCACTGCTTCCTACCTCTGGTTTCAAGTGCGTGTTGTTCGGTCACTAACGTTTTTCAGAAGCAGAAATTCTTCCTCTTTCCGACAGCTGGTACATTTACAGCAAAGAGACAGTGCTGACGAAGAGGCAACATACACATAGTAGACTACTAAATTCAATAAAGAAGCATCAAGTACACATTCGAGGTGTTGAAATAAGTAGCATCCTTATTAGAGTATGTGAACAAATACAACATAGCACCCAGAAATAACATGATTTAACTGTAAAAGTAAGACATATTGCACAGTGTTATTTCAAAACAGTGTTGTCACAGTATTCAATAGTGTACGAGCAGCCACTAACAACAATATAGAACTGTAGAAAATATATATATGTATATATATATTGCCCAAATGTGGTGTTAGGCAAATAATCATTATCACCTTTACATTTAAATAACTAACACACAGGGTCAAGGCACAAAACATCCCTATTTCTACACTTTAATCAAGATTTAGCATATTAATTAGTGAGCTTTATGCTATTAGGGGGCTCGTTAGCTTTGGACAGTTTCCAGGTTTTGTGATAATCTTAAATCAGCCGGCTGGGTACAAAAGTTCCCAAAATATCAAACGAAAGACTGCATTTTCTAGGTCCTTATCGATCTATTTTTTAACGTCAATCTTTCAAATCAAATAGTAGTGTACATGCATACTTGTTCTAAGAGCCTAGATCAAAGAAATACAAATACAAACTAATAAAAAAAAATGTTGATGCTTATAAAACTCTGCTATAAATGTTGTTTGTTGCCTTCAGTTGTTCGACAGAGAGCTGTGTATCCGTCAGCTGAGATACTCCGGCATGATGGAGACGATCCGGATCCGACGGGCCGGATATCCCATCAGATACACATTCGTGGAGTTTGTGGATCGATACCGAGTCCTGATGCCCGGAGTCAAACCGGCCAACATACAGGTCAATAACACTGCCAGCTGTTCAATTATGCTCTTCTTATAAATAACTGTATCTGAAGTGCCACATATAGAAGTCTTTACATCACATTTCCGTGGTTCTCTCTCCCTCCAGGAGGATCTTCGAGGAACGTGTCAGCAGATCGTTCTCGCCCGGCTCGGGAAAGATGGAGACTGGCAGATCGGGAAGACCAAGATCTTCCTAAAGGTTCGTTTATTTATTTTTAAGTAAGTAAATATTTGTGATTCTGGAGTGTCTGGAATCTGAATCCTCAACAGTGCTTTTTGCTTTGATCAAAAAAGGCAAATCTGAAAAATAACAGACCATGTGTATACCAGAGATAACTTGACTTAGGTTTGTTCCACATTTGTTTTGTGGTGATAACACCTTAGGGCAACTCATTTACATAAAAAATGAAGGCGATAGTTAATTTGTATGGCTCATAAAATACAATGAAAACACAAAAAAGACCTTTCGGTTTTGGGCTCTCAGACTGTGGTCCCTCCTCTTTATTTGTCTCTGCTTGTTTCCCGTCAGGATCACCACGACATGCAGCTGGAGATCGAGAGAGACAAAGGCATCACTGACAAAGTCATCCTGATCCAGAAGGCTGTGAGAGGACTCAGAGAGAGGTGAACACATTTGGGAATTAGTGGATCTAGTATCTTGAAAAACAGTCCTTGAGTAAACGTTCTCTGTTTTAAAATCTCCTCCTCTGTCGCAGGACTCACTATCTCCGGCTGAGGAGTGCTGTGACTTTGATCCAGAGGCTTTGGAGGGGCTATCAGTGCAGGAAGAACTTCCAAAAAGTGAGTCCTTCAGACGTCACGTGTGTAGTTTTTCAGAATCAAAATCAGAATACCTTTATTAGTCGTCCCACAGAGGAGAAATGTACATTTGTTACAGCAGAAAAGAGCCAAAGACAGCTCAATGTTAACTAAGAAGCTAGCATAAAAATATATATATATTAAAGATTAAAAAAATTACACAATTACCCAATTACACATACTGTAATATATATATACATATATACACATCTCGGTTCCAGTCGGATATTTATGTTTAAACAAACAACAAATTCATACTTTAGGGCCCCTACATTTTAAATATATTTGTATTGAAGACACAAAGAAAAGACATTTGGTACATTGATAGGAACCACAGTTACAAATGTTCAACAGTTCAAAGCTACTAGTGTTCAGCTTAGTCTCTACTATTGTCATGGACGCGGGAAGGGGGGGTGCTGAGGGGGCCGCAGCACCCCCATCTGCAAGGCTCCACTAGCACCCGCAACCCCCCCTCGCATCCCCAAACGCGGCGCACCTACAGTGTTAGCGCGCCGCTGCGAGACGCTACTAGCACCCCCCCCCCGCCGCGCACCCCCAACTCTGACTGACTTCCCGCATCCCTGACTATTGTACATCAATTGACAAGCCATACATATTTGATCTTCACTTGAAGATGTTCAATATTTAAACCACAATTACAACCAAAACAGACAACGTAACCAACATGTAAGAGAGTGTTGTACAGACTCACAGGACAAAACAAAAATAAATAATATATAAATAATAACAAAACAGTACAAAGACAAAAACTAAATATATAATAAAGAGGGAAAGGGAGGGAGAGATTTGAAGAAGGTCAAACCTAGAGGTTTCGCCTCTTAAAGAATATTTAATTTTCTCCAGTTTTAGAAAAGACATAACCTCCCTGAGCCACTGAGCATTGGAAAGAGCTTTTTTGGGTTTCCAGTGAAGAAGAAGAAGAAGTCGTCTTGCCCTTTACTCCAGTCTTCACCCTTCCATCTTTAAAACCCTCTCCTCTCCCCAGATGCAGTCTGGTTTCCTGCGCCTCCAGGCCGTCTTCAGGTCCAGGAAGTACTTCAGGAGCTACCGGAGGACGCGTCTGCGTGTGATTCTGATCCAGGCTCGGTGTCGGGGGTTTCTGATCCGACAGACGTTCTGGAGGCGTCTCCGCGCCGTTCTGACGCTGCAGGCGTTCACCAGAGGGATGATCGCTCGACGCCTCTGCCAGCGGCTCAGGGCAGAGGTAAACCCCGATCACTATGTTTACTACTGCTACCTGTACCATGTGGCCGAGGTGCCAAAGAGAGGGGTCTTCTGGTGTTGAGGGGGGAGAAGTTGTGTGACAATTTAGTCAAAATAATCTGTAAAGCATTTTCGGGCTGTAGCGATTGTAATATTTCTATTCTTTTTGATTATTTTTATAACGTCATCACTCAACAAAAAGTCGTCAGGCACAATGTTCAATTTGAATAAAGGGATTTCTCTAAATAAATGAGATTAAATCCCTTTTGAATGACTTTAATGTATCCTGCATGCCTTCCTTTTGTGCGTGGCTAGATGGACGCTGGGAAAATGTTGACTTTTAAAAGACAAAACCCCAACATATATGGATTAAAGATTAAACCCTGATCGCTATGTTTACTACTGCTACCTGTACCATGTGGCTGAGGGGCCAAAGAGAGGGGTCTTCTGGTGTCAAAAGGGGGAGGTGTTGTGACGTGTGACACAAATAGTCACAAAGATAACCTGTAAAGCATTATAAGGCTGTACTGAATGTCTATATTTTTTCATTCAAAGCTTCTATTGAGGTTTTTTAATCACGCGTCAGAAAAAAACCCCAGCTTTATTCATTTTGTACTTTTACATACTGATACATTTGCTTTTTGGCTGAATGTTAGAAGAGAAAGTTGACACCATTCTCATGTCCGTATGCAAAAAATGGGAAGCTTAGCTTAGCTTAGCTTAGCATAAAGACTGAAGAGTAAACAGTTAGCCTGGCTCTCCCTGCACCTCTCTGTAGCTGGTAATGTTCTGCACACATGGCCAATCTCTGTGCAAAGTGAGCATAATGTTGCATTGCCCGCTGGATGGTTTTAATCGCTGTCAGACCATTTTAGTTTGGCACATACTGAGGCCTTAAGTTTAATCACTGCCTCCAGGAAAACCTAGTGATGTTGAGAGTCTGTCATGTGATCCTGGCCTAAGATACGTCACCGTAAACCCTTCTTTTCTACTTTGATTTGAAATGAATTTGTTTGAATGTGACTGCAGGTCCCGTGATATTTGTAAATGTTTGGGAGCTTTTTTTTGTGTGTGAAATGCTATTTTTTCTCTCTTCCTGTCCTGAAAGAAATGTTGAATAAATATTGTGTTTTGTAAATGTTTGTTTAATGTCAGTTTGTTATCAGCTTCATGAGATATTAAATAGCTTTGTGGAGAACTAACAGAGCAAGTCTGCAGCTCCAGTGACTCGACGAGGACGAAGTTAAGTGGCTGGAAGTTAGAGAAATACAAATCTAATGCGTTTAGCTTTAAAGAATAGTCCTGTTTCCACCTGTAATGTCTCCCTTCAGTTCCTCTGCTCTAGTTTTTACCAGAAAAGTTTACAATCTGACAGAATAGATGCTAATCAGTGTAACTTCCTGTTTCCTCTCCGCAGCTGCAGCGCCGCCTGGAGGGCGAGAAGCAGCGTCTTTTCGAGGAGGAGCGTCTGAGGAACCAGATGACGGCGCGCCGGGCGAAGGTGGAGGCGGAGAGGAACCACCAGGAGAGACTGGTGGTGATCGCCCAGCAGCAGGAGGAGAGAGAGAGGGAGGAGAGGGAGGAGACCAGGAGGCAGAAGGAGCGTCTGGAGCAGATGGAGAGGGAGAAGGAGCAGCCGGTGGATCACTCAGACATGGTGGACAGGATGTTCGGGTTCCTGGGAAACTCAGGACCGCTGCCCAATCAGGAGGGACGGGCACCCGCTGGATTTGAAGTATAACTGTGTTCCAATACTTTTAATAACATCCTATTTAGTGTGCAAGGAGAGATGAAATGCATCCTAATACATAGTATGTGAAATACATAGTATGTCAAATTGCTTTACAACAAAATACCTGCAACACTAATATACTGTAACACCTGCTGGATTTGAAGTAAACATGCACTACAATATTAATACTAACATCCTATTTAGTGTGCAAGGAGAGATGAAGTACGTTGTATGTTAAATGCTTAAAATACCAGGATGTTAAACTGCATCTGGATAACTTTAGACACTCACCAGCTTTCTTGGTATTCCTTTTCCTCTTGTGCCAAACATCAAGTCAACACTAATATAACACCCGCTGGATTTGAAGTATAACTGCACCCCAATACTTTTAATAACATCCTATATAGTATGCAAGGATAGATGAAGTATGTCCTAATACATAGTTTGTTAAATGTTAAAAATACCAAGATGTTATAGCTTTACACGTAAAATACCTGCAACACTTACATGTATATAACACCCGCTGGATTCTGCTGCGTTCCAATACTTTCACTAACATCCTATTTATCATGCAAGGATAAATGAAGTACGTCCTAATGCGTAGTATGTTAAACTGCATCTGGATACATTTAGAAACACTCAAAATCATGTCCTTGTACCTTTTTTTTTAAACAGTTTTACATTAGGACAGATAGGATACATTAAGTACGTCCTAATACATAGTATATAGCAGTGGCTGAGTCAGTAGGGGCTTGGACTGTGAGCTGTAGGGTCGCCGGTTCAAGTCCCCGAACAGACCTAAATATGGAGTGTGGACTGCTACTTGGAGAGGTCACCTCCTGCCCTGCCGTGGTGCCCTTGAGCAAGGCACCGGACACCCCCCTTCCCCCCTCACTCCCATTGCTCCCCGGGTGCTGTACAATAGTCTAGTACTAGACTCCTTAGTACTAGGAGTCTAGTACTAGGAGAAGTGTCTCCTAGTACTAGACTCCTGGTACTAAGATGGGTTAAAAGCAGAGGCCACATGTCACTGTGTGTGCTGTGTGCTCTGCATGTGGGACCATTACAGAGGGTTTCATCCCTCCATATTCTTCTTCTATGTTAAATGCAAAACATACCAGGATGTTAAACTGCATCTGGATAACTTTAGACACTCACCAGCTTTCTTGGTATTCTTTTTCCTCTTGTGCCAACATCAAGTCAAAATTATAATTTGATCAGGACTTTACAACAAAATACCTGCAACAGTAATATAACACCTGCTGGATTTGAAGTATAACTGCGTCCCAATACTTTTACTCACATGGTGGCGGTGGTGGCGAAGTCCATAGGGACTTGGCTTGGCAACTGGAAGGTCACCAGTTCACGTCCCAGAAAGACCAAGTGCTACCGAGGTGTCCCTGAGCAAGGCGCCGTACATGATGGCAGCCCAATGCTCCTAACACTAGGATGGGTCAAATGCAGAGAAACCATTTCGTTGCATAGTACCTGTACTACGTTATGACAATAAGTTGAATATTCAATCTTCTATATAGTGTGCATACCAGGATGTTGTACTGCATCTGGATAACTTTAGACATTCACCAGCATGCTTTCTTGAACATCCCTTTTCCTCTTGTGCCAACATCAAGTCAAAGATGTAATTTGGACTTTACAACAAATATACAAGAGACACTTGGAGGTAAAAGGTATCATAATCAAAATAAAGTGTGTGCACGACTGTTTCCTATATTGCGTAGTTGTTTCTGTGTTATGTCTATCTCCAACCCAGTCTCACGGCATTTCGTGTTATTAGTCACGAAATTAATGTAATCTATTGATTCGTGTTCACCAACACGATTTTCACATTTTTTTTCGTGTCACACAGAACGATTTTAAAAGCAATGTATTTCTATTGGTAGTATGTTTCGTGCCTGCAACACGTCTTTTTGTCCGGTCGGGTCTTGGAAGACCAGAAGCTGTGTGGTTCATAAAAACATTTTCTTACTCAATATCTTACCCTAAGCCTAACCCTATCCCTTTTATTGTAAATTGTATAATGTCTGAGTTTTTTTGCCGTCAGTGAGGAAAAGAAATGGCTCAGAGCCTCAGAATACTGACATCTGTATTTTATGTCATCTTTTTTTCCTTCTAATTTGTTATTATTTGGTGCAGGCACAAAACATACTACCAATAGAAATACATTGCTTCTAAAATCGTTCTGTGTCAAAATACTGAAATCTGTATTTTTTTAAATGTCTTTTTCCTTCTAATTTGTTATTATTTACATTGCTTTTAAAATCGTTCTGTGTGACACGAAAAAAATGGCGAAATCGTGTTGGTGAACACGAATCAATAGATTAATTTCGTGACTATAACACGAAATGCCGTGAGACTGTGTTGAATTAGCAGATGTTAGCAGATGTTAGCATGCTGCTGCTGAACATCATTAACATTGGACTTGTAGCTTCATCTTTAGTTCTGATTCTGTAGAAAACGCGTTGCACATATTAACGTCTTTCTTCTGCTCTCCTCCCGCTCAGGACTTGGAGAACAACCCTCAGGGTGATGAAGCTGAAGAGGAGGTGATGAATGAAGCCCGGCCGCTGCCTGATGAGGAAGACGAAGATCTGTCCGAGTACAAGTTCTCCAAGTTTGCAGCGACATACTTCCAGGGAGTTTCCACTTACACCTACATCAGAAGAGCTCTGAAACAACCTCTGCTGTTCCACGAGGACGAAGGAGACCAGCTGGTGAGAAACAGAAAGACCTTAACTCTCCACTTAGGTATTTCACTGAGGATGCTAATCTACTGGAAGTCTTTAGTTTATGGAAAATATGCTAATGCTTAAAACACAATGTAGACATGATTGATTCCAATTAAAGCAGTTAGCAAAGTACCTTCAAGTATGCGTGCTAAGAAGAAAACAGGGGTGACATAAGTGCATCGACTCAAGTGCTTTACTTAAGGTCAAATTTGAGGTATTTCCTAATGTACCTGCGTCTAATTTATACTTTTACTGCACGTTTTACTCCATTTGTTGTTACTTTACAGTCTGCAGTTATTAATCCACTTCCTGTCCATTGAGAACCATTTATCTCCTGCTAATTTTGAATAATTGTATTATAGACTGAATGAGGAAGTACTCTTTTATTTCTCCTTCTTCTTAACCTTAAGAAAGTCTTTAAAAGCCTCTTGTATCAGCTGGAAAATGCATCGTCATTACATTACATGTCACTTGTTAGACGCTTTTCTCCAAAGCGACTAACATACTCAATACTGTGAACAATCCCCACAGGAGCAATTTGGGGTGAAGTGTCTCAGGGACACAACGACATGCTGACTGCAATGGGACTCGAACTTTCTATCCCCCTGATTCAAAGTTCAGCGCAATAAGTTCAGCGCACTATCCCACTGAGCCACAGCCTCCTCGTCACAAAGCTGAAAACAGGGCTGTTATTGTGAGAAACTCATGAAAAGATGACTTTTTTAGAGATACATGGTTCTCCCAGGACAAAGCTTCAACACATGATATCTAATAGAATAAGATGCACTGCTGCAAACTACCCAACATAACTTAAAGTGGAGCTATCATGCTATATTTGAATAATATAGTGTAGGGCCATACCTATATAAGGCATATTTATACTTTTTTTTTTTCAAAATACCAAACAGATCATGCATTTTAGCCATGCCTCATTTTGCTCAATTTGACATTTTTTAGCTCTGGGCAGATTCTGTGAGAACAGCACCACCTACAGGCCTGGCATATGTACTACAGCGTCTCCAGCGCTTTCGAACGGCAATGCCGTGGCTGTCTCCTCCTGATTGGTGGAGTTGGCCCAATAGCCATAGCGCCACCGTCCTGACGTCAGGACAGTGTTCAAATCTGGATCAGTTTTTATCAGATCCGTTGCAGCCCCTTTTTTAGAGATTTGGGTATGGAGGAAAATAGAGAGGGTTGTGTTTTCTGACACTTGGTGAGTTCCCTGGAACACCGGGGACACATATTCATGTAGAAAAGACGTACACAAGTGCATTTTGCATGATAGGTCCCCTTTAAAGTAGTTAAACACATCTTCAGCTGTTAATGCAACATCCACAGGGAACAGTTCATGTCTCTAACTTGCAGTGCTATATCTTCACAGTGTGGTATTAGTATTAAAGGATATATATACTTGCTCATGTCCTCCAGGCTGCGTTGGCGGTGTGGATCAGTACTTTTTCATGTCTTCAAAAGCCTCTTGTATCAGCTGGAAAATGCATCGTCACAAAGCTGAAAACAGGACTGTTATTGTGAGAAACTCGTGAAAAGATGACTATTTTTCAAAGCTTCAAGCACATAAGGTCTAATAGATATAAGATGCACCGCTGCAGATACCCAACATTATATAAAGTAGTTCAAATCATTTGTATAATGCAACATACACAAGGAACAGTTTTGACTACATGACTCTAACTTAGTAGTGCTGTATTTTCACAGTGTGTGTTAGTATGTGTACTTCAGTGAATATTCACAGAGTGTGTTAGTATGTGTACTTCAGTAAATATTCACAGTGTGTGTTAGTATGTGTACTTCAGTGAAGGATCTCTCCCTCCTGTCCTCCAGGCTGCGCTGGCGGTGTGGATCACCGTGCTGAGGTTCATGGGAGACTTACAGGAGCCCAAGAGTCAGATGGCGATAAACGACGGCAGTGAGAAGATCCCCGTCATGACGAAGATCTACGAGACCCTCGGAAAGAGGACGTACAAGAGAGAGCTGCAGGAGCTGCAGGTGGAGGGGGAGGTGAGAGGGTCGCGGTGTTTTGATTTTGAGGATAACATAAATAATGTAATAATGACTCCATGTTTGTTTCTACAGAACAGCACCATCGACAGCCAGAAGAGGAACAGTGTGAGACATAAACTGGTGTCTCTCACCCTGAAGAGGAAATCTAAAATCACTGAGGAGGTGAGATTCAAACCAGCAAATTATTTTATAGTTATCACCAGATTTAGTTGTTTCTGTACTTGCAAAAAAACAACTGCACACTGTCTAACTTGCACAAAAAGTTTGCAAGTTATACCTTCATCAGGCAAAAAGTCTACCTCCAAATGATTGGAAATAAATATTTGATTTCCAACGTTTTGATGTACTCCCTCCTCTCCTACTGTCTGATGCAAAAGATGTGTTGAATGTTCTTCTGGTTCTTTATATTTGAACATGTTATCATATACTGGGCACTTATGGATCACCAACACACTGATATCACTTGTTTTGAAGCCAATAAAAAAGGCAATCATTTTGTAAAATGTACATTCTCTAATTTTGGTTTCGTGATTATGTTCCCCTGGGAGACTTCAGTGAGTCCCCATAACCAGTGTCAGCAGTTGTTGGACAGTGTGAGGACTCTCAGAGCACATCAATTAAGACGTTTTTTTCTTTGTTTAAAATGTGCTTCAGGTGACCAGACGTCTGACGGAGGGGGATTACGGCCTGCAGGGGAACAGCATGCTGGAGGACAGACCCACCTCCAACCTGGAGAAACTCCACTTCATCATCGGGAACGCCATCTTAAGACCCGCCCTCAGGTGAGCCGAGAGAAACTGCATATTTACTTTCTTTAATTCCTTTTAATGTCATCACAAAACGCAGACTAGTGGAGGCTGCAGTGTTTCTAAATCCTGCAGAGGTGGGAAGTAGTGGAGTACAAATACTTTGCTACTGTACTTAAGTACATTTTTCTGGTATCAGTACTTTACTCCACTACTTATTTTTCTGACGACCTTTTACTTTGACTTCTTACATGTTGAACACAAATACCTGTACTTTCTACTTCTTACATGTTGAACACAAATACCTGTACTTTCTACTTCTTACATGTTGAACACAAATACCTGTACTTTCTACTTCTTACATTTTGAACCCAAATACCTGTACTTTCTACTTCTTACATGTTGAACACAAATACCTGTACTTTCTACTTCTTACATGTTGAACACAAATACCTGTACTTTCTACTTCTTACATGTTGAACACAAATACCTGTACTTTCTACTTCTTACATGTTGAACACAAATACCTGTACTTTCTACTTCTTACATGTTGAACACAAATACCTGTACTTTCTACTTCTCACATTTCCCAAACAGGCTGGTTCCTTTAGTTTGAATGTGTGTTTGGTGGCGTGATCATTATTCTTTAGAGTCATTGCGTGCCTATTGATTTGAACACGATCCGTGTATCCATCATTTCCTGGTCTTCTCTAAAGAAGAGGGACCAATGAAAACGTTGTCATGTTGCCGTTGTTCAGCATGGAAACATTCATTAGCTAACAATGACATTATTGTTCTATTAATATAAAGGGAGGTCAGGTACTCTTTAAAACAGCTGCTAGTTATGGGTACTTTTTACTGAAGTACATTTCAAAGCCTCTTTACTTTGACTTGAGTAAAGAAGTTTAGTCAGTACTTCTACTTTCACCAGAGTATTTTTAAACACGAGTATCTGTACTTCTACTTGAGTAAAGGATGTGTGTACTTTTGCCCTCTCTGAGATCCTGCAGTTGTCACTCCATCAGAGATCTTGGGTATTGTTTTGCTCAGCTGTTGTTGCTCTGTGTCTTCAGGGATGAGATCTACTGTCAGATCTGCAAACAGCTGACTCAGAACTCGTCTAAGAGCAGCCACGCTCGAGGCTGGATCCTGCTGTCGCTCTGCGTCGGCTGCTTCGCCCCCTCAGAGAAGTTCGTCAAGGTAACAGACCTCAAAATATAGCAGGAATGACTTCCAATGCAATGTGAAAGTACAGCTTAGAAACACTGGAGGTCATCTCTGAATCCCTGGTTAGTCGGTTAAAGTTAGACTCATAAGTGTCTCTGGTAGGATTCTGATACTAGTTATTCCAACACTTTGAACATGACAGTAAATACGATGATATTATCCTCCATACGCTTTGATTTGTAAGCTGTAGCTGCTTCAAACATTATTTCATACAAATATGCATTTTATGGCGTATAAATTGAACTTTTAATTCATGAAATTAAGAGGAATATGTTTGGCTTTTCTCTAATAATTAATTTGTTTGTAATTATTGATGAGTTAACTCAGGTGTTGAAGAATGATAGCAGTGAATGCTCATGCTCATCATACTACTTCCCTGATGGCTCCCACAGGATTGTTGACATCCTCGTGGATTCATCTTCTTATTATAGACACATGCATTTCCAAACATATGGTCTACCTATGTTGTAAATGTATTATCTTTTCGATGTACACACGGCATCTATTGCACGTCTGTCCGTCCTGGGAGAGGGATCCCTCCTCTGTTGCTCTCCCTGAGGTTTCTCCCAGGTTCCCTTTAAGCTGTGGGTTTTCTCTGGAAGTGTTTCCTTGTACGATGTGAGGGTCTAAGGACAGAGGGTGTCGTATTGTCATACTGATATTCTGTACAAACTGTGAAGTCCACTGAGACACATGTAACATGTGTGATATTGGGCTATATAAATAAACATTGATTGATTGATAGAAGCCCTTCTTTTTAGGAACGTAGCTTCCCTGGCGCACATTCTTTTCTATGGACGACAGCTCTGGTTAGATTCAGGGTCCATATTTGTTTTGCCTCACTAATGAAGAATCTTGATTATTACACTCTGAACTAGTTAAAACCTCGAGCTACAGGAGGGTTCTTCAGAATTGATTGTGGCATCTCATCCGTGTGGTCAACCAAGGTTCAAGGTTCAAGGTTCTTTATTAGTCATACAACCATAGCTACAGAGTAGTTATGTCGATGAAATTCTTAAGTCACAGGCTTAACCCGTGGCCCGTGACATGTCTTGTGAATTCTCCGGGCGAAGCTCCAAATAAACCGTCAGTGTTTGCCACCAAAGCTCCAGCTCTCCATCGTGTCTCTCTGAGTCCTGACTCCTATTGCTTCAGAAGTTTCCCCCACACTGAATGATACAAAAAAATAATCAGGAATTGGAGATTGAACTGCATTCTTAAAAATATAAAAACTCAGCGGTGAAAACTGAAGCTACACTTTTAAGAAAATGATTTACTCAGGTGGAATTTAACCCAAAAAATGTAGTTGTATGTATTTCTCAAAAGCATTTAATGACTTGTATTCCTTTCCAGTGTCTAATCTTCATCGATCCCATAACGAAAACCATTTATCCCTCTGTCTCTCTAACTCTATCTAATGGTTTGTTTCTCTCTCCCTCTCCTGTCAGTATTTACGGAGGTTTTTGATCAACGGTCCCCCTGGTTACGCTCCATATTGTGAGGAAAGGTTGAGGAGGACGTTTGTGAACCGAACCAGAACTCAGCCGCCATCTTGGCTGGAGCTACAGGTCAAATACTTTTTGTATTATTATTTGTATATGTATGTATATGTACCTTATTTGAATCCTGTTCTTTCACTCTGCTGCTGCTGCTGCTATAAACGCCTCAACTTCCCCGCGGGGATAAATAATCTTCCATTTTATCTAATCTTATATTTTAAGTCAGTTAATGTGATCAGCAATCATTAATCAAGTGAAGAAAGCTGGGTGGCTTCATATCACTTGGAATATTCTTCATGTCAGCCATCATATTAAAAGTTTTTGATTAAATATTGTTTCGTTTGTTTTTCAATAACAAATGTATTTTCGATGGTGAATGAAAAAATATAGTCTTTTATATTTTTCTTGTAAAATATGACATATAACGTAGAAGAATAATATAATTATATATTTATTGTAGTAATAATGATTGTTACCACTTTACAATAAGACTACCCTTATAAAGGATTCATGACGGGTTTATAATCAGGTTATTAATTAGGTTGTAAACACTTTATTAATCATTAAGAACCATTTATAAACCAGTCCTAACATAGTTTTCATACATCAACACAGGCTCACTATTTGGCAAGATGACTAAGCCTTATATTGGTTACTTCAGCTCAGTGAACAACAGATACCAAGGATGCTGGCTGATGAAGGAGACGAAGTAAGCTAAGTAGCCAATATAAGGCTTAGTCATCTTGCCAAATAGTGAGCCCACATTTATCTGTACTGCTAAGCCTTATATTGGCTACCTAGCTTACTTCGTCTCCTTCATCAGCCAGCATCCTTGGTATCTGTTGTTCACTGAGTTGATTCCCCCCCCATCCATCTTGATGTTTCTTGGCATCTCTTTATGACCATTTATTTACGAGTTACTAACATGTATAGCTGCCAAAAGGGAGCCTTAATGTAAAGTGTAAAACACATTCACATTTATTAATGGGAGGCTGTGGCGCAGTGGGCTAGTGCGCTGGTGTTCGGATCAGGGGAGCACAGGTTCAAGTCCCACTGCAGTCAGCATGTCGTTGTGTCCCTGAGACACTTCACCCCAAATTGCTCCTGTGGGGATTGTCCACAGTATTGAGTATGTAAGTCGCTCTGGATAAAAGCGTCTAACAAGTGACATGTAATAACATGTAATAATAAAACATATTCACATTTATTAATGAGTTACTACCATTTCTAATAAGGCTTAGCAGTACAGATAAATGTGGGCTCACTATTCGGCAAGATGACTAAGCCTTATGTTGGCTACTTAGCGAGAATCAACTCAGTGAACAACAGACACCAAGGATGCTGGCTGATGAAGGAGACGAAGTATGCTAGGTAGCCAATATAAGGCTTAGCAGTACAGATAAATGTGGGCTCACTATTTGGCAAGCAACCGGTCACAGTTGCCCTGTTTATCTCATGTCTTATAAAAACTTATTAAGGATTTATAAAGTGTTCACAACCTAATTAATAAATGACTTACAAACTATTCGTAAAAAGGGTAGTCTTATTGTAAAGTGGTACCGAAAATATATATGTATGTTAATAATTTAGTTTTTGGGAGAATAAGTGTAAACTTCTTCTCTCCCCTTTTCAGATGTGTAATCAGGTAGATCGTTTGTTTATATATAATTTGTAATTAAGTAATATTTGTGTTTATCAATTTGACACTGCTTACGTTTGTACAGTATAATAATGATCATGTTTCATTTCATTATCATTATTATTTGTTGGTATTTGTAGTAAGTCTGTAAAGGTATGTGTTATTATATTTTGACTTCTCTTGTGTGTGTCAGTGCGTACTCAGCGGTGAGCGTCAGCACTAACCTGACGCAAATAGTTATTGTTTTACACGTTCGAAATAAATCAAATCAAATATTTTTGACTTAAATCCCATCTCTCCCCCTCAGGCCACTAAATCTAAGAAGCCCATCATGCTGCCGGTGACCTTCATGGACGGCACCACCAAGACTCTTCTGGCCGACTCGGCCACCACGGCCTCGGAGCTCTGCAACGCCCTCGCTGACAAAATAAACCTGAGAGACCGCTTCGGGTTCTCGCTGTACATCGCGCTGTTCGACAAGGTGAGACCAGGGATAATAAGAAGAGGAGATAAGTGAGAAGTGAGAGGATAAGTGAGACCAGGAAATGAGATCAAACTATAAACCAAACCAGATGATAATCAGGGTGTCCGGGGGTCTTAAAAAGTATTAGAAGTTGATGAATCAATTTAGCGAAAATGAAGGCTATTAAAAAGTATTAAAGGGCATTTTCCAAGGTATTACATTTTGTAGCTAGTTTTCAATAAGTATATGAATTGTCCAAAGAGGTTGTATTCTACAGTCTGCCTGAATGTAATCATTGCGTAGGTGTGTAGTGTGATTCTGTGTAGTTTATTGATGGCATCCCGTTGGATTTGACGTCATCTGAACAGGACATCGCACGCTCACTGCTTGATAGCGTGAAGGTCCGTTTACGCCGGTTGTTAAACAACATGGTTATGGGGAAATGCAAGTCTGCGTCCAAATGGTTGGAAGATAAGGAGGAAGGACAATCAATACTGTATATAGTCAATGTTCAAGGTTCTTTATTTGTCATACGAACATAGCTACAGAGTTGTTATGTCGATGAAAATCTTAGGTCACAGGCTGTGAGGTAAAGTGTGTCGCCAAGGTAACCGTTTACAACTCCAAGTGGCGATGAGGTCTTAAAATGTATGGAAAGTGTCTTAAAAAAGGTCTTAAAAGGAATTACATTTGACTTCAGGACTCCTGCATATACCCTGGTAAAGGATGTGTGTGATAAACTGAAGGATGAAGTGTTCCTTATGTGTCCTCCTTCTTAAAGTCTTTAGAAAGCCTCTTGGATACAGCAGCAAAATGCATCGTCACAAAGCTGAAAACAGGGCTGTTTTTCTGAGAAACTCATGAAAAGATTACTTTTTTTTTTAGATTTACTTCCAAAAGCTTACAACACACGGAGATCTTACAGAATATGATGCATTTCTGCAGATTAAACTACCCAACCGTATATAAAGGAGTTACAATGACCACAAGATTAATTATCTACAGCAGGGGAATCCCCTCATTCATTGGTTGCCATTCCCCATTTCCCAATACATTTAATTAGTAGTACAAAGAAGCATTTAACAGAAAACATCTGATGCATAATGAACAGAAACATACTTTTAATTAAGTGAGATTTGACTGACTTTAACTACCAGTCTTTTCTCAGAAGTGAAGGATCTGAATATGTTTTTTTGCTCTCCTCCAGGTCTCGTCTCTCGGCAGCGGCAGCGACCACGTGCTGGACGCCGTGTCTCAGTGCGAACAGTACGCCAAGGAGCAGGGCGCGCAGGAGAGGAACGCTCCCTGGAGGCTGTTCTTCAGGAAGGAAATCTTCAACCCCTGGCACGACCCGGAGGACGACCACACCGCCACCAACCTCATCTACCAGCAGGTCGTACGGGGCGTGAAGTTCGGAGAGTACCGCTGCGAGAGGGTGAGCAGAACTGTTTAGAAAATCATGGTTCTAGTAAAAAGAATTCTATAAATCATTTTGTTTTGATGTGATTATTTATCACTATTTTCACAGTATTTATAAAGCAAGAATCAATGCATTTCTGTAAAAAGTGATCAGTAGATTAACCCGTAATGAAACCAAGTTGAAATTCAATACAGATCTATACAAGGTGAGCAAAATATATCAAATCAAATCAAATCAAGTTTTATTTATATAGCACATTTTTAAAACGATTTTTGGTCAAGCCAAAGTGCTGTACATATAATAATGACCTTACAGTAAGGACACTTTACAGCAAATATAACTGCACATATATCATATATGTTACCTCCTAATGCTGGTCTCTTTGCCCTGTGTATCTCCAGGAGGAGGACCTTGCAGAGCTGGCCTCTCAGCAGTATTTCGTGGATTACGGTGCTGAGGTCCTCCAGGATCGTCTGCTCAGCCTCGTCCCGTCCTACATCCCCGACAGAGAGATCTCCTCCACCAAGACCACCGAGAAGTGGCAGCAGCTCATCGTCAGCGCCCACAAAAAGGTAAACGTCACCACATCTGACAACTGTGTGCTTCAAGATTCAAGGCATGTAGTAGGTATGGCAATGAAGAACTCAAGTCACAGGCTCCTCCAACAGAGCAACATATAAGATAAGATAAGATAGTAGTTTATTGATGTGGGACATTTTTGTGTTGCAGCAGCATAAAAAGACATGGCATTGTACAATCAAAATTAAAAAGACTAGATATATATATATATATATATATTAGGGCTGTCAAGTTAATAACGCGTTAACGCAAAAAAAAAATTAACGGCACTAATTATTTTAACGCGATTAACGCATGTGTATTTTTTGTCCTCGGCCGCCCCGTAGTTTCAGAGCGCATCGAGTTTAAAATACCATCTACAAGCTGATGCTGACAGCCCCGCTCCTGCCGCCCGCTTGTGGCAGACCACACTTCCATGCTCACCGGCAGGCCTGGACTGGCCATCGGGAGGACCGGGAGGGTGTGTGTATGTGTGGCGCGACTCGCGCGAGCGAGGCACACCTTACGTGTTGTTGTTGTTGTTAGCATCTGGGGCTAGCTAGCTGCGCTAACGGATATAAGGAGCTGTTTCAATGAAAACAGAGGAGCGACATTTCGCCGACAACTGCGCCGAGCACTTGACTTTATGCAGGTAGCCTGACAGTGGGACATTGTACGAAAAGTCAGCACACTCACCACGGATAGTGCGCGCAACATGATTGCAGCGTCCAGGCAGCTCCCGTTCGAGCATATGTGCCTTGAGCTGCACATAGCTCCAACGATCCATCACAGTGTCTCCACACACACACACACACACACACACACACACACACACACACACACACACACACACACACACACACACACACACACACTGTATTATTGTATGAGAGAGGTTCCAGGTTGTTGTGTTTAATATTCATGAGAATATTTGTAATGTTCAAATGATAATAAACAAACATATAAAGCATAGTTGTCCACTCATATGTTGATAAGAGTATTACAAACTTGAAAAATATCCCTCTAAGGTACATTTAGAACAGATAAAATTATTTGCGATTAATCACGATTAACTATGGACAATCATGCGATTAATCGCGATTAAATATTTTAATCGACTGACAGCCCTAATTTATATATATGGGAAATAGAACAAATAAATAGCTCATCGTCAGCGCTCACAAAAAGGTAAAAATCACCACATCTGACAACTGTGTGTTTCAAGATTCAAGGCTTTATTGTCATGTGCACAGCAGCTACAGTGTAGGTATGGCAATGAACAACTCAAGTCACAGGCTCCTCCAACAGAGCAACATGAATATATACAGGACATAAAACAAATAAATAGCTCATCGTCAGCGCCCACAAAAAGGTAAACGTCACCATAACATCCTTAAACATTCATCTGATTGCATTTTGCAAATTATGTATCTAATATATCATATTCCATTTACTTGTATAGACTCTTCTTGCACTATTTCTATCCTATTTGTATTTACTTGCACATCTCCAAACATTCTCTTGCCCTATTGTATCTGTTTTATCTGTTTTATGTCCCATATATATATATATATATATATATATATATATATATATATTGCACTGTTGGAGGAGCCTGGGACTTAAGTTTTCCATTGACATATCTATACTGCTAATGTGCACATGACAATAAAGCTTTGAAACTTGAAACATCTGACAACTGTGTGTGTGTAGCTGTGTGACAGTAACTAACTCAAAGTGTGTGTGTGTGTGTGTGTGTGTGTGTGTGTGTGTGTGTGTGTGTGTGTGTGTGTGTGTGTGTGTGTGTGTGTGTGTGTGTGTGTGGTGTGTGTGTGTGTGTGTGTGTGTGTGTGTGTGTGTGTGTGTGTATGTGTGTG
Organism: Trematomus bernacchii; assembly: GCF_902827165.1. Lineage (NCBI taxonomy): Eukaryota > Metazoa > Chordata > Actinopteri > Perciformes > Nototheniidae > Trematomus > Trematomus bernacchii. Next base: position 310,811 of record NW_022987890.1, on the reverse strand, counting down.
TGTGTGTGTGTGTGTGTGTGTGTGTGTGTGCAGGGACTACACAGTAAACGCAGGCTGAGCACTCAGAAGGTGAAGGAGGACGTGGTGGACTTTGCTCGGTTAAAGTGGCCTTTACTCTTCTCACGCTTCTACGAGGCCTTCAAGTTCTCAGGTTGGTCACATACAACTGTCTTGTTTACTATTTGGGTCCATTTGAGGGGAAATATCCCCCCAAAAAGTGTGATTTTTATCTTCATAAATGTGCTTTCTTCTCCTACTTTAATCTTGTACATTCTGACATGTTTCTCACATTATGACCCTCTTTCCCTGGATCCATAAAATACCTTTAATTACCCAAACACGCTGTTGTCCTGACTCATGTAGGAATGTTTAGTTTCATTGTTTAGTTTAGTTTAGTTTATTTATTTAAACTTTAAAGTTGACCTATCATGCTATATTTGAATAATATGGTGTAGGACCATACCTATATAAGGCATATTTAAACTTTTTTTTTTTCAAAATACCAAACAGATCATGCATTTTAGCCAAGCCTCATTTTGCTCAATTTGACATTTTTTAGCTCTGTTTTAGCAAGGGCTGATTCAGTGAGAACAGCACCACCTACTGGCCTGGCATATGTACTACAGCGTCTCCAGCGCTTTGGAACAGCAATGGCCGTGGCTGTCTCCTCCTGATTGGTGGAGTTGGCCCAATAGCCGTAGCGCCACCGTCCTGACGTCAGGACAGTGTTCAAATCTGGATCAGTTTTTATCAGATCCGTTGCAGCCCCTTTTTTAGAGATTTGGGTATGGAGGAAAATAGAGAGGGTTGTGTTTTCTGACACTTGGTGAGTTCCCTGGAACACCGGGGACACATATTCATGTGGAAAAGACGTACACAAGTGCATTTTGCATGATAGGTCCCCTTTAAAGTGTCGTGGACAGCCCCATTGATCATAGGGCGGAGTGGCGCAGTGGGCTGTGCGTTTGGTCATCAGTGGTGTACTGTGGGTATTGTCCACAGTACATGACCATTACATGTATGTATGATATGTATGTGTAATGTGTATCTGTAAAGCGCTTTGAGTCATTGAAAAGCGCTATAATAAATATAAGGAATTATTATTATTGATCAACTGTCACAAAACACAGTAAATGGAGCAGCTTCAGCCAACATTGCTAATTTCCAGCTGTTGTCCCGGCCAGATGATAATAGACACCTTTTAAAAATCACGATACATCAACAGCATTAGTTATAAAAAAAAAGGACATGTGATGCATAGTTTTACTTCCATGTTCCTTTATATATACTAATGGACACCCTTAAAATCACGATACATCAACAGGCACACACACACACACACACACACACACACACACACACACACACACACACACACACACACACACACCACCCCTCAAAGACTGCAACCACTACTATTTTAGAAAAACTACTGTAAGTGTAAATATGCAAATTGACATTTATTTTTATCTCGTTGCGCTGTCATCGCTACTACCTCTGCTTTTACCACTCTTATTTATTTATTGTGTCTATTTTTTACTGCAGTGAGAGTTGCCAAAGACATTTTGTTGTACTTTGTATGATGTCAATAAAGATATAATCTATTCCAGTGATTCTCAAATGGGGGTTCGCGGACCCCTAGGGGTACGTTGGGGTACTGCAGGGGGTACGTGAGATAAAAATAAATAAAAAGGTTCATTAAAAAAATACCATGCATGATTACAAAAATAATCTTAGTACAATAAATTAAATAGAAAACACAATTTTATATAAAATATTCCGAGAACCACTAAGGGGGTCCTCATATAAACATGTTACATTTGTGTATTGTATTTATAGTTTTTCATAATATATCATTTTGTTCATTGGTTTGTTAAACATATATTACTTCAATTGAAAAACTCCTTGGAAAAAATACAAATATCCTTAGTTTGTTGTAATTCATGCATGAAGGAGTTAATAAATCAAACATCACTATATTGTAATTATTTATATAGGCTTTTTCTGTCAAAAATGTCCGGGGTCGGTCAGGGGGTACTTGGCTGAGAAAATGTTTCAAAGGGGGTACATTACTGAAAAAAGTTTGAGAAGCACTGATCTATTCCATACCACCGTCTGTCCTCTCAGGTCCCAGTCTGCCGAAGAACGATGTGATCGTGGCGGTGAACTGGACCGGGGTTTACTTTGTGGACGAGCAGGAGCAGGTCCTGCTGGAGCTTTCCTTCCCAGAGATCACTGCGGTGTCCAGCAGCAGGTACCATAACACCATTTGATTTGTATTTACTTGCACATCTCAAAACATTCTCTTACACTATTGTATCGGTTTTATTTGTTGTATGTCCTATATTCATGTTGCACTGTAGCAGGAGCCTGGGACTTACGTTTTCATTGACACACTTTAGCGAAAGTGCACATGACAATAAAAGCCTTGAAACTTGAAACCGTGACCTTAAAGCGTCAGGGATTAAACTTCCACTGTGTCAAATGAATATTCATTTTGAGGCCTCCTGCCAAAGCCACTCAACCCAAAATGATCCTTGTAAACAAATAATTTGATGAATAACTCAAACACAAAACATAGCCACTGTTTGCTTTTGTATTTTATGTATAAATAGCTGTCAGGAAATTCAACTTGACTAACAAATATGACAAACAATGTTTCTGGATTTCACATCATAGCTTTGATTGAAGAGAATAATGTCTAATTAAACATCCTCGTTCTGCATCAAGGAAAGCCTGTGATTGAAATGTCATCCCCATCCCTCAGAGGGGGAAAGCTGCAGGGCCAGAGCTTCACCTTGGCCACGGTGAAAGGAGACGAGTACACGTTCACCTCCAACAACGCTGAGGACATCAGAGACCTGGTGGTGGACTTCCTGGAGGGTCTGAGGAGGAGGTCTAAGTACGTGGTGGGACTGATCGACTGCCCCAACCCTGGTGAGACACAAAGCTTCATTTAACTGTGTCTGAAAGCATTGCAACACTCTTATTAATACTAGAACACCTCTGTATATATTGAAATAAACGTGTGTATAGGTTCAGAATCAGAATCAGGTTTATTACCAGGTAGGTTGACACGTACGAGGAATTTGACTTGATGAAACACAGATAGAAAACTATATTAAGAAAACTATAATAACATTAAAAGATATAGTCAAATATAGCAGTATTTACATTTAAATGGAATTGGAATTAAATAAAATAGATATTATAGAAGATATTGTGTACATTGTGTGCATTAATGTTGTGTTTTGTACTAAAAGCCCACAGGAAAAGTGAAGTATTTTGATTCTGAATTTGCTGCGAGACTTCATATATATATATTTAAACAGTCTTCATCTGTCTTGTTCGTCCCTCAGTGGGCGCGGTGGACTCCACCTTCCTGAGTTTCTGTAAGGGGGATCTGATCATCCTGGACGAGCACAGCGGGGATCAGGTGATGACGTCGGGCTGGGCTCACGGGATCAACGACCGCACGAAACTGAGAGGAGACTTCCCTGCTGACTGCGTGTACCTGCTGCCCAGCCTCACCAGGCCGCAGTACGACATCGTGGTGAGGGGAGAGGATGCAAACATAGACTGTGTGTATAAAGGAACATGGACGTAAAACCATGCTCCATGTATTATATCAGATTTGTAGTCAGTTAGAAACGATCAATGCACCTTTTTTTCTGTTTGCAGTTTCAAATAAGCCCTTCAACATTTTAAAAACACACATTATACTCGTTAACTTGCATTGCATCCCTCATGTGAAACTCTGTGGATGATATGTTTAAAAACACTTGTATCTGTAAAGGTTTTAAAATCTGATCTGAGGTGAATTTCTTGTTTATTTTGAACTTGTGATTGTGTGCCATTTTGTAAAGCACTTTGAGCTGCACGTGAATAAAGCTTTATTATTATGAGAACAGGAGATCAGAATCAGAAACGATTGAGCGACATTGAGATGTTCACTTTGCACTTGAAAATATATTTGTCTTTTAACTCGGACCTCTGTGTTTCCATTTCCCTCTCTCCTCCTCAGGCTCTGGTGACGATGACTCCTAATCAGAGGCGAGAGTCCATCGGTTCGTCTCAGCTGAGCGTCTCCGACATCGAGGACAGAACTAAAGCCTACACGCTGGAGGAGTTCTCCTACGACTACTTCAGGTGAGTTTCCGCATCCTTTGCATACAGACATAAAGTATATAGTGTATCTATAAATGTGTATTTCACCCTCTTCTATCTGGTCTCCAGGCCTCCTCCGAAGAGCACTCTGAGCAGGGTGATGAACCCAAAGTCTCGGGGGAAGGAGCGTCTGTGGAGCTGCAGCCGGGAGCCAATCAAACAGCCGCTGCTGAAGAAGGTGCTCGCCCACCAGGAGCTCTCCCAGGAGGCCTGCCTCGCATTCATGGATATCCTTTAGGATCTGTATATGTGTTATATGCAGAGATGGCAAAAGTACACACATCCTTTACTCAAGTAGAAGTACTACTCGTGTTTAAAAATACTCTGGTGAAAGTAGAAGTACTGACTAAACTTCTTTACTCAAGTCAAAGTAAAGAGGGCTTTGAAATGTACTTCAGTAAAAAGTACCCATAACTAGCAGCTGTTTTAAAGAGTACCTGACCTCCCTTTATATTAATAGAACAATAATGTCATTGTTAGCTAATGAATGTTTCCATGCTGAACAACGGCAACATGACAACGTTTTCATTGGTCCCTCTTCTTTAGAGAAGACCAGGAAATGATGGATACACGGATCGTGTTCAAATCAATAGGCACGCAATGACTCTAAATAATAATGATCACGCCACCAAACACACATTCAAACTAAAGGAACCAGCCTGTTTGGGAAATGTGAGAAGTAGAAAGTACAGGTATTTGTGTTCAACATGTGAGAAGTAGAAAGTACAGGTATTTGTGTTCAAAGTGTAAGAAGTCAAAGTAAAAAGTCGTCAGAAAAATAAGTAGTGGAGTAAAGTACTGATACCAGAAACATGTACTTAAGTACAGTAACGAAGTATTTTTACTGATTACTTCCCACCTCTGGTTATATTTTTGCATCATCACCCTTTTTTTACCGAACAGAATACTTTTTAATTATGTTTTTTCTCAGAATAACACCTTCCTCTCCCATAATTAAACAAATACATGCATACATATAATGGGCCTTATCGACTGTTGCAGTAACCCTCTCCCTTTTTGGATTCACACTCTTCTGACAATCCCAGTAAAGGTCATTTTTATAGATACATTAAAGGTGGGGTATGTAATTCACTTCAGAAACACTTGTTATATTCCATGGAATGCTCTTAACATCCCGATAGCAATGAATATCTGAAGTGCTTTGACAATAAATACATATAAATATTTAATCTGTGGAAGCCGTAGTACTGTAAAAAGCACGACCAATCATCTGAGCCGGCCCGGCTAAAATAACTGGATGGCCTACCTGCCTGTCAGCCTTCCATCGGGGCACAAACTTATCTCGTGCCCTCATTGGTCATGTGCGCGTACTTAAAAGATATGTCAATTGAGACGAATGCATGATTTACCATGCATTTGAATAAAGTACCATATTGACCCGAATATAAGACGTTTTTTTTTTCCTAGAAATAAATGTAATTACACAGTCACAGCAACAGATGGCGCCAAACGAGTGTTCCCCCAAGCGAGACACCGTCTTAGGCCCCAGCTCCACGAGAACAAATACGGCAAAACGCATCGGAGTAACGCAAACGCAACCGCAAAAAACCTTCCGTCCCCACGCAATATACACCGGATTGTGTCAAGCTCCACGAGACGGCTCCGTTTACATCCAAACGCTGGAAAAGCTGCAGTACATATGCCGAGCCTGTACGTGGCGCTGTAACTTCCTCCACAAAAGCAGCAACTTCCTCCACAAAAGCAGCGAAGAAGAATGGTTGTCATGGCTGCGGTGGGGGCGGTGGGGGCGGAGGGATCCGGGCAGAGTTTTTCGCCAGTCAATGTGTGTTAAAGTTTAAATCTTCATGCTTCCTCATGCAGCAGCTGATCCAGTAAGTAAACCCGACAATAAAAATAAACATATTTATAACTAGTTTAGGTAGTTTGAGAGGTAATTAAAATAGCTAAGGGTGGTGATCTGACTTGAAGTGTGTGTTTTGCTCCCGCTGCTTCACAGCCGGAGGAGCTGCGTGTCTCCGTCCTGTCAGATTAGACTTCACTCGCGTTTATGTTCATATCGAGATAAAGATAAATAATCTGAATTCAGTGTGCAGTGTACTTTTGCGGAGGTGAGCAGCAGAGGCGGGGAGAGGCGGGGCTATGAAACGCATGACCGTATAGGCGACTCCACGGCCCCGTTGGACCCCCCAGAGCGCTCCGTTCCCAGATCTATCCACCTTTGGACCCGTTGTCGTTTGCGGGGTATGTTTCTACGTTTCCCTTACGGCGTCGTCGAGCTTAAAGGGCTATACGCATGAGAAATATGCGGATTCAACCCGTTTTCGTCCTCGTGGAGCCTAGGCCTTAAAGTACAGTACACAGCAACAGGTAGAGATAGAGATGGAGAGACACAGAGACCAACTTGTTAATAAACAAGAGAGGCGAAGTTACGATGCCAATTTTAAGATAATGGTGATCAACGAAGCAGTCATCAAACAACTGTCGAGGAGAAAAGAAATATGGTGTTACTGAATGTAACGTCAGAAGATGGCGAGCCCAAAAAGACCGCCTTAAAAATGTAAACAGTCAGAGAAAAGCTTTATAAAAATGAGTCAAAAATATTCGGGTCAATTCGGTACTTTCAGGTTTCTGAGTTTGTTTATTTATGGTTGACATCACTTGTTGTCAGGTAAACAAAGTGTGATGTAGTGTTAAGGAATCTTAGATTCCCGTCCCCTCTCTCATGGTATTTAAGAAGTATTTAATGATTGTTTGCTGTCCTTGACCCTTGCACCTCTGATGAAGTACATGTGCGACTACCCGTCCAAACGGGCGCGCTCCGTCAACGAGCTCACAGACCAGATCTTTGAAGGAGCTCTGAAGGCCGAGCCGCTCAAAGACGAGATCTTCTGTCAGATCCTCAAACAGCTCACTGAGAACAGCATCAAGTGAGACACACACACACACACACACACACGCACTGACACACACACACACTGACAGACACACACACGCACACACACACACACACACACACACACACACACACACACACTGACACACACACGCACTGACACACACACTGACACACACTGACACACACACACACACACACGCACTGACACACACACTGACACACACACACACACACGCACTGACACACACACACACACTGACACACACACACTGACACACACACACACGCACTGACACACACACACACACACACACACGCACTGACACACACACACACACACTGACACACACACACTGACACACACACACACGCACTGACACACACACACACACACACACACGCACTGACACACACACACACACACACACACACGCACTGACACACACACACACGCACTGACACACGCACTGACACACACACACACGCACGCACTGACACACACACACGCACACACATGCACGCACTGACACACACACTGACACACACACACACACTGACACACACACTCACACACACACACACACGCACACACACGCACGCACTGACACACACACTGACACACACACACACCAGTATTTTAAGTATTTACAAATGGTTCTACGTTTACAAACTACAACGTTTAAATGCTCTTACAGTACATACAATCGTTAGGGATAAAAACAGGATGTTATAATATTAGATTTTAAGACCATAGTTTTTCTAGTTTTACTTAAGTAAAGGATCTGAGTTATTCTTCCACCTCTGGTATAAAGCCACATCACAAATTGATAAACCAGTATCGTATAATAAAAAGGTAAATAGGTGCAGCTTAATTAGCCTGATCGACTTTAGGTGTCAAAGATGGTCGTTTTGAAACAATTATTCAACAAGTATTATGACCTTTTAGTACGTCACTGTGTTACAATTGTGTGTGTGTGTGTGTGTGTGTGTGTGTGTGTGTGTGTGTGTGTGTGTGTGTGTGTGTGTGTGTGTGTGTGTGTGTGTGTGTGTGTGTGTGTGTGTGTGTGTGTGTGTGTGTGTGTGTGTGTGTGTGTGTGTGTGTGTGTGTGTGTGTGTGTGTGTGTGTGTGTGTGTGTGTGTGTGTGTGTGTGTGTGTGTGTGTGTGTGTGTGTGTGTGTGTGTGTGTGTGTGTGTGTGTGTGTGTGTGTGTGTGTGTGTGTGTGCAGGTACAGTGAGGAGAAGGGCTGGGAGCTGCTGTGGCTGTGCACCGGTCTGTTTCCTCCCAGTAACATCCTGCTGCCTCACGTCCAGAAGTTCCTCCAGGCCAAGAAACATTATCCTCTCGCTCCGGACTGCATGCAGCGGCTCCAGAAGGCCTTACGGTGACACACACACACACACACACACACACACACACACACACACACCTCTGATCCTCTTGAAAAGGCCCTTTGAGCATGTTTTCTTGCTGTGATGCAAGTCAAATTTCAGACTTGATCTGACCATTAAAGTATTATCGTATCGTCATATCGTATCGTTTATATTATGCAGAGTATAATTCTACTTCCTGTCTACCATGTGTTTCAGAAATGGATCCAGGAAGTACCCTCCTCACCTGGTGGAGGTGGAGGCCATCCAGCACAAAACCACGCAGATCTTCCACAAGGTTTATTTTCCTGATGACTCCGACGAGGTCAGTGATGACGTAACATGCTAAATATATATAATTACCTAACACATTATAACTTCAGTTACCATGAACTCATACCATATATGGAGCTGGTACTTGCCATTTCAAAACAAGTCTAAATAAAGTGAGACAATGTTATTCATAAAAGAAGAAATATCAAACTGTTCCTCTTGCTTTCATATATTAAAAGTTGAATTTATAACATTTATATCATTGTTAATTACCTAATGTTTGAAGCAGCTTACGAATCAAAGCTTATGGAGGATAATATTATCTTATTCACTGTCATGTTTAAAGTGTTAGGGCTATAACTCTTATCAGAGATCTTTTTTTTAGCATCATCTATGTTTTTTAATGATTCCTCTAAAAACATTGGAACTTAAAGGGGACCTATCATGCAAAATGCACTTTTTGATGTCCTTTATACAAAAATGTGTGTCCCCGGTGTGTCAGGGAACTCACGCAGCGTCAGAAATAAAACCCTCTCTCTTTTCCTCCGTACCCAAATCTCTAAAAACGGGGGAACAACGGAGCTGATCCAGATTTGCGTCCGATATGACGTAATATCTGAAATGTGGACCCACGGCCCTATCAGAAACGTTGCTATCAGAAACAATGCCCGACTGTTTTGGACGTAATATGGTCGGTGTTTACATTAGCATCGCTAACACTCAGAGCTAACCTGTACTGGAGAGCATGTGTGTGAAGAAGCAGGAAATAAAAAGGAACTCACCTTGTGGTATAACCGGCAAGAGAGAAAGCCTTTGAGCTCCATACTGTTTCAGAGAGAATCCTTGATAATCCATGATATGGCGTTTCATCACGGCAGTATTTAGTTTAGACAGTAGCTGCCGGGTCCCGCGTGAGCTCAGACCCCTCCTTTTTTAAAGCTTTATACCCCAAATCAGCACTTTTGAAACAGGAAGTGAAACAGAGGGATATGAGGCATGGCTAGAATGGGTGATCTGTTTGGTATTTTGAGCAAAACACTTCATAGACATGTTTTTTATATATTTTTATATATCTGAGACCTATGCTATTGCCTAAAAATAGCATGATAGGTGACCTTTAATCCTTTTACTTGCTTGAAATTATTAAAAAAACATTCCTTATTCCTTAATGTTTATCAAAATATACTTTCCATGGCACCTTCTGTGCTACTGTGAACATATTTGCCATAAAAACACACTTTTCTCTCCCATTTTCATCCTCTTACTCATTTTGTATACGTGCAGTAATTATATAAAAGCCTCCTGTGTGTTTGCAGGTGTTTGAAGTGGAGTCGAGCACGAAGGCAAAAGATTTCTGTCACAACATCTCCGGACGTCTGCTGCTCAAATCCTCCGAGGGCTTCAGTCTGTTCGTGAAGATCACTGACAAGGTAACATCTGGATATCTGGATCAAAGTCAACATCTTTTTTAGTACCTGAGGGGAAGATGATGTTTGTTTCCAGAATCTATGATGCACAGTATTTCATTTTTCAACCAAATCCTCTGCAGAAGAAGTAAGAATTCAAGCTGTTTAAACTTTACCTGTCGTGTTAATAGACAAAGGTACAATATAAACAGCATCATTATTGCTATAAACCTTTACATTTATTTTAATTTAAGCCCACAGTTGATTCTAGACATTACGATGATGCTGCAGAGGAGATTTGAGGAAGATTTTCTGGCATTTTCTAAACTTTTAAAGCCATTTTTCATTAAAATCAGGGGGTCCGCGGGGTCTTAAAATGTATTAAAAGTTGATAAATCAATTTAGCGAAAATGAAGGCTATTAAAAAGTATTAAAGGGCATTTTCCAAAGTATTACATTTTGTAGCTAGTTTTCGATAAGTATATAAATTGTCCAAAGAGGTTGTATTCTACAGTGTGCCTGAATGTAATCATTGCGTAGGTGTGTAGTGTGATTCTGTGGAGTTTATTGATGGCATCCCGTTGGGTTTGACGTAATCTGAACAGGACATCGCACGCTCACTGCTTGATAGCGCGCGAAGGTCCGTTTACGCCGGTTGTTAAACAACATGGTTATGGGGAAATGCAAGTCTGCGTCCAAATGGTTGGAAGATAAGGAGGAAGGACATTCAATACTGAATATAGTCAATGTGAGGTAAAGTGTGTCGCCAATGTAATGTTCAAACTCCAAGTGGCGATGAGGTCTTAAAATGTATGGAAAGGGTCCAAAGTTCCAAAAATACTTAAAAGTTCCAAAAATACTTAAAGTTCCAAATATACTTAAAGTTCCAAATATACTTAAAGTTCCAAAAATACCGTAAATTCCAAAAATACTTAAAGTTCAAAATATACTTAAAGTTCCAAAAATACTTAAAGATCCAAAAATACTTAAAGTTCCAAAAATACTTAAAGATCCAAAAATACTTAAAGTTCCAAAAATACCCTAAATTCCAAAAATACTTAAAGTTCCAAAAATACCGCAAATGGTTGGAAGATAAGGAGGAAGGACAATCAATACTGTATATAGTCAATCTGAGGTAAAGTGTGTCGCCAATGTAACCAGTTAAAACTCAAAGTGGCGATGAGGTCTTAAAATGTATGGAAAGGGTCTTAAAAAAGGTCTTAAAAGGTATTACATTTGACTTCAGGATTCCTGCATATACCCTGAAAATTAACCAGATAATGCTTAAACAATTTCCTGGTCCATTTAGAACTTCTCATCGAAGTAAAGTCTACTTTTCCCATCTCCATCTGATGTGTGATTTGATTAAAAGCTCCAGAACATTTCCTAATTGGTCCTCGTGCTGACGTTACAAACTCATTATCATTATTATTATATTTTACTCAAAATATCTCCAAATATTTCTGTTTTCCAGGTCATCAGTGTGCCCGACGGAGACTTCTTCTTCGACTTTGTGAGGCATCTGACGGACTGGATCAAGAAAGCTCGGCATGTGAAAGACGGTAAAAGCAACAACCACAAATATTCTGTCGAATGTAAAGGTTTTGTACATTGTTGTGGGTTCATATAACCTGTGTGTGTGTGTGTGTGTGTGTGTGTGTGTGTGTGTGTGTGTGTGTGTGTGTGTGTGTGTGTGTGTGTGTGTGTGTGTGTGTGTGTGTGTGTGTGTGTGTGTGTGTGTGGTGTGTGTGTGTGTTGTGTGTGTGTGTGTGTGTGTGTGTGTGTGTGTGTGTGTGTGTGTGTGTGTGTGTGTGTGTGTGTGTGTGTGTGTGTGTGTGTGTGTGTGTGTGTGTGTGTGTGTGTGTGTGTGTGTGTGTGTGTGCAGGTGTCTTGCCTTCTCTGACGTACCAGGTGTTCTTCATGAAGAAGCTGTGGACCAACACCACGCCGGGAAAAGACACAATGGCCGACTCCATCTTCCACTACTACCAGGTGAGCAGCAGCGCTCAGAGAACAGTCTTCAAACCTATTATTCATTCATTTAAAAAAGCAATACATGGGTCCTACGCCTGCAACGTGGCTGCGGGAAATGGCGTCCTGTCTCGCTTTGGAAAAATTAACCTATGTGATCAAAAGGAAAGAAAATAAATGTAAGGAAATATGGGACACGTTGATGCATTTCCTTGAGAGTGATCAAGTGGAAATTGATGAATATGAACATTTCACTCTGTGAGGTTTCCCTGAATGTTCGATGTTGAGCCTGGGGAGTGTTATTTTCCCATGTGTGACTGTATGTATGTGTGACTGTATGTATGTGTGACTGTATGTATGTGTGACTGTATGTGTGACTGTATGTATGTGTGACTGTATGTATGTGTGACTGTATGTATGTGTGACTGTATGTATGTGTGACTGTATGTATGTGTTACTGTATGTATGTGTGACTGTACTGTATGTGTTACTGTATGTATGTGTGACTGTATGTATGTGTGACTGTATGTGTACTGTATATGTGTGTGACTGTATATGTGTGTGACTGTATATGTGTGTGACTGTATATGTGTGTGACTGTATATGTATGTGTGACTGTATGTATGTGTGACTGTATGTGTGACTGTATGTATGTGTGACTGTATGTATGTGTGACTGTATGTATGTGTGACTGTATGTATGTGTGACTGTATGTATGTGTGACTGTACTGTATGTGTTACTGTATGTATGTGTGACTGTACTGTATGTATGTGTGACTGTATGTATGTGTGACTGTATGTATGTGTTACTGTATGTATGTGTGACTGTACTGTATGTATGTGTGACTGTATGTATGTGTGACTGTATGTATGTGTGACTGTATGTATGTGTGACTGTATGTATGTGTGACTGTATGTATGTATTACTGTATGTGTGACTGTATGTATGTGTGACTGTATGTATGTGTGACTGTATGTGTGACTGTATGTATGTGTGACTGTATGTATGTGTTACTGTATGTATGTGTGACTGTATGTATGTGTGACTGTATGTATGTGTTACTGTATGTGTGACTGTATGTATGTGTTACTGTATGTATGTGTGACTGTATGTGTGACTGTATGTATGTGTGACTGTATGTATGTGTTACTGTATGTATGTGTTACTGTATGTGTGACTGTATGTATGTGTTACTGTATGTATGTGTTACTGTATGTGTGACTGTATGTATGTGTGACTGTATGTATGTATGTGTGACTGTATGTATGTGTTACTGTATGTATGTGTGACTGTATGTGTGACTGTATGTATGTGTTACTGTATGTATGTGTTACTGTATGTGTGAGTGTATGTATGTGTGACTGTATGTGTGACTGTATGTATGTGTGACTGTATGTATGTGTGACTGTATGTATGTGTGATTGTTATGTTCTTTCTATGTTTAAAAAACCCAAATTTCTCTGCAGGAGCTCCCTAAGTACCTGCGGGGTTACCACAAGTGTCTGAAGGAGGAGGTGCACCAGCTGGCCGCTCTGATCTACAGGGTGAAGTTTGAGGACGATAAATCTCAGTTCATCAACATCTCCAAGATCCTGAAAGACCTCGTCCCTCAGGACCAGATCCGACACCTGTCCCCCGACGACTGGAAGAGGGTGAGCGCACGTAAATAGATGTTATGACTGATTATAAGGTCAAAGAGTAGATACGAAGACCCTAGCAAGCACGCTTCCACGCCTTATGGTCTGAAGTTCTTTTAGCTATTTGAAACGTTATTCTGTTTATTTTTTATTGTCTGAATGGACCAATCAGAATCGAGTAATTAGACTGATAACACTCACACAAAGAGGGAACGTTTCTTACATTATTCCACGTCAGATTCAGCATGTTTTTTACACCAGGCAGGAAGACAGCAACGCTTTAAAGTCTTCAGAGTTGTTTCTCTGTCTCTCCCTCTCAGTCCATCATGTCTCTGTTCAACAAACACTCGGGGAAATCTCGAGAAGAAGCCAAACTGTCCTTCCTCAAAATCATCTACAAGTGGACCACGTTTGGCTCGGCCTTCTTTGAAATCAAGGTAAACACACTAGTAGTATTTTAATTAAAGATCTGTTGCTTATTTTCGGCATGTTGTTTTTGTCAGATGTGGAAAAAGACCTCAGGCCTCTTTCTTAAAATGAGCAGTTCTGCAGTGTGAAATGTTCCTTTAAAGAAGAATGTACCTCAAAATTGTACTTAATCAAATGTCTAGTCACATTTTACCCCTGATTGTTTTAAATGATGGTACTTTGTTCTTTCTGCAGCAAACAACTGATCCAAATTACCCAGAAACCCTCCTGATAGCAATCAACAAACATGGAGTCAGTCTCATTGATCCTCAAACTAAGGTTGGTGCACATTCATCACATTTCCAATACATATTATGGTCAATTTTGAGAACAAATGTGTTCCCTGAACTACTTGCTTCAATTCTACCCGAGTCTCATAACAATTCAGATCAACCATTTATATGAATGTGATACAAACTGAATGTGTTTTTTACGTCACATCTGCACCTGAAAGACAGTTTGTGACCAAAAATGTCTTGTAGTCTGACTTCTTATCTTTCCTTTTTAAAAGATGGAAGAACTTCATTACCTGTAGTCAAGGGTGTAACTTTGGTTTAAGAAGTGGGGGGGACACAAAACAGGGAACTGTATATATTTTAATAACCAAAAAACCATTAGAATATTCTCACAACCAATAACAAATATTTGATAAACGCCTCTCTCCTATCTGTATCTTACCTAGTCTGCATTATTTCTAGTTATTTATGCATATTTCATTAATCACTACATAGATGACCAAACCGTTTGAGACCCACTGAGATAACTTAGACTAAAGGTTACAATCTAATCACTCAGAGAGTCCTTTACCTCACCTGAGCTGACGTTATCTCAGCCTCTCAGTCCGACAGGAGAGAGCTCTCCCTCTCCTTATTGTAGAAACAGCTTCTAATCTCCGTTAGCTCCGAGCTAGCACCAGATGCTAACAACAACCCCCGTAACTGGTGCGCTCTCTCTCTCTCTCTCGCTATCTCTCACTCGCACACTCACACAACATGCGCTCGTGCCACACACACACACACACACACGATGACCGCTTGCGTAAAAAAAACAAAAAAACACATTTGAAAAGTGGGGGGGACACAAACGGGATTTTGAAAAGTGGGGGGGACATGTCCCCCCTGTCCCCAGTGGAAATGACGCCCATGCCTGTAGTACATTTATTTATTTAATACAGACATATTAGTGAACATACATTTCCTGTAGTCAGAGGTAAATGTACATTCATTACAGATTACTGCGTCTAAAGCTTCACAATTCGCACACCTTTTCAGTATCGAATCTGCTTGTGTTTAGGTGTGTTTGAACAGGGTCCTGTTTCTGCACTGTAACATAGTGTTTATTCCCCCTCCTGCAGGACATCCTCACCACTCACCCCTTCACTAAGATCTCTAACTGGAGCAGTGGAAACACGTATTTCCACATCACCATCGGGAACCTGGTGCGCGGCAGCAAGCTGCTCTGTGAGACCGCTCTGGTGAGGAACTGGAGTTCATACTATTTAACACCTGAAAACATACACATTCATTTAAAGTGTTTATGTTGTTGAAGTGTGTTAATGTTGAGCCAATTTTAGATTATAATGTTAGTACTGCATTATCAATGATTTACACAAGGAGTAAAAGTCAAATAAATGCAGAGAAATGTTTAGTATTTGTAGAAATAGGCAAAGTAATTTATATAGTGCATTTCAACACTATCAGTGGCTATCAGAGTGCTTTAGTTACTACTTTAAATAACACTTAATAGAAATATTAGTTTAGTTAAGTATGTTGCAAATGTATTTAATTATTTTACACCACTAGTTCTTAAAAAAGCTTTACTTTAAGTGGGAAATTGTACGAAGTTTGGCAAAAAACAAAACAAGAAATAGCGTCATTTTTGGTAAGAAGGTGTTTTCTGGGAATTAATCAAAACAACATTTTTACCTTAAACAGCACATCACTTAAAAGCAATAGAGCCACACATCCCGATGAATAAGCATGTACGTAGTGCAGTGTGTCTGACCTTTGACCTCTGACCTCTCAGGGTTATAAAATGGACGACCTGCTGACCTCGTACATCAGCCAGATGCTGACGACGATGACCAAACAGAGAACGTCCCGGGGCAACAACAAGTGATCCATTCACCGTCACACACACACACACACACACACACACACACACACACACACACACACACACACACACACACACACACACACACACACACACACACACACACACACACACACACACACACACTCCTGTGTGATTTTAACCAAAACAAAGGTTATTGAGGCGGTGTTTTGGTGGTTCATTTGTTATTAATGCATCGGCCCCTGTCTTAAAAACTCACATATTGCCTTTAATTGAAGTTTCCCCACCTGTAACACGGCAATTTGGATGGCTCTATATAAGATCATTATTATAAACTGTTTATATTATCGAATGTTTTATTTACATTGCCATTCAAAAGTTAGAAATCTACTGCAACACAATCGTTTTTATCAAAAGGAACGGATTATTTAATAGCTAATTCCAAACTGTCATCATATTATCAGTGAGTTTTCTTAATTAATTATCCATTTCATGAAACAGGGTTTTAATTGAGACAGAATTCAGACCAGAAATAGTTGGAAAATCCCCCGAAACAGAAGTCTATTTGTTAGTTTGTGTTTGTTTTGTGAAGTAGCATTTTGAACCCTTTATTTATGCTCAGAGATATTACAAGTTTACCAAACCAGCATTAAATATAAAGTCACTTCTGAAACTTAAGATGTAGACCATCAGATCTCATGTAGTGTTTTCTATTTCTTTTAGTAGATACATTGACAGTTTTTGCAGAAAACTTAAAGGTGGGGTATGTAATTTATTTCAGATACACTTTTTGTTATATTCCATGGAATGCTCTTAACATCCCGATAGCAATGAATACATGAAATGCTTTGACAGTAAATACATAATAAAATATAATCTGTGGAAGCCGTAGTACTGTAAAAAGCACGACCAATCATCTGAGCCGGCCCGGCTAAAATAACTGGATGGCCTACCTGCCTGTCAGCCTTCCATCTGTGCACAAACTTATCTCGTGCCCTCATTGGTCATGTGCGCGTTCGTGTGTGTTGGAGGAGGGGCTCTGGAAGGAAGTCTGAAGGAAGGGGCAGATTCTTTCCGGCTGCGTATTTTCAAATTCTAGCGCACTCGAGCTGCTTTCTCCATTCTTACCTACCCTACCTTTAAGATATATTGAGAAGACACTGGATTAAAAAGTATCTTGAGTCGAACGGGTGATTTTTTAACGTGTTGTGTGTGCCACAAAGTTCCTCCTGATCCACTGTACCAAAACTACTTAACTATGTAAATGTACAAACCCTTAGTGTTGATCTTTAAGCATTGAGTCTTAATCATACCTGTGTATGGACCATGTGACCACTGATGTAGAATAAATGACGTTTTGCAAAGAGCAAGGGGTTTGATGTGTCTTGAATACCAGCTGCACTGCTGAGGTTCTGGGGCTCAATCTGGGCCAAAAGCTTTGATCGTTTAAAAGATACATTTGATCTTGAGCTTTGACTAATGCAAGAATGTTCTAAAAAAATAAGTGAATAAAACGTTTCAAATGTTTGTGATTCGGCCCGGATCGTGCAGACTGCTTTTTGTATTAATGAGAGTGAAGCAATTTAATTACCTTGCGTTTTTCCAGGAACACCTTGGGGTGCAAAAAACTTCAACTCGGAGCATTCAAAACATAATGTTAATTGAGCTAATTAAGGTCATTATCCAATTGGATAGATTGGTTATTCATGTTGGATACTTGGAGATATACCACTGTACCACCAACAGTTACCACGATCTGAAAAGAGAGTATCCTAGAGGTTGTCATCAGAGATGTTTCCAGATGTTATCAGAGATGTTTCCAGATGTCATCAGAGTTGTTTCCAGATGTCATCAGAGTGTTTCCAGATGTTATAAGAGTGTTTCCAGATGTTATCAGAGTTGTTTCCAAATGTTATCAGAGTTGTTTCCAAATGTTATCAGAGTTGTTTCCAGATGTCATCAGAGATGTTTCCAGATGTTATAAGAGTTGTTTCCAGATGTTATAAGAGTTGTTTCCAGATGTTATCAGAGTGTTTCCAGATGTCATCAGAGATGTTTCCAGATGTTATAAGAGTGTTTCCAGATGTTATAAGAGTTGTTTCCAGATGTTATAAGAGTTGTTTCCAGATGTTATAAGAGTGTTTCCAAATGTTA
Source organism: Trematomus bernacchii (assembly GCF_902827165.1). Lineage (NCBI taxonomy): Eukaryota > Metazoa > Chordata > Actinopteri > Perciformes > Nototheniidae > Trematomus > Trematomus bernacchii. The sequence continues at coordinate 292,412 of NW_022987890.1, read as the reverse complement.
TCAGAGTGTTTCCAGATGTTATCAGAGTTGTTTCCAGATGTTAGTGCTGCGTCACGGTTGCCAGGTTGGACGTCCTCTCTGCCTGAGAGTTGATGCTGGAGACGGACCAGATGTCACTCATCTCTGAGAGGAGGAAGACGGACAGGTGAGGGTTAAAGAAACGCAGATCTGCCTTACAGGATCAAACCTAACAGTCGCTGCAATTTAAGAGATTCATTATTTACCTGCTTCATTTTAATTTACCAAATATTTAGTTTTCTTGCTTTTTTGTCAGAGCCTGAAGTGACTTGTCGGCCATACAAATAACCCAAAATGTCATGCTATACTGTGTCCAAAAAAGTCATAGAATGCCATAATACAAAAGTAATTAAAAAGTCAAAGTATAGTACGTCATAAAAGAAAAACTACAGAAAACAGAAAGCAAAAGTCATAGTATAAAATGCAAAATAATATTAAGAGTTCATAAGAAAGTCATAGTACGATACACAATCACATGTTAAAGTAAAGTATGCCATGAACTCCTGAGTGTCTCGGATGTTTATATACATTTCTTTAATTCTTCCTCTCCTCACTTTAGTCTAAAAGCAGCTCACCTGTTTTGAACTTGCTGTACGTGCCGTTATCCAGAGAGACTTTACTGCCGGAGCAGAAAGCCAGGCCGCGCTCTCTCCACCTGCAGAACAATGAACATGAGACACTTGAACCCGATCACACCTCCTCTCTGCAGTCTTCCTAACGAGAAGTGTAGCTGGATATAATGTGGAGTACTTGCACCAGTGAGGAATGTCATGCTGCTTTTAATTGTACTCTACTATATCTCAATATCATTTCTCACATAAAAACATTTCATGGTGCAGCTCACAATCCAATCCACTTTATTTCTATAGCACATATTAAAAACAGGGTTTACCAAAGTGCTTCACAGCAAACATAACATTATAATAAAATATAATATTACAATAATAGATAAAAGGCACACATTAATACAAGGTACACAAAGGCTATGGACAGACAATAAAAGCATCAAAATGGATAAAACAGCTCAGACTCAGCGGCTCAGGAAGAAAACACTACGGATTATCAAAGACCCCCATCACCCCAGCCACAAACTGTTCAGTCTGTTGCCGTCTGGCAGACGTTACCGCAGCATCCTGGCAAGGACAAGAAGATTCGGAGACAGTTTCTTCCCGCGGGCAGTGAGACTGTTAAACAATTGAACTGCTGAAACAACTTCAAAACATTCAACTGCTACTCAGTAGTATGTATCTAATACCTAATATATATATATCATTCCAATAACTTGTATATAGACTCGTACTGCACTATTCCACATCATAACTTTATTTATAACTATTATTCTTTTTGTATTGCTCATGCTCTTATTGTTATTATGTTATTATGTTGCATTGTTGGAGAAGCCTGTGACATAAGATTTTCAACTACATAATTACTCTGTAGCTATGTTAGATTGACAATAAAGAACCTTGAACCTTGACTGACTCGAAAGCGAGGGAAAAGAGGTGGGTCTTCAGGCGGGACTTAAAAGTTTGGAAGGTGGGCGACAATTTGACATGAGGGGGGGGGGGGGGGGGCAGGTCGTTCCAGAGCCTGGGGGCTACCGCTGAGAAGGCTCGGTCTCCCCTGGTCTTTATCCTGGTTTTTGGGACTACCAGCTGATCAGCCGACCTCAAAGCCCTTGAGGGGGGGTACACCTTTAGGAGGTCGGAGATGTACTGAGGGGCCAGCCCATTAAGCGATTTAACAACAAACAATAACATCTTAAAATTAACCCTAAAATGGACGGGAAGCCAGTGGAGAGAAGCCGGTGGAGAGAAGCCGGAGGAGGGAAGCCGGAGGAGGGAAGCCGGTGGAGGGAAGCCGGTGGAGGGAAGCCGGTGGAGAGAAGCCGGTGGAGGGAAGCCGGAGGAGAGAAGCCGGAGGAGGGAAGCCGGAGGAGGGAAGCCGGTGGAGGGAAGCCGGTGGAGGGAAGCCGGTGGAGGGAAGCCGGTGGAGGGAAGCCGGTGGAGAGAAGCCGGTGGAGAGAAGCCGGAGGAGAGAAGCCGGTGGAGAGAAGCCGGTGGAGGGAAGCCGGTGGAGGGAAGCCGGTGGAGGGAAGCCGGAGGAGAGAAGCCGGTGGAGAGAAGCCGTGGAGGGAAGCCGGTGAGGGAAGCCGGTGGAGGGAAGCCGGTGGAGGGAAGCCGGAGGAGAGAAGCCGGTGGAGAGAAGCCGGTGGAGGGAAGCCGGTGGAGGGAAGCCGGTGGAGGGAAGCCGGAGGAGGGAAGCCGGAGGAGGGAAGCCGGTGGAGGGAAGCCGGTGGAGGGAAGCCGGAGGAGGGAAGCCGGAGGAGGGAAGCCGGAGGAGGGAAGCCGGTGGAGGGAAGCCGGAGGAGAGAAGCCGGTGGAGAGAAGCCGGTGGAGGGAAGCCGGTGGAGGGAAGCCGGTGGAGGGAAGCCAGTGGAGGGAAGCCGGAGGAGAGAAGCCGGTGGAGAGAAGCCGGAGGAGAGAAGCCGGTGGAGAGAAGCCGGTGGAGGGAAGCCGGTGGAGGGAAGCCGGTGGAGGGAAGCCGGAGGAGAGAAGCCGGTGGAGAGAAGCCGGTGGAGGGAAGCCGGTGGAGGGAAGCCGGTGGAGGGAAGCCGGTGGAGGGAAGCCGGTGGAGGGAAGCCGGAGGAGGGAAGCCGGAGGAGGGAAGCCGGAATAGGTGTGATGTGCTCATGCTTGCGTGTTGCTGTAAGCAGACGAGCCGCAGCGTTTTGTACCAGCTGCAGGCGTGCCAGCGAGGTCTTGTTCAGGCCGGCATAAAGTGCATTACAATAATCTAGACACGTAGAAACAAAGGCATGAATAACACGCTCAAAGTCTAAAAAGGATAAAACCGGTTTAATTTTGGACAGGAGCCTCAGGTGATAAAAAACGACTCAACCACAGAGTGTATCTGTTTATCTAATTGTCTAACCATTGTGAAGATGTGCTGCTGCTTTTCCTTTGAAAGGATTAGACACATATTGACAGTGTGGTATTAGCTGTTTTAGTCAGAGGATGCACAAACTGTGTGTTTGAATCACCAGTGGAAGATGAAGAAGAGGATGATGAGCAGCAGGGACAGCAGATCAGTGAGAATCCACATCAGGTTGTACTCCTCTGGACTCTGAGACACACACAGATACAAAAGAGAAGCGTTAAAACATACAAAACTAAATGCACTTTATGTTTAATACCATAAAAAGCCCAAGAAGTACAGAACATTTCATTTATTAAGGGGCTGTACATATAGATAGACTGTACAGTTGTTCCTGTCAGACAGATATCGTTGATTTCAAAGTACAATTGTGCATCTAAAACTTAGTAGAGAAGAGGTTAAACGTTACATACAATGCAAATACTCAAATATACATTCAGAGTACTTGTACACAGTGTGGTTGAGTGTTACCATGAGGAACAGCGGGGCGGTGATGGAGCTCAGCAGCTGGGGGTTGTTGGTGGTGACCGACTGAACCCCTGAGCACCAGGCGAGGGAGAAGAGCCACGGCTGCGTCACCACGTACAGGTTAGTGCTGACGTTACCCGCTGAGTACGCACTGACACACAAGAGAAGAGAAAATATGATAACTGTTGGGAAAATACTGAATGTCCTCTTCCAGTATGAGAGTAACATGATAACAAAGGTATCCCAACTGTAGCTGTGAACATGACAGGATGTATGATTACCTAGAAGAGCATCAGGACTGTTTGAGGCATATGATAGCTATGTGATGAACATGATGATTCAGCCTCTATGGAGATAGACATATGACAAGCATGCTCATTTCTGACGTGGAGCTAATCTGAAGTAAACATTGAATACTGCTTTCTATTCCTCCATCTTGTGACTGTGTAACTCCCTCTCTTGGATATCAGCATGTGAAGGACACTGTTCAGGAACTAGTTGATGCTCTGTATGTGATGACTACTTCCATTCTGGAGAGGATCAGGAATACATGGATCCTGAGATTGAAGCTCAAGCCGGGGACCAGTGAGATTTTTTCTAACAGGAACACACACACACACAAACACACACACACACACACACACACACACACACCTTGGGCTCTGAGTGGACATGTCGCTGTAGTGCAGGTTGAGTCTCAGGATGTTGTTTCTCTGCAGATCCTCCGGGGGGAGCCGGCTGCCCGACGTCTGCTGGAGGGAAGGGTCGGAGAGATGTACCAGAGAGCGGAGGTCAGAGGGCAGCCAGAGCACCTACACACACACACACACACACACACACACACACACACACACACACACACACACACACACACACACACACACACCACACACACACACACACACACACACACACACACACACACACACACACACACACACACACACACACACACACACACACACACACACACACACACACACACACACACACACACACACACCTTATTGCAAACAAATGTATTTCCACCTAAAAGTAAGTGATGGTTAATGACTAAAAACTGCAGCCAGTATTTAGTCATTATTTCTGTCTTTAGCGTCCTTTCAGTGAAGCCCCCCGTCAGTGAAGCCCCCCGTCAGTGAAGCCCCGTCAGAGAAGCCACCCGTCAGTGAAGCTCCGTCAGTGAAGCCCCCCGTCAGTGAAGCCCCCCGTCAGTGAAGCCCCGTCAGTGAAGCCCCGTCAGTGAAGCCCCGTCAGTGAAGCCCCCCGTCAGTGAAGCCCCCCGTCAGTGAAGCCCCGTCAGTGAAGCCCCGTCAGTGAAGCCCCCCGTCAGTGAAGCCCCGTCAGTGAAGCCCCGTCAGTGAAGCCCCCCGTCAGTGTGAATAGAGCAGGAGGAGCACTGACCTGCGAGGAGTTGATGGAGGACTCGTTGTGGATGACCTCCAGCGTTCGTTGGATCCAGGTGTCTCTGAACGGATGACCTCTGGGGGGCCGGTAGAGGTCAAAGATCACCAGCTGCTCTGTCTGCGCAGCCAGCTGCAGGAAGGCCTGCAGGCTGCAGACGGGCTGCTGGGCGGCGCGCAGACGCTCCTCTGCAGACAGAGAGCCGGCGGTGCTGAACGGGTCGCTCTGAAAACATCAATACCTCATCAGTGATGCAACAGGGAGCACAGAGTGATGCATTGTGGGGGACGGGGTGTTGTGATGGGGAATGAACTGCCATTCGTCCTGTTACGCAACATGTCAAATCAATATCTATGTTTACTATCTCCAATGTGTTGTTCTGAATTAGGTTTATTGCCTAGTGTAGGTTTATACATGCAGGCAAGTTGCTTTAGTGAATAAGGGTGCACATTTACACACAGTAATGAGTACATTTGTTGAAAAAAGGAGCAAACTCAAATTAAAACTATTTTAAAAATGTAAATAAGTATACAAAAAAGAAAGTGCAATAAACATGAAAACTGCTCGGAAAATGTCCAGAAATGTGAAGTTTATCAGAATTTAAAGTGGAAGAGCTGTGCAGTTTTTAAGAATATTAAAAATGGTGCTGAATTCAGTAAGAAGTTTTACAAATTGAAAAGGAAAGAAAAGTTAAAAATAATAAACAAACAAATCCCTTGTTATAAAGCAATAGTGGTACACAATACACAAAGGTTAAAAAACTAAAATGCATACATTATATTACAGTTAAACCTATACAATTATAACAGTCAAATTATGCATCATAATTATATTTTTCCAGCTGTTTATTTTCTCCTGTATTTAAAAAAAAAAAGCGTATTTTCCTCTGCAGTATATATAATAATAATATTGGGAGGGATGAAACCCTTTGTAATGGTCACACATGCAGAGCACACAGTGACATGTGTTCTCTGCATTTAACCCATCCTAGCACCAGGAGTCTAATACCAGGAGCAGTGGGCAGCTATTGTACAGCGCCCGGGGAGCAATGGGAGTGGGGGGGGAAGGGGGGTGTCCGGTGCCTTGCTCAAGGGCACCACGGCAGGGCAGGAGGGCACTGTCGGCTGTGCGTGGTGATGAAAAGCTGGTTCGAGGGGCCCCCAGTGAATGTTTGCCTAGGGCCCCCACAGACTCTAGAATCGCCACTGTGTGCTTTTGTTGTACAAGTTGTGTATTCATCTCAATAAAAATGTGATCACAAATAAATAAAATGAAACTATGCATCATATTTATATATATATTTATGTCTCCATCCGTTTATCTCTCCTGAGACTCACGGAGAGGAACCAGGCTCCGGCGTTGAGGCTCTGCAGCTCGCTCCAGCTGAACAAGGAGGCGGCCATGTTGGTTCTGTTGGGGAAGACGTGCTGGACGTTGGTGGTCCGACGCAGCGTCTGATCGTGCATCAGGAAGGGGACTCCGTCCACACTGCAACCAGGACATGATGATCAATCAATACATGTACTTATTGATCACATGTTATCAAATGTTATGAGTGAAATGTAATCTGTCGGTTCCCTTTATTTGTTATTGTGGTCAACATGTCAGGCTATACCATGACTTTTTTTTCAACATTTTACGACATACTGTACACTTTATTCTACTTTTTGACACTAGAAAGTTCCAGATTATTCAAAGTCTTCTTGTGGACAACCATTACAGCATTGATCAATGACAATACACATATTATATTTTCAATAAAAGGCGAATAATCTTCCATATATGCAGTATATATATCCAGCTGACTGACCTGATGGTGACGTCTGTCTCCAGACCTTCACTTCCTGTTTCCACGGCTTTCTCAAATGACATCAGAGTGTTTTCTGGAGCCAGCTGGAACACAGTTACACAAAACACTGGATATATAAACACACCAGAAGAAAGTGAAGAGGCTTCAGAGAGTCATACAAGCAGCCCTCTCCCCTCCATGATGGATATCTACAACTCAGCGAATCCACAAACTTCGTAGAGGACAGTTCAGACCCTACAGATGTATAAAAGCAAAGACAAACAGACTCAAAGAGCGATCATGGCACTGAACTCTTGCACTAACACTCCTTAGTCTTCCTCCCCTGTGCAATATATAGAATGTATTATATATATATATTAAAGGGGACCTATCATGCAAAATGCACTTTTGTACGTCTTTTCTACATGAATATGTGTCCCCGGTGTTCCAGGGAACTCACCAAGTGTCAGAAAACACAACCCTCTCTATTTTCCTCCATACCCAAATCTCTAAAAAAGGGGCTGCAACGGATCTGATAAAAACTGATCCAGATTTGAACACTGTCCTGACGTCAGGACGGTGGCGCTACGGCTATTGGGCCAACTCCACCAATCAGGAGGAGACAGCCACGGCCATTGCCGTTCGAAAGCGCTGGAGACGCTGTAGTACATATGCCAGGCCTGTAGGTGGTGCTGTTCTCACTGAATCAGCCCTTGCTAAAACAGAGCTAACAAATGTTAAATTGAGCGAAATGAGGCATGGCTAAAATGCATGATCTGTTTGGTATTTTGAAAAAAAAAAAGTATAAATATGCCTTATATAGGTATGGTCCTACACTATATTATTATAATATAGCATGATAGGTCCACTTTAACTTAACTTTACTAACTGGATTATTTCCTGCACTTCATTTTTGTCATTATTTTATGTATGTATGAATGCTGCGTGTCTCTGTTGTATGTCGTCTATTCTGAATGTTTTGATGGCACCTTAAAAGGAGAAGCTCTACCAGGGTGTCCGCGGGGTCTTAAAAAGTATTAAAAGTTGATAAATCAATTTAGCGAAAATGAAGGCTATTAAAAAGTATTAAACTGCATTTTCCAAGGTATTACATTTTGTAGCTAGTTTCCAATAAGTATATGAATTGTCCAAAGAGGTTGTATTCTACAGTCTGCCTGAATGTAATCATTGCGTAGGTGTGTAGTGTGATTCTGTGTAGTTTATTTATGGCATCCCGTTGGATTTGACGTCATCTGAACAGGACATCGCACGCTCACTGCTTGATAGCGCGTGAAGGTCCGTTTACGCCGGTTGTTAAACAACATGGTTATGGGGAAATGCAAGTCTGCGTCCAAATGGTTGGAAGATAAGGAGGAAGGACAATCAATACTGTATATAGTCAATGTGAGGTGAAGTGTGTCGCCAAGGTAACCGGTTAGAACTCAAAGTGGAGATGAGGTCTTAAAATGTATGGAAAGGGTCTTAAAAAAGGTCTTGAAAGGAATTACATGTGACTTCAGGATTCCTGCATATACCCTGTCTACTCTTCTCATTGTACTTGTATACATGACAATAAATGCTTCTTATCTAACCATCAGTAGATCCTGCTGCAGTCAGGGAATGTAGTTGCTCTCTCACTGAGGAATGTCAATATTTAAAATAGCCAAAGTTGTCTCCAAACAGCTGGGGCAGGAAGGATGTGAGGAAAACTCCAGGACAAATATCCCAGAATATGTTTGGTTTTACACTTTCTGTTTGTATCTTAACTCTACGAATCTTTCCTGTTGACGTTAAAGGGTTCAACTATTTCAGAATTATTCTATGACCTTATTAGAGCAGCAACCTTTTCAATCAAGTCATTATGTAGGTACATTTTCACGTGAATCTACCCAAATATATTCTGTGTTATCAGATGTGTGAATTTGCTGGTTTTCTTTGTGAATGTGTCTGGGTATTAAAAACCACAACAAACTGGTGGATTCAAGGCATTCGATAAGTCATGTTTGTTTGTCTTATATTCTATGTAACAGGAGGTGGTGTGGTGCAGTGCATTGTGCGTTGGTGTTGGGATCAGGGGGTCACAGGTTCAAACCCCACTGCAGTCAGCATGTCGTTGTGTCCCTGAGACACTTCACCCCAAAGTGCTCCTGTGGTGATTGCCCACAGTATTGAGTATGTAAGTCGCTTTGGATAAAAGCGTCTAACATGTGACATGTCATGTAACACATGTTTACTAAATCATAAATAAAACGTTTTTAAAAAGCGACGTTCTGTTAAAGGTAGGGTAGGTACGTTTGAGAAACCAGCTCGAGTGCGCTAGAATTTGAAAATACACAACCGGAGAAAATCTGCCACTTCCTCACAGAGCCCCTCCTCCAACACACACGAACGCGCACATGACCAATGAGGGCACGAGATAAGTTTGTGCACAGATGGAAGGCTGACAGGCAGGTAGGCCATCCAGTTATTTTAGCCGGGCCGGCTCAGATGATTGGTCGTGCTTTTTACAGTACTACAGCTTCCACAGATGATATTTATTTATGGATTTTTTGTCAAAGCACTTCAGATATTCATTGCTATCGGGATGTTAAGAGCATTCCATGGAATATAACAACAAGTGTATCTCGAGCCGGTTTCTCAAACGTACCTACCCCACCTTTAATACAAGAAAAATAATAATTAATAATTCTGAAGATCGGAAGGTTGTGAGTTCAAATCCTGCCAGGAACACCACCACTAGTGTGCCCTTGAGTAAGGCACTTAGTCCTTAGTTACTCCAGGGAGAATGTCCCTGTAATTGGTCATTGTAAGTCGCTTTGGATAAAAGCGTCAGCTAAATGAAATGTAATGTAATTAAAACATTAAAAAAGGGACATTCCCATTTTTTATTTCCTTCTTTATATGTATTGTTTATTTTATACATTTCTTTGCTTTAAGAACTGCTTTTGTATTCAAGGCATGTGCTAAGACATGTTTCTTTGTTTTAGTTTTTATGCTGCATGTATAAAAATGAATTTGTATCTTGAACATAGAATACAATGTTGGGATAAATTAAATTAATTTTAAAAAAGTATTAAAAAAAAAGGATCAAGCTATATATATTTTATATTTTATAAAGTTCAGTTTTGTTCCCGCTCACCATGGGGGCCCCTCTGTGTCCAATGAGGGCCGGCGGGGGTCCGAGGGTCCCGACCTCTTTGATACAAGGAGAGTAGAGACCGAGGGGAACCAGATAGAGGACGGACAGGAAGCTCAGGTAAAACCCCAGGATCAGCCCCCCCCTCACTGAAACACACACAGAGAGGCCTTTCATTATTTTTTTGAGTAATATATTTATCGGAATTAAGTTTTTACAGCAGTTAACATTTACACATGCCCAGAAATATACAAATATAAGTACATAATCATTACAAAAAGTAAATACAAAGACCCAGATGTTCTCCTCACCTCTGCTGGTCATGCGGAAGAAATGCAGAGCGACGGGCCAGGAGAGAGCGGTCAGCAGGAAGACCCCCCCCACGTGGAGGAAGGGAGCAGTCACCTGGAGACAGAGCGGTACCACTTCTTGAACTTTGAAAAATACTGTCATATATCAAAAGTCAAAATGTGTGGATCAGTTTTCATTTGAATTGACTTCAGCCCTGTTCTGCAGATCTTTAAATGTTTCACTTCTATAAACACATTTTGAGATGTGGGGTTTTATTTCATTTGCATGTTATCTTTTCTTTTTAGATATTTGAGAGATTTAGAGACCTGGAAGGAGAGCAGCAGCGTGGTCAGCTCTTTGCTCCAGAGGTCAGATAACACAGCGGTCGCTACGATGGAGAACGTCAGACTCACAACGATCCCAATCTGAGGAGAAACAGAACTTAAATCACATCACACCAAAACTGTACATCAAGTCTTAGCACAGCAAGGATTCAACACATGGATCATTTGATGTTTTGATGAACATGTAGGAGGAGGAGGAGGAGGAGGAGGAAGAGGAAGAGCCTTGTTATATTTAAAACACTAAATTAAATCAGTAATTAACAGCTGACATTAAACTTTGAGTGTGTGAGAGACCGTTACCTTGTGACTCCAGTGTAAATAAAGCTTCTGACCTTCTGACAGCAAACACACCGCCAGCAGCTGCACGAGGAACACACACACACACACACACACACACACACACACACACACACACACACACACACACACACACACACACACACACACACACACACACACACACACACACACACACACACACACACAAAGTTTTACTTTTAGTGGGAAAATGCAAGAAATGTGGCTAAAACCCTATTAAAAATGGTTACTTCCTGCAAAAGAATCAATGAAATAGCGTCATTTTTGGTAAGAAGGGTTTTAAAATAGTTGTTTTCTGGGAATTAATCAAAACAATATGTTTACCTTGAACAGCACATCACTTAAAAGCAATAGAGCCACACATCTCGATGAATAAGCATGTACGTAGTACAGTGTGTCTGACCTTTGACCTTTGACCTCTCAGGGTTATAAAATGGACGACCTGCTGACCCGGGGCAACAACACACACACACACACACACACACACACACACACACACACACACACACACACACACACACACACACACACACACACACACACACACACACACACACACACAAAGTGTTTTCCTCACCATGAGTACGGTAACGTAGGTGAAGAAAGCTGCAGCGACGACCAGCAGAACCAGAGACCAGGGGAACCAGAAGCCCAGGGTACTGAAGGTGAACCTGCAGGGGAAACAGAGGAGAGGTCAAGAGGTCAAGTACGTTTAATTCATGTAGCTACAGAAGTTATCTCAGAACAAATTAAGCAACTATCTTTCTGTAGGTCGGCGGACATATTTTGTGCAAGATGCAGTCAGGAAACTTAACAGATGTGTGGTGGAGGTCAAAATGAAATTCCAGTTTGGAGATAGGAATGGTTTTGGGCAAAGAGTGCTGGAAGAATTAGGGAAGGAGGTCATAAATAGGGGAAGTGCATAGATACAAAGCATATATCCCTCACAAAGAATAGACTGAAATTCATGATATACCTTTTAAATGTATTTAAATAAATAATTCAGCTAGAAACATCTGGAGGGCCAGACCTGCAAAGACAAACTGTACAAACACAGGACAGAAAGTGGAGGGTTGCAGGAGCTCATTTTGAACCTGTGATTGCACATCAAATCCTTAAATACTGCACGATAACTGCACCCAGCTTTTTCTTTTGTTGAGTGTTTACCATTGGCTTCTGTGTGTGTGTAACGTCAGTATCATTTCACCCACCAGTCAAAGTCATTGTAGTCGTTCTTAGCCTGTCCCCAGAAGTAGAGAAACACCAGCGTTAAGCAGAAAGCTGCAACCAGCAGAGCGAAGCAGACGCCTTCCAGCTGTACGCAGGGAAGACACAAAGCATTTTTTAATTAAACTAACTTTTAATAAAACACATTTATTGCCACAGAAAGTGGAAATGAATATACATGTTTTAGTGTCTCTACTGGGACATGTCTCCGTGTTTTAATGTTCAAAAATCTCTTTATTTTTCTCATACTGCAGCACCTCTTTTCACCCTCTGTCTGAAACCAGAGCCCAGTCTGCTCTGATTGGTTAGCTGGCCGGCTCTGTTGTGATTGGTCAATCGCTTAGAGATGTCCCGCCCTTAAGCCTATCACGTACAACGTGTTGGTGCGCTAGCCAATAGGAGCGTGAGTGTTACGTAGTGATGTCACTATGTTCCAGATCTTTGGGATTGTTTGCCTTTGCAGACCATTGACATGCACACAAACCTTTATAACACACTACAGTAAAAGGGAAACCCCGCTTTAGTGACGTCACGGCAGTTTTAAGCAGCGTCGCGAGGCCAAGCGAGGCCGAGCAAGGCCGAGCGAGGCCGAGCGAGGCCGTGTAGTGGAAACGCGCCATTTGAGCCAGTATGTTCTTTTTATAAGAAAGACCACTTAATCACTTTTTTTTTTTTCAAAATACCAAACAGATCATGCATTTTAGCCATGCCTCATTTTGCTCAATTTGACAATTTTTAGCTCTGGGCAGATTCTGTGAGAACAGCACCATCTACAGGCCTGGCATATATACTACAGCGTCTCCAGCGCTTTGGAACGGCAATGGCCGTGGCTGTCTCCTCCTGATTGGTGGAGTTGGCCCAATAGCCGTAGCGCCACCGTCCTGACGTCAGGACAGTGTTCAAATCTGGATCAGTTTTGATCAGATCCGTTGCAGCCCCTTTTTTAGAGATTTGGGTATGGAGGAAAATAGAGAGGGTTGTGTTTTCTGACACTTGGTGAGTTCCCTGGAACACCGGGGACACATATTCATGTAGAAAAGACGTACACAAGTGCATTTTGCATGATAGGTCCCCTTTAAGTTATAAATTAGCAACAGCATTCATCACAGCTCTCTATAGGGTTTCATTGATTTTGTTATAAAAAGTGTTGCAGCTCATTCCTTAAAACAGAAGCCTCAGATTGCTTATTAAGGGGAAATATGGAGGGTATATTTCAAGGTTGTTATACAAATAAGTTATTGGGCTTTTTTTTCAACTAAGATTTGTTAGAAAATGTTTTAAACTTGAATTTATTTGAAAAGTGGGCCATATTCCATTATACTTTTGGACCTTGATGAGGGCCAATTCAAAGGTTAGGACACCATGGTTGAAGGCATCTAGTGGCTTGATAGAAAAATAAGGAATGAAACGCCCCCTTCAACGACTCCTACTCCCTCTCTTTGCCTCACCTTGTTGCAGCAGCAGTCCTCCGGCTGTTTTCTGCTCCTCTCTCTCCTCCCTCTCCTCCCTCTCCTCTCTCTCCTCTCTCTCCTCTCTCTCCTCTCTCTCGTCCACCTGCAGCCATACAGCCCCGACAGACAGGAAACCAGCGTCCGGTGCTCGTAGCGCCGCAGCAGCTGAGCTCTGAGACCCTGCAGACGCCCCACCTGCAGCGGGGAGAACGAGGACGCCATCACACACACACACACACACACACACTCACATCCTCATCGCACACACACCTGAAACACAGAAACAGAATACTTGAGTACTTATTTACTTACTTGCCATTTTCTACTTCTACTCAGTGGTGAGAACAGCATTCAAATAGAAGTACTATAAGTAATACTACTCTAAAGAAATAAAACATTAACAAAAATCTTGGGATGATATCAGAAATTGGCTGTCTCAAATATAAAATTCATTTCTCACCACAATAGTCTGCCTCTTCCAAAATACCCAGAACATAAGACACCCAACTGGATGGCAAATCATGTGTGCATCGTTCATCTATAAGAAACTGATATTGCAAAAACTGGAAAGTAAAGAAGCACGTGAACACAAATGTTAATGAAATGGGAGTTTGGTCAGTGTTTGTTTGTTTTGAAAGAATGAGTGGGGATGAAGTATTACTTGATACTATCTCATTTAAGACAAGTTTTGTTGCTAATTAATTTCTTGGTGTCATGAAATATCGAATGTAATGTAATTTTACCCCCACTCATCCTGTAAAAAATGTATAATACAAAAAATAGATTAAATTATGTAAGGTTTTTAGAGAGCAATTCATTGTCTCACAATCAGATAGTTATTATAAACCAAGCTGTTCTTGTTCTTGGCTACTTTAGTTTATAACAAAGGTCTTGTGTATTTCACTGCACGCATTTTAAAGGTCCCATGTCATGGCCATTTCTACTGATCATAATTCCATTGTTGAGGTCTACTAGAATAGATTTATATTGTTCAATGTTCCAAACTCACATTGGTTTCTCATACAGCATCTCTGTATAGCATGTGTATTCACTCTCTGTCCTAAACGGCTTGTTGGAGCTCCTGCCCCCCCTCCTGCCCCCCCCTCCCTGTGAGCCCAGTGTGCTCTGATTGGTCGGGACGTTGCGAGGCTCGTTGCTGCGAGTTGCTGCGAGGAGCGGACAGGTTTCCGGCTCGGCGATACAGCCAGAACAAGCGAAACTCATCCTGAGCACACACAAACACTCACAGTCGAAGTACAAAACAATAAGTGTGGCTTGATATTGAGTAAGAAAAAGGTTATAACGCTGTGAGAATCTGCGGAGAGCATTTCTCCACCATCCCAACTCGTCTATTACCAGCGTTCAGGGAGCTCTATGCAAGTCAATGGGGACTCCCTGTTAGTTAGCCAAGGGATCCTGGTGTGTGAGGAGCTCCACGGATTGGTCCATTTGCCCCAAATTGCTCCTGTGGGAATTGTCCACAGTATTGAGTATGAAGAAGATTGAACTTATTGTCATTACGTAGTACAGGTAGTACTATGTAACGAAACGGTTTCTCTGCATTTGACCCATCCTAGTGTTAGGAGCAGTGGGCTGCCATTATGTACGGCGCCCGGGGAGTCCGCTTTGGATAAAAGCGTCTAACAAGTAACATGTAATGTAATGTAAAGTAATCAAAGGTGTTAAATAAATGTGGTAAAGTAAAAATAACAATATTTAAAGTAGCATGAAAAGAAAATACTAAATTACTATAAAGTACCCTAAATGTACACTTAAGTACAATTCATATACTTAGTGACATTGCACCATGTTATATTTATTTATGTTAACTTTGAATAACATACCGTATAATGTTGATAGAGCAGCCTCAGTTAATGTCAGCAGGAAACCTGTTGCAACGTGGCCAAAACTCACATAAGTTTTACGAAGTTTGTTTTTATTCTTTGAGCAGGAAATCTAAAGTGAATCTCTTTCCAGCTGCTCTTCTCTCAGTTCCCACAGAAGTAATCTGCTTTTCTTCCTCACATGTAGAAGCTCTTGTGCAACTCAGGTGTGTTTCAGGTCATAATCTTTACTGGGGAACAAAGGACAGCTCAGATTGTTAATCCTCTTTTAGTGGTTTCTTTGAGCAAAACACTGAAGTGTACGTACTGAGTTAATGTAGGTAGAAAAGTTAGCATTAATCAGTGTTGGAAGAAGTACTAAGATCCTTTACTTAAGTAAAAGTACAAATACTATGGCCTTAATTAAAATGCCTCACTACAAGGAAAAGTCCTGATTTCAAAATGTTTCTTAAGTAAAAGTACAGAAGTATCAGCTAAATGTTCTTCAAGTCTTAAAAGAACTCGATATGCAGAATGGATCTTTTAAGTGTTATATGATTATGGTTAATATTATCCTGTTGTAAAAGCAGTTTGTCAATTTGCAACATATTTAGATGCATTAAATACTGTGTAGATTAGTAGTAGAGTACTACACTATACCATATCAGCATATCATGTGTTATTATGTGTACAAAGTAACTGTTAAATGGAAAGTAAAGTACAAATATGTCAAACAAAGTACAATACTTGAGTAAATGTCCATAGTGAGTCTCCAACACTGGCATTATTCCAGCAGGCAAACACCTGTATTTGTACTTTTGTTGAGGTATTGTGTATTTGTACACTGCCACTTGTGGTGATGTATTAAAAATGTATGAACAACAACCATCACTTCCATAATTAATGAATTACTGGACTGAGAGATACAAACCTGTTATTGTGCGCTCTTTAATAGAGCAAAACTTCCATGGTTTTTTCAATATTATAACACTTAACTGTTGCTTTGCTTATCGGCATACTTAGAAAAGCATACGAGTATACCACCTTGTAGTTTTGAAGGTGCACATGTGTATCCTTAAAGGTTGCATATAATGGAAATCACAATGTGCACACGATTTGTACCTTCATTCATGTGTTATATTGTTAGCCGAATTAAAGTATGCATCCTAATAATGAATTAAAACAGTTAATATTGTATAAACAGCTATCCACCTTGGCGAAAATAGACGATAATCACAAATTAGGAGATTTCTATAATGAAGTCTGGTGGCTTGCTTCACATAAAAGAAAGAACGGGACCTGATCATCACCAAAACACATCGATAACAAAGCAGCTTCAGAACATGAGATTTCACTACAGTATATATATTTGTAATACCAATATGTTCTGTGGGTTGTTGTCTTACCTCCAGGTAATCCTCCGGGTTGGTTCTGCTTCCCGACTATCGCCAGAAAAGTAGCCGCAGATCGCCGTTGTTCTCCGGCCAGCAGGATCACAGCAGGCAGGTGGCCTCGGAGGATGATGAGGGTCAAGTTAACCAGAGTTACTAATAAGGGTACCGGAAGTTCAATAGTTTGTATCTAAAATACGAAGAGATTTGTATTTTCCTCTCTATAATAACTCATTTTAAGACGTACATTTAAAACCCTACTATTCTATTTAGTCAGGATATTTTTTTATTACGATTCTTTCCTATTTTATTATTATGTTATCTCTTAGTTATGTACAATTTAGTCTTTTGTTATTTTAACACTTAATTAATTGTACTTAGGTTGTAACAATGAATTGTATTGTTATTTCTTATAATGCTTGCTTTGCTGTATTTATGTTAAAACATTGTATTCAAATGTATTTTATAATTACTTAGTGATTTTATTTAAGTTGTAAGTCTTTACTATATCTATTTTGTATTACCTAAATGTGTTGTTTTTCCAGTAGTAAATTATATTGTATATTATTGTAATTGTATAACTTAATATAGTGTTTAAGTGCATTTAATTTAGAGTACTTTAGACAAAAAGATTGCTATTGTTTGTGTGTTATGTTTATTACTTGAATATTTAAGTTGAAAAATGTGATTCTATTCAATTGTGATTTTATTAACCACTGACTTTATTGTATTTAAGTTGTAAGATGTTATCCTATTTTATTGTTATTTATTAATCAACACATTTGTTGTGTTTACGTTGTTAATACAATACAAGTTTTACTTTGAAAATCAAAGCGGATATGAATGTAGGCCTATTGTAAACACCGTGCTGCTTTACATCATGTTCCTGTTGATGCACCTCTGGTCTGTATCACTGTCTGCCACCTGATGCCACACACCGTGTTTAACACAGGTATTTTTATTTTATTTACAACTTATACACATTTGTATCATATTATTATTACTACTACTACTACTACTACTACTACTACTACTACTACTACTTACTACTACTTTTACTCCTCTACATGTATTTAATACCTTCAGTTACTTTACAGATGTGGATGAATGATGTGAAATCTAATCAAGTGTTAAATCAGACTTTAGTTCCACCTGGAGTAAATCCACAAGCTACCCTGCAGTATACAAAGTCATTCAAACTAGCTGCACCTTTACCAGCTTTGAGAACACTTTCATGATCAATCATTATAAAACATATCATATATATTATTCTGAAATGGACCAATCTGCACAATGACTACTTTTACTGTCGCTACTTTCACTATATTTTGATGATAATACTTTTATACTTTCACTTGAGGAACATTTTGAATGCAGGACTTTTGCTGTAACAGAGTATTCCTACACTCTGGTACTTCTACTTTTACTCAAGTACAAGATCTGAATACTTCTACTTTTACTCAAGTACCAGATCTGAGTACTTCTACTTTTACTCAAGAACAAGATCTGAGTACTTCTACTTTTACTCAAGAACAAGATCTGAGTACTTCTACTTTTACTCAAGTACAAGATCTGAGTACTTCTACTTTTACTCAAGTACTTGATCTGAGTACTTCTACTTTTACTCCAGTATTTGATCTGAGTACTTCTACTTTTACTCAAGTACTTGATCTGAGTACTTCTACTTTTACTCAAGTACTTGATCGGAGTACTTCTACTTTTACTCAAGTACTTGATCTGAGTACTTCTACTTTTACTCAAGTACAAGATCTTAGCACTTCTACTTTTACACAAGTACTTGATCTGAGTACTTCTACTTTTACTCAAGTATTTGATCTGAGTACTTCTACTTTTACTCAAGTACTTGATCTGAGTACTTCTACTTTTACTCAAGTACTTGATCTGAGTACTTCTACTTTTACTCAAGTACTTGATCTGAGTACTTCTACTTTTACTCAAGTACTTGATCTGAGTACTTCTACTTTTACTCAAGTATTTGATCTGAGTACTTCTACTTTGACTCTGAGTACTTCTACTTTTACTCAAGTACAAGATCTGAGTAGTTCTACTTTGACTCTGAGTACTTCTACTTTTACTCAAGTACAAGATCTGAGTACTTCTACTTTGACTCTGAGTACTTCTACTTTTACTCAAGTACAAGATCTGAGTAGTTCTACTTTGACTCTGAGTACTTCTACTTTTACTCCAGTATTTGATCTGAGTACTTCTCCCACCTCTGGGCTTTAATTCCTACATTGCACATACTGAACACAAACTGCAAGTCAGCACTTTAACCTTAATTGTTGCATCTCGTGTGCAAAACGGAAACAAAAGAAGAACCAAAGTCCAAATACTTTCACAATAAAAGCTGTCTGTGTGCGTGTTGTGCCTCCTGCTGTTTAGCACTGTAACGTCAGTGTGTGACTACAGACTGTATATATATAAACTGACCTATTTAACACATTGTTCTGATCTGACCGGTCTGACACTCCCAGGATGTGAGCACCGCCCCCCAAAGCATCAAGTACTTCACAAAAATACTATTTCCTGTGACACCTTCAAAATAAAACCTGGTTGCACAACACATGTGGAGCATTACCGCCTGAATGTAAACATGAAATCAATAGTTATGAGATGTTGGGAGGTATTCTAATGAGCTTTCTGATGTGTGTTTGGTAGATGTTATACACTATAGGTAGATATGAGGCTAGAGGCAGGAGATGGTTAGATGAGCTTGGCATAAAGAATGAAAAACACACAAACTATTAAGATAAGAAGTACTTTATTGATCCCAATTTGGGACATTTTTGCATTGCAGCAGCATTGCACATAAATAGAAATTAAAGAGTAGAAATAACAGCAACATTATAAAGTAGAAAATATACAGTAGACTGTGAAGATAAAAAACACTATTGAAGGGCCAACGTTCAGTTAAACAAAATAAAGCAGGATATTATTAAGTGTGTATGGGGAATGGAATATTACATTCAATATAAATGAGATCTACTTTAAGCTTGACTCCATTTTAGAAGCAAATATTTTACTTTTACCCTGCTACATTTATTTAATATGTCCAATTACTAGATAGATTCTATGCAGATTCAGATTAAAGTCAACTGATAAACTATAATGCATTTTGAAGGATACAGATTGTATTGTTAACTTGGTGAATTCCGAAACAGTTTATAAATTAACAAAAAAAACGAGCCCCACTTTTACCAGCATAAGCATTGAAGTAGTTTGCGCATGAATACCTCAATAATCATAATTAATTTACAGAATATACATCAGGTAAAATATATGAGTATTTTTAACACCATTGCCAGATGATTGCGCTTTTATTTTGAACGTTTCACCGCCTTGCTTTCTGTTTTCGCAGCGCTTGTTTGACGCGGCAGTGTGGGGCGACTTTGACGCGTAACAGGAGGGAGCAAAGTGGACTTAAGTGGAGTGGACCTCAAAGTTTCCCCCCCATCACGAGGAACGGTTTGTTTCGTAAGGTCGGTGAAAACAACCGAAAAACATGACCGACCTTTACGTTTCCATGGCGGTGTGCGGCGCCGCGGTGCTCCTCAGCGAAGCCCTTCGGCGAACAGCGCGTCTTCTCCCCGGAGCTTACTGGGTTTACCTGCTGGAAGCGGCGTCCACCTTCCAGCTCTGCTGCTGCACACATGAGCTCAAACTGCTGGGCGAAACGCTACAACTGGAGGTCTCAGTCGCCCTAACAATCACCTACACCATGACAATGATACATTTGTTAACTTTTCGCGAGGCGACGTGCAACCCAAGCGGTGCTCTGGAGAGCGTTTGCCGCGGCCGCAGCAGCGTCAAAGCGGCAGGAATCGTCATTGGTTGTCAGTTTGCCGCTGGGTTCGCCGCGCAGTTCTTCGCCGCGTCCGTTTGGTCGCTGGGTCTTTCTGAAGTCCACATTAAACACCAGAGGTTCGGGTTCCGGTGCTTTGACCCCCTCGGTGGGACTTTAATTGAGGCAGCAGCTGTGGAGCTCGGTTGCGCTTTCTTCGTCCAAGCTGCCGCCATGCATGCCCACAAGCTGGACGAAACACTTCGCGCTCACTTCATCGCTGCCGCAATCACTGTTGCGGTTTACGCAGGTGAGTTTGATTATTTACCTGGAAGCTGCGACCATTGGGCTGAAAATAAGTGATGTTTGGTTTAAATATGCTTTAGGCACGTTATGTACCCTGGACATGCAAGGAGAACACATATTATGTATAACATGTTAGAAAAATAAAGCCCAATAAAAAGAGGATTTTAAAGTCAATTCAAATATAATATGAAAGACAACACTATTAACATAGAACTAAGTAATTGATCACAGACAAGGAAACAAAAACTAACTACAAAAATCGAATTTTAAAATAAAAATACAATTTTTAAAGGCAAACAAATGATTTGAAATCAATGACAATATATTACAATTAAATCAACAATATTATGATGTAACGCCTGCTTGGTCAGCAAGTATTATAACTATAATAACAATACACATTTCTCTGTTGATTAATCCATCTGTTATTTAACTAGTGTAAGAATACCTTCCTGTATATTTTATAAACCTGAAGATGATGATGATTTCTTGGAGGTGCATCCATCCTGACTGAAATATAAAATTAGTTCCTTCTATTTCACAGAAGAATTGACAAGTGGAACAAGTGACAAATAAAATAATGCAACTGCTAAGATACCTAAATGCTAATGGGACCAATACGTAAAGTGTAAAAATGCCTTTTAAGTACCTTTTTTTTAAAGGTGCCATACAAACAATGTATATAAGAACTTGATATGGTTTAACCTGCTGGTTCGCTCTCTCCTCCTCTCTCCTCCTCTCTCTCTCCTCTCTCCTCCTCTCTCTCTCTCCTCTCTCTCCTCTGGTCTCTCTCTCCTCTCTCTCCTCTCTCTCCTCTCTCCAGGTGGAAGTGTTTCCGGTGCCGTCTTCAACCCGGTCCTGGCCTTCTCCGTCCAGTTCCCCTGCAGCGGACACTCCTACCCAGAGTACTGCTTCGTGTACTGGCTCGGCCCGGTCCTCGGTAAGGAGGATCAGAAGCAGGGGAAGCCGTTTAGCCGTCTGAAATAATATTAGCATATTGATAATTTAGCAAATAACACCTAGTGCAAATAACCCCTGCCTAAAAAGATTGGCTCCCATATGTCCACCCTAGACTTTTAAACACCTGAACTCTTGAACTCGGAACATCTTGCTAATTATTTATCTATATACTATTTTATCTGTTTTATTTTTTTCTATGTCCTTTACTGTATATACTCATGTAGCATTGTTGGAGGAGCCTGTGACTTAAAGGCAGAGATGGGGTCATTACTAAAAAAAAGTAATATATTACATATTACATATTACTTTAAAAAAAAGTAATATATTACACTACTTCGTTACTCTCTACATAAAGTAACTCGTTACTTTACTCGTTACTTTACTCGTTACTTTACTCGTTACTTTACTCGTTACTTTACTCGCAGGGCCGGCCCGCCCCTCCCTACAGGCAGATCACGCAGACTGCTAAAGTTTCAAATGTTCTCTTTAGTTCAGTTTCCATTGTCGCATAAGACTGATCCAGATAGCTCTGACTATGGCTGTCCTCTGTCTCCTGCTATCTGTATTTTGCGCAGAATATCTCTGAACGATGCGATGGTGATTCCACTGTGCAAATGGGCAACATTTCCTCTACTATGAAGGATGCTACAAGCCTGTCCATCTCTGCTTTGGTTACCGGTCCTTTTTGCTGCTTCGGAGTCGGCGGCGCACTCACAACATCCTCACTCTGGGTTCGGGGGTCCTTAGCTATTAGCTTCACCTTAGCATGTGTTCTTTGCAGGTGTTTGTTGAGGTTTGACGTGGTGTTTGCAGCAGTGGATAACAGCTTCTGGCCTGGACACAGTTTGCACCTCACCGTCACATTCCTGTCTATTCTTCGGACGAACTCAAAATAATGGGCAGACCTCCACCCCTCGAAAGTTATCGCTGACTCAGCCATGTTTATGCAGCACTGCACGCGGAGATGTGGACGCGCAAGTCGCGCAGATTACGTACATATAAACCTGCGGCGGAAACCCCTCTTGTCTGTCAGTGTGATTATGACTGATTTTATAAAAGTAACGAAGTAACGCGTGTCGGGGCAATGTTAGTAACTGTAGTGTGATTACTGAATTATAAAAGTAACGCGTTACACTACTCCGTTACAGACAAAAGTAATATTATTACAGTAACGCGTTACTTTGTAACGCGTTACACCCAACTCTGCTTAAAGGTCACCTATTATGCAAAATCCACTTCTTCATGTCTCTTCTACATCAACATGTGTCCCCTCTTCTTCATGTCTCTTCTTCATCAACATGTGTCCCCTCTTCTTCATGTCTCTTCTACATCAACATGTGTCCCCTCTTCTTCATGTCTCTTCTACATCAACATGTGTCCCCTCTTCTTCATGTCTCTTCTACATCAACATGTGCCCCTCTTCTTCATGTCTCTTCTACATCAACATGTGTCCCCTCTTCTTCATGTCTCTTCTACATCAACATGTGTCCCCTCTTCTTCATGTCTCTTCTACATCAACATGTGTCCCCTCTTCTTTCATGTCTCTTCTACATCAACATGTGTCCCCTCTTCTTCATGTCTCTTCTACATCAACATGTGTCCCCTCTTCTTCATGTCTCTTCTACATCAACACGTGTCCCCTCTTCTTCATGTCTCTTCTTCATCAACACGTGTCCCCTCTTCTTCATGTCTCTTCTTCATCAACATGTGTCCCCTCTTCTTCATGTCTCTTCTACATCAACATGTGTCCCCTCTTCTTCATGTCTCTTCTACATCAACATGTGTCCCCTCTTCCTCATGTCTCTTCATCAACATGTGTCCCCTCTTCTCCATGTCTCTTCTTCATCAACATGTGTCCCCTCTTCTCCATGTCTCTTCTTCATCAACATGTGTCCCCTCTTCTTCATGTCTCTTCTTCATCAACATGTGTCCCCTCTGTGGAAAGAGACTCTGAAAGTTTCAGGAACAAAGATTCTCTCTCTTTTTGATCCATTTCTATAAAAACCTGTCTGAAAATGAGCTGGTCAGATTTTGGCCACTTTATGATGTCATAATGATGTTTTGGCTTGTGTAACCATTAGCCAATCAGCAACCAAGGTAACCCCCCCCCACCTTATCACCTGAATCTCCTCCTAGAGCACCATTAGGCGCGTTCACACCGCAGTACTTTCCCCACAAAGGTTCATCAGTACTTAGTTCATCAGAACTCTTTAGTTCTCATGAACTAAGTACAGATCGCGTTCACACCGGAATAAGTCCCTGAGGTAGGATTAGGCAAATGAAGCCGCTGACGTCACTTCTTCTTCTTCTGCTTTGGGTTTACTGGCAGGCCGCAAACAACTTCACGGTGTATACTGCCACCCGAAGTCCCCGGCCGGAAGTCCCCGGAGTTGGGGAAGGCTTCAGTAGAAGCTGCTGGGACTCCCAGCAGCTTCTACTGAAGCCTTCCGAGTAAATCGCCAGAACGCCGACACCTCCTCATCTCCACCGCTCCCATGTTTTATTTTGTGTTGCCATAAGTTAGTCTCTCTGCGTTTCTGCGCTGGGCTAATGCTAATGCTAATAATGCTAATGCGAGGATAATAAAATGGCGGCTTCACAAAACTTTTTGGGAGTTTTACGGGGCGTGGTTTGCAATCCGCCCAGCCAATCAGACATAGGAACCTTTTTCTCCCACGAAAGTCCCTGCTCTCTAGCAGGGACGGAAAAGGGGGTGAAAAGGTTCTCATGAACTCATTCTAGTTCCGGCTCTTTTTGGTGTGAACGAGACATTTCGGAACTATATCGGAACTAAAGTGGGAAAAGTACTGCGGTGTGAACGCGCCTAATGTGTAACCAAATCTCTCTCAGAGGGGCGTGGGGAGGGGCTCCTTATTTTCATCTAAAGTAACAGACAGAGAATCAGCACTTTTGAAACAGGGCTGAAACAGAGGGGATTATGGGTAATGCTGCAATGATCTGTTTGGTGTTTCAGCCAATCAGAGACAGGCTCTGTATATATCTGAGACCTGTGATATATTGATGAGAAACAGTATAATAGGAGACCTTTACGTTTTTCATTGCCATATCTACACTGTAGCTAATGTGCACATGACAATAAAGCCTTGAAACTTGAATCGTAGTGTAACGTCCTTTGTCTTCCCCGTGTCCCCCCCCCCCTCCAGGTGTGGCGAGCTGCGTGCTGCTGTTTGAGAAGATCGTCCCCTTCCTCTCTGGAAAAAGCTCCATCAGACCGGACAGACCTGCCGTGCAGAAGAAGACTCGGTGACACAGAGGAGAGGAAGTCAAAATGTTAGTGTCTTAAGCTTTTACTCCACGTGTCTGAGTGGAAAATATCAGGGTGGCATTTGTCGTAAACACTTCAAATGACTTTAAAGCACAAGGACACAACAAACCAGCTTTAATTAAACAGACATTAAGGAACAATCATTAGCTTTTTAACATGCTAATTAACACCAAGTGCTTAGACGCTGAAAAAAGACTTCACAACCTGCCTGAGATTTAGCACGTTTTAAAGTTCAGAGTCAAACTGATTTAGTGATGGCTGCAAACAGGAAGTGCTAAAACATAATACTTCATACTTTTAAAGTGACTAATGTAACGCTTTAGTTTGATTTAAAGTTATACTAATTACACACTAACACAGATATATATCATATAAATGACAGTACTGTGACAGAACCAAAAATCCATGCCAAGTTAATCTTTTATTCCATTTTGACTTTAGAACTATATTTGTATAGTTCTAATACCAGATTTAAGGATAAGGTCGTTAATATAACTGTACTTCATTTTTGCCAAATGTTTTTCACATTCACAAGACTGTCAAAGAGCCAGAGCACTCAGGAAGAAGGTTATATGACTGTGACTGTAATTAATTCACTGCACACTAATGAACCAAAGTGCAAATGGTTAATGTGCAGATGGTTTGATATCAAAGCCACTTTATCGTCTTCTCTTTGGTATTTTATGAGCCCTTTTTATTATATTCAACTTTTATACCTGCACATGCTGGGACAGAAGAGATGCACAATATTCCTCAATACAAGCGTAAACGCATGTTAAGAAAAATCGTCAAATTGATGAAAAACCAAGACAATTATTAGAAATAGAATAAAATATTATAGTTAAATATAATAAAAGACAATCAAACTTCAAATGTAAGACATTAAAGTCATGTAAATTTAAATGTAAGACGATCATACATTTAATAAATACAAATTTTAAAAAAAGGTAATAAATTACAAAAAAATACAATAAAATTAAATACCAAAAATGCAATTAAACAAAAATATATATAATACAAAACAAATCTGAATTTAAATAATGCCTAATCATAACGTGACTGATAAAGTCAGGGTTAGTGTTATGTACGTTATTCCGTCTAATGTTAAATAAAAGGCCTTTGGTTGAAGTTATTAAGGGTTGAAGGGAAACACAGAAGTTTGTTTAGGTTTAGGTGGTTTTAATTGCACACAATTATTAAAGCATTATATTTCCACACGTTTGTAATTACACCAACATTTCTCTGACACACTTGACAAAAAACTACATTTAACTTTTTTTAATGTATTAAGATGACCAAAGCTTCAGTTGTCTGCTCACCGTGTGTGTGTGTGTGCATATGGGAGGCTGTGGCTCAGTGGATAGTGTGCTGGACTTCGAATCAGGGGGTAGTAAGTTCGAGCCCCACTGCAGTCAGCATGTCGTTGTGTCCCTGAGACACTTCACCCCAAATTGCTCCTGTGGGGATTGTCCACAGTATTGAGTATGTAAGTCGCTTTGGATAAAAGCGTCTAACAAGTGACATGTAATGTAATGTGTGTGTGTGTGTGTGTGTGTGTGTGTTTTTTTTCTCATTTAAAAACTGCAGCAACTTCTCATTTTGTGAACCAAAGTCAGATTTTAATTTACAACGTTAATACCTCTGGATGATAATGATATTAATGACTATTTTAGATAACAGGTTTTGTATAATGTTGTAATTAAAATGCATTTCTAATATATTGAATTAAAAAAATTCTGAAATATCTCAACCACTGTCGTTTACATATATTTGATATGTGCTGTTTTTACTTGAGATACTTCATGGTCATGGTGAACGCCATTCATTTGTTGACAGTTCAAATGTTCCTAATGACTCTAACCCTAATCTCAGTTCAAGTCTTTTTGGAGGTTTGTAAAATCCCAAAGGTAAATCCTGCAGATCGTCCTCGTGGCACTTTGGCCTGAAGCAAATATCTGTTACACAACTCGACCTTTCTCCCCCTCTCCTCCCTCTTTTCTCCCCCTCTCCTCCCTCTTTTCTCCCCCTCTCCTCCCTCTTTTCTCCCCCCCTCCTCCCTTCTTCACACTCATGTCTGACTCAGCTAAATGCCAAACATTTCAACACTGCAGCGCAAATAACACACAACACGTTAACAACATACGACACACATGAGACCACGTGGACTCACAGGAATACATCAAAGAGAAGCAGCGGTGTAATTTAAAGAAGTACACTCACTTGAAGAGGCTCTATCCTGCTTTTCCTGTAGTGTGTTCTATAGGTTTTAGTGCATGTAAATGGTCTGCAGAGGCTAAAATCCCAAAGTTCCCTCCCGTCCCTCCAGCCTGAAACGCCTCCATTGTTTACTTCCAGAACATTGTGACATCACTATGTAACACTCACGCTTCTATTGGCTAGCGCTCCGACACATTGTACGTAATAGGCTAAGGGGCGGGACATCTCGAAGCGGTTGACCAATCACAACAGAGCCGGCCAGCTAACCAATCAGAGCCGACTGGGATTGTTTGTGTTTTACTAAATTAAACGATGGATTATTGACAGAGGTGGGACCAAGTCATTGTTTTGCAAGTCCGAGTCAAGTCTCAAGTCTTTGCGCTCAAGTCCGAGTCAAGTCTCAAGTCTTTGCGCTCAAGTCCAAGTCAAGTCTCAAGTCAGGATGGGCAAGTTCAAGTCAAGTCCAAGTCCTAAACTTTGACAAAACAAGTCTTAAACAAGTCATTATGTGCTTTTCAACAAATGTAATGAAATCGATCAACAGAATAATACTTAATAATCAAACTGCTCTTTATTAGTCACATTAATCATTTAATAATCCATTTTCTCTCTGCTGGTAAAGTAACGTGTTTTCTTCTATTGTAAGAGGGATCAGTAAGGTAAGGCTACCGTGACGGTTTGATTCAGAAGGAGTTTAATGGATAAGATCCCTGATGTTAAGGTATCCAGAATGTTTATTTCCACTGTGTACAGCATGTTATAAGGGACCCACAATCTATCTTTATGCAAGGGATAATGTGCAGCGAGGCGGTCTCTATGGGGAAAAGAACACCTGCATCTAGATCCCTCTGCAGGTGGTACTTTAACTATATTTTGATGATAATACTTTTCTACTTTTACTTGTAACATTTTGAATGCAGGACTTTTTATTGTAACCGAGTATTCCTACACTCTGGTACTGTTACTCAAGTACAAGATCTGAACTTCTTGCTTTCTCCAATATCACTGAAATGCAGCCAGATGCTGCTTCTTTTTTCGGTTTTCGCTAATTTCTTGACTTTTTCCGACGCGCTTGCATTTAAATCCGGCTCCCGGTCTCCCCGTGGCTCTGTAGCTGGCCTGTACCACTACACCTGCTGTCTTTGGAGCGTCTGCCCCCCACCCTTCTTTCACATAATGGTATGATCCTAGTGTGTCCTCACATATGATTGGCCGCATGGTGGCTCAGCAAAATAAAGTCCCGCCCCTGCCTGCATGGATTCTCAGCAAGAGTTGCAGCGGCTGAAGATTCTGCTCTCCCCGACGGGAGTCTGCTCTTCTGAACGGCAGCTCACGATCGGCGTGTTGGAGACCTCTGAATTAAATTATCAAGTCACCTCAAGTCAGAAGGCTCAAGTCCAAGTCAAGTCCCGAGTCATTGGTGTCCAAGTCGAGTCGCAAGTGTTTTGTGATTTTGTCAAGTCGAGTCTGAATCGAGTCCAAGTCATGTGACTCGAGTCCACACCTCTGATTATTGATACATCCCAAGACTATGGCCCTTTCTTATTTCACTAATTCCCCCTCCTCGACTCCTCGGTCCTCCGGTAGTGACCCGGAAATGGATTTCAGCGCGCCATGTTGAAGGACATCTCATTTCTCTAAATGCACATCGAGGGCCGAGGATCGAGCGTCGAGGAGGCTCTCTGGAGGAGCTCTAACCGAGGATACACTGATGGGTCCTCCACGGTCCTCCGTGGATGTATTTCCGGCAACAGAGATGTTTCAAAGAGTCGTGACGCACGGCCGGACTTATCTCAGCCAATCAGCTCTGCATGCATCCCCTGGATATTATTGTATTAACTGCTTGAATCAGACGCGATGTTTCCAGAGAGAACAGCTGTGAGGTCCGTGCAGAAAGCAGAGCAGTGTGTATATCACTCAGTATAACAGGCAGTGGCGTCGCCTGGCCTGGGCATCCGGGGCTTTAGCCCCGAATGTTTTTTCTGTAGCCCCGGACAATTCTCCCTCAATAATATAATACATTAACCGTGCTTTACGTGAACCTCATCATGACACAAGAGAGGACGGCAGCACTGTAATTTCCCGTGTTCAGTGAATGCAACAGAGGCATGACACCAGACCAATCAGAGAGTTGCATGGAAATAAACGTGTGCTTGTGTCATTCAAGCTCGGCTCTGTTACCCCATTCACACCAACGGTGTTTCAGGGCCGGTTCGGAGCTGGTGCTTGAAAAGCACCGGGTTTTCCTGTTCACACCGCAGCGGAGCCGCCTCTAAGCTCCGGAATCCGGTTCGTTTCGAGCACCAAAAAGTTGTCCGTCTAGAAGCAAGAACCGCATACGTCACGCTTACGTCGGAGGGGGGCGAGATTAACCTGAGCTAACAGTTAAGGCGAGTACGGCAAATAAAAGTTGTAACAAGCAGTAGTGCTGAGCAAAGTGACTAGAACGCAACCACACACTTGTAAAAAGAAAACACGCTTTATAAAGTCAGGCAACACTAACCAGGCTTCGTGTGATTCTGTTTATTTGTACCTTACTTTGACCATCCGTTCGCTGTTATTGATCATTGTGGAGAGCAGGCAGACGTTTTGTTTGTTATTATAGCAGCTATCGGATGGAATCAATACATGGGCTGCACAGGTTGTCATGTCCGACTATCACAAGTAGAATCATAATGAAAAATACGTCGGTAAAAAGTGCCTGTAGAAAACTGCTTAGCAAGTAGTCAGTTTAGCTTCGGTTGCTATGCTAACATCACCCATGTTATACCAGAGAAACTTTCATAACAGCGTTGTGATGCCAAACAGCGTCAATTCAGACTGACACCAAACAGCGTCAATTCAGACTGACACACATTCACTTAAGGGGAACTGGGGATATGTATCAGCTGCTTGTGTGACAGTCAGACAGTGAATACTTTAGAGCCGTGTGAGCTAACCCGGAGCTAACGGGAGAATACACTCCCGTGGAAGAGCAGCCAGCACTGCAGCGGTCGGTAAATGCCGCTGAAACACATTAATAAACAATGAACCACGGCACTCTGGAGAAAAGTATAAGGTTGGAGAAGTCGTTATTTAATTTAATCTGGCTTCGTATGATTAAAAGCAACGCAGTCCCCGGCCCGTTGTTGTTGTGAGGTGAGCTCCGTTGGGGAGAAAATCAGCGACGTAAACTGTGACGTCATGACGCAGCAGCGGCAGCACCAGTCGGTCTCTGAGCGGTGTGAAAAGAGCCGGAGCTAAACCGAAGTACCGGTTCTGAACCTGAAAAGCTCTAGCACGGAGCTTGAACCGGAGTTGCGTTGGTGTGAAAGGGGTATGTGTGTGTGTGTGGCAATAGCGCATTTAGTGAGAGAGAGAGAGAGAGAGAGGGAGAGAGGGGGAGGGAGGGACCGGTGTCAGCATGGACCGTGTTGTTAGCATCTGGTTAGCTAGTTGCACTAACGGACATAAGGAGCTGTTTGTTCCACAAGAAGCTGGAGGAGAGTCCTCTCCTCTCAGACTGAGAGACTCAGGTGAGCTAAAGGACTCTCTGAGTGTTTAGATAGTTAACTTTAGTCTAAGTTATCTCAGTGGGTCTCAAACGGTTTGGTCACAAATTATTCAAAAGATTATTTCCGCGGCACACCTTCATATGATCATTATAGTTATTAAAAAAAAGAGAATAAAGGAAAAACAGTTATGAAATACTATATGGCAGTAAAACAAGAATAGAGTTTAAAAGGGGAGTGATTAGTAAAATATCCATAAAGAAAAAGTACATCTGTTTACAGTTCTGCTTCATATGGGTGTTGAGAGAGGTATCCATAGATCTCTTCATTTTGCTCTCAAAGTGTACCAGATTGATGCTTTTAACTTCAATATTTAAAAAAAAAATCTTCCTGGGGGAGCATCCCCCCGGACCCCCCTAGAGGAGGTGAGCCCCCCACTCATAAAAAATACCACTTTACCCCTGCCTATATGCCGTGAGCTGATTATCGAGCCTTCATTGTAACAGTCGCGGGTGTACTGTGTGTGTGCGTGTGGGGAGTGTTGCAGTAAAAAATGCCACTGTAGTGCCGCCGCCACTGTGGGCTAAGCCCCGAATGTTTTCAGGTCCAGGCGACGCCCCTGATAACAGGCCTACATTACTCTCTGTATTTGTATACTTTAGTTTAGTAGATATCTTTCTAAGACCATTTAGTGCTTCACATAATAAAATAGGCCTGATTATATATTATATGCTTTAGGAGCTGTAGGTGCGTGTTGTACAGTGTGTAGGTGCGTGTTGTACAGTGTGTAGGTGCGTGTGGTACAGTGTGTAGGTGCGTGTGGTACAGTGTGTAGGTGCGTGTGGTACAGTGTGTAGGTGCGTGTTGTACAGTGTGTAGGTGCGTGTGGTACAGTGTGTAGGTGCGTGTTGTACAGTGTGTAGGTGCGTGTGGTACAGTGTGTAGGTGCGTGTGGTACAGTGTGTAGGTGCGTGTGAGTGTGTGTGTGTATGCGTAGATGCAGCGGACAGACAGGTCTCAGTTGGTTTGGTGTCCTATGCTTACTTTAATACTTGTAAATAAAACGTTTGGCCCGTAATTTCATTTCCTCATTGTAGCGACCAGAGAGAGGGGGGGGGATATATCCAGTCTCTAATAGTGTTATGTTATTATGAGAGTGCTCTCATACTTGTTTGAATCTGAAATTGTATATATTTATAGGCCTATGTGTGTGTGTGTATGTATGTCCGCGTAGCCTGTTATTGTCTCATTATACCGCACTGTGAATGAATCAAAGTAAATATAGAAGTGGTCATGAACACATCTGTCCATCAGACAGAGGGCTGCTGTGCCTCCTGTCATCATTAATGGACGTCTCTTTAAAATGACCGCTCAGAGGAGAGGAGTTCTCATTTCTCTAACCGCCTGCTGCTTCCCCTCCTCTCTCCTCGGTTCCCCTCCTCGACTCCTCCGCTCGCATCTCCTGAGTCACAAGGATAGGAGTCGAGGAGGGGAATTAGAGAAAATGAGAAAGGGCCGTTAAACAGTAAATAAATACAATTCCCACTAGCATTTAGTAAACAGAATTATACTGTTTTTAAAACATTAACAGCGGTGTTATGTAAACTAACTGGCATTAAAAGTGTTACAATTCTGAAAATGAAAAACTTACTTGGTAATTATGATCAAGAAAATAAATAAATTAAAGCAATTTTCAAAAGGGCAAATGTTCTCTAAGAAAACAAGTGGGAGTTATTTGAAAACAAACAACCTTAAAAGATAATTTTTAAATTAAAGAAATAAAAAAAGTGGAAAATAATTGAAATATATAATCTGAGTGATTTTTAGGTTTAAAATTACAATAAACTTTATCCAACACACTGATTTAACCCTTTCATTTCCACATGAAGACTCACACAAGGCGGCACGACGTGAGGCTCGAAACCCATTTTATTATGACAAATGTACAAGATCAGATTCATATGAAATAACAGTAAAATTAACAAAAAGGAGCAGACAAACACCAACCAGCGTCTACGAGCGTCTAACACTTTCCTCCCAGATTCATCATGAGGTAAATAGTGAACTCCGTTAACACTTCAGTCATTGGCACCCTCTTTAATCCCAGACTTTTATTATTCATCTCGCTCCGATGCAGGTCTTGCTACAGGTTATTTTATAACCGTGAGATACATCATTATTATTATGAACACTCCTTTTTCTCTGTGGAGGCTTCTTTCAAAACGGGGTTACGTACAGAACACAGTAGAGACATTTCCTTTGACACTTTTTTACATTTTCTATACTCTGTCCAGCTAAATCTAGAAGCTAAATATTTGTGTATATGTGTTTTCTGTCTGGGGAAAGTCATGTTTTTTTGGCCGCTGGTATCAAAACGGTATGATAAATAGAGTGGTTTTTCCTCTGTGAAGACCATGCTGAGACTAATTTACAAAATATTTTACAAACACGCTCCGTTTCCGCGGTTAAAATCAGATTTCGGCGTCCTAGATTATTCCCTATAATCCCTCCTCTCCACCCAAAGCTTGTGTAACATGCCTTTAGTAGGTCAGCGCATGCTTACTTCTGAATTATTTCTGCTTTAAAAGTCCTTCAACAGATCCTTTAAAACGTGCTTTTCTGGTACAAAACAAAAGTTACTTCCCCTACAAAAAGAAAACTAATAGAAACATGCAATCCCAAAGAATTGCCCAATATATTTTCCATGATTAAAAAAAATGCCTCTAAATATTTTACAGCAAGAAACTACAGATATACACACAGACTGGTTCCAGCAGAGGTCAGTGAAGTCATTGGCTTTTCTGTCCATTTCCCCTCGTTTTAAAACTGCATCCCGACCATCAATCAAAAAGAAATGAGCTTTTTTTTTAAATTTGAATTGAAATGTCTGCAAGATGACGACCGATGGAGGATGTGAACGGAAACACAGGAAGACCCAAGAGAAGAATAAGGACCAGAAGATCAAATAAAAAAGTGGAAAAAGGGCTGTTTTTCTTAAGCTTAGTGTTTTAAAAAGTCTGCAGGTTTTAAACCTTTGTGAAGGACATTGTACAAAAACAACAAGACACTACATTCGCTCAGACAACAAGAAATGAACGTTTCGATATACAAAAACATACATTATTAAAAAAAAACATTATGTGTAATAACTAGCTCAAGATAAGGAGGGACGAGTTTGACATTTTCTGATGGCAGCGCACAGAATTCAAATCATGATATATGTTATACAAAAGCTACTCTACGATTCAACAGAAGGGTTGGACGACTACTTCATAGTCTAGAAGGTTTTCGACAAGAATAAAAAGTCTTATCTAAAGCTTTTACAGGAAAAAAAAACACCCCAGAATAGTTCACAATAATCGACATTTTGGGAATTATGCTGACTGGTTTCAGGAAGTCAGATTACAGCGGGTTAGCTTAGGTTATTTTAGCACAATGACTGGAAACGGAGGGAAACAGCTAACCTGGTTTTTACTACTACTTATTCTTAAAGTCGTTCGGTAAGAATAAATAGTCTCATTTAAAGCTTTTACAACAATTAACAAGAATAATTTGAAACAAAAGTTTGACTTTTTGGGAACTATGCTTATTTGATTTCACGAGTTAGATATTTATATATATGTAACTGAATTTGAATTATAATGCTTTTAATGCAGTGGGTTAGCCTAGCTTAGCACAATGACTGGAAACGGAGGGAAACAGCTAGCCTAGTTTTGCCTTAACAGAAACTAAAACTTTATAATTAACATGTTATTATTTTATCCGATAAATCGTGTAAAAAAGTCGTGCATTTTTTTGGAAGATATGTCTGCAAATCAACGTTTTTACACTGTTTATTTTGTAGAAACATAAAACTAAATGCTAATATATTTTTGCATATAATTATTGATATTAACTTGTTCTTATTGTACAAATTTATAAATCAATATTAGATTATTCTGAAATATATATTTGTGCTAAGCTAACTAGCCAAACAGACATTTGAGGTTTTACATTTTTCCCAAAATGTCGAAAACTATTCTTGTGATGTAAAACAAAAACCACGATTAATTTTGAAGCAAATGTCCAGAACTTTAAAATCAATAGTGGAATGACTTATTTAATACCGTTAAAAAGCCCCAGTGGTTTAGCATATTCTGTTTCCTACAACATTTAACAAATTCAGTGCCAATTTTCCATCAACGTCGACGTCGAGAGAACAGGAGATAAAATCTGTAGAAATCATGGATTCAACGAAATGAAAAAACCGTGAGGATGCGAGCGGAGCAATGAGAGGCAGTGGAGCTGGATGACGTGGGGGTCAAAACAGATTATCATTATTATTAAAAAATAAAAAGTTCGGTGCCCTTATTTGCAGTTTGATCCCACAGTGACAGTCAGGAGAGAAAAATGTCCGGATGTTGAAAAGCGGACGAAGAGGAGGAAGTGTTGTTGGTGTTGGCGGGAATAATAAAGTTAAATATAAAAATACAATACCACAAAAAATGAAACAGTACACCTTTTTTTCTTTTCTACAAATCTTCGCTATTGCAGACGTAGTCCACGAGGTCCGTGACTCCCAACAGGTCGTCCTCGTCTTCTTCCTGCGGCGCCACTTCCTGTCCGTTCGGCGCGACAATGGCGCCCGCGGTGATATTTTTTGGAGCCTCTGTTGGCGTGACGATGGTTTTTATCGCGTTCTGTCCATTTGTAGGCGGCAAATCCACTGGAGTGCTGTCCACTGTTCCCTTTGTCTCCTCGTCTGCTTTCTTCTCCTTCGGTTTCTCCTCTTCCTCCTTCTTCTCCTCCTTCTCCTCCTTCTTCTCCTCTTCCTCCTCCTCGTCATCGTCAGAGTCGATTCGGTTCACACGTTTCCGGACGGGTCGATCCTCTTCTGAAGACGATGCGTCAGAGTCGTCGTCCGACTCGTCGTCCTCGGAGGCTCGTCTGCGTTTCAGAGCGATACGCCGGTGCTTCTGCTTTGAACCTTTCTCCTCCTCCGACGAAGAGTCGCCTCTCCTCTTCCTCCGAGGCTCCTTCGACTCCTCCTCCGAGTCTTTGGAGGAACTCGCTGAGGAGAGAAGAGGAAAGAGAGACACCTTTAGCTTCAGGTAGATGGGATGGGATCTACCGATAGACCAACTTTGGTACCACTTTACAATCACACTACCCTCATAAAGGATTCATGACGGGTTTTTCATTTCATTTCATTTTTATTTGTCCCGCTCATGGTACGCATAGCCAAATGTACAATAATTGCCAACAGAACATGTCTCTACACACCATTGAGCGAAAAGGAGCAGGGAGAAGAATACAATCTTATATGACCTGCCCCTTTCTAAAAAAAACTAAATAAATACAAATAGATGGTCTGCCCTTCATAATAAAAAAAAATGTTCACAGCCACACATAAGAGTACACCCTCATCTGAGTCCTACTGGAGAAGAAGGTGGAAAGCGGCGCCTAATAATAATAATAACAATAACAATAACAATGGGACCTGCAAATAAAGAACAGACATCACATCAAAGACATCAAAAATATTCAACAATGCAGGACCAGAGTACATAGACTTATTCACATTCTGCTTCAAATAGTCCCATCTTTCTTAATTTATACAAGTTCTTTAACTGAAAAATACATATACAATAATTAGGTTATGAATTAGGTTGTAAACACTTTATTAATCCTTAAGAACCATTTATAAACCAGTTCTAACAGTTTGCATACATCAACACAGGCTCACTATTTGGCAAGATAACTAAGCCTTATATTGGCTACTTAGCGAGAATCAACTCAGTGAGCAACAGACACCAAGGATGCTGGCTGATGAAGGAGACGAAGTAAGCTAGGTAGCCAATATAAGACTTAGTCATCTTGCCAAATAGTGAGCCCACATTTATCTGTACTGCTAAGTCTTTTTTGTGAATCTTTCCACAATTTCAAGCGAGTAGGTCAGGGTTCATACACCTTTTCACCAATGATTTTCAATGACTTCTCCAGGACCTTTACCTAATTTTCCATGACCAAAAAATTACTCTTTCTCAGCGGTACCACTGAAAATGGTTTATTTTAACATGGAACAGGAAAGTAAGGTCTGCATATGAAACATGTTGTGCCTATCTGAAACAAATCAAATAGGCTTACTAGCTTCTACACGCAAAGCAACTAAAATCTCTCACCAACAAAGTCAGTTAAATGCCATTTTACGTTTCATTACTATACGATACAGTATTTATTATCATTATAGTATTACTATTTCGGCGATTAGCTAAAATATAAATTATATTTGATGCAACTTTAGTTACATTTCCATGACTTTTCCAAAACTTTGGGGAAAATATTATTTTCCATAACTTTTCCAGGGCCTGGAATTTGCATTTTGAATTTCCATGACTTTTCCAGGTTTTTAATGACCGTAAGAACCCTGTTAGGTATATTAGTTTGGACCGGACATCTTTTATTCCTGCAAATAATTACATGATCATCGTGTACGTTTGTATTACTACTAGTGTTAGTGTGTGTGTTGGTGTGTGCTCGCTAAGTCTGGAGAATACCTTTTGGGACTTCTCTGCAGATCCACTTTACTTCATACTGATATTTTTGGCATATTTCGCATTTACCAAATATTATGCATTGTGCAATTAACTGTGCGGCCCCACAAGATGCAACACTAAAATCAGGGTTAGGGTTTTCTTCTGACCTTCTTCAAGAAAATAAAGTTTGAGATATGAAATGTTGAAACGTGTTGTTTTGCATTTCCATTCTTTCCATCAAATTGCCTTGCGGTCATGTTGAGAGACAGGATGAAGTAGCCCTAAAGTATACTTATACTACTACTGTTAATACTTTTACCTAAAAAAGTACAGAATGAAAAAGTACTCATATGATATTGCCCTTGATGTGAACGGGTTTCATTACATTTTACACGATTTCTAAGCGATTTCATTCTTGCAAATAAATACATGGTTATCGTGTAAAAAGACGTTTGTGTTACTGTGTGTGTGTGTGTGTGTGTGTGTGTGTGTGTGTGTGTGTGTGTTATTGACTGACCCTCGCTGCTGGAGCTGTTCATGCGTCCTCTGGGTTTCATTTTGGCCTGGTTAGTTTCCGCCTGCGAGGCCTCGGACTCTGACGTCTCTCTGTAGTTCACCTGAGCCTTCTTACTCCTCCGAGAGCGCCGCCGACTCATGTCCAGATCGCTGTCGCTGTACTCGCTCGAGCCCTCAGTCGCTGGAAACATCACAGAAATACAAAGTGTGAAGGCATTGAAGAAGATTCAACTTATTGTCATCACATAGTACAGGTACTATGCAACGAAACGGTTTCTCTGCATTTGACCCATCCTAGTGTTAGGAGCAGTGGGCTACCATTATGTACGGCGCCCGGGGAGCAGTGTCTTGCTCAGGGACACCTCGGGAGCACTTGGTCTTTCCGGGACTTGAACTGGTGACCTTCCAGTTGCCAAGCCAAGTCCCTATGGACTTCGCCACCACCCCCCATGTGGGGCTAAGAAACACAATACTTATTTTACAGCAGAAACAGAACTCCTTTATTCCTCCCAAAGAGGGGAAATACTACTACTTGTACTAATAATACTACTTCTAAAAATACTACTACTACTACAACAACTCCTACCACCTACTAACACTACGACAACTAATACTACTACTCCTACCACTAAGACTACCACCACGACAACTAATACTACCACTACTATTTTTTTTATTTTTTTTATTTAATCGTTTATTTGACGAGGGACCGTGCACATTGATGAACATTTAAAACAAATAATGCTTTAAAAATGTAAACATGCCGGATTTTAGCTTTGAGCTAGTTTCCATCCGTAGTCCCTCACATACAACATTTAAGAACATGACATTTATATACATAGCAAAATAAATACATGATATGGGTAGGAGTATACTACTACTCCTACCACTACTACTACTACTACTACTACTACTACTACAACTCCTACTACTACTCCTACCACTAAGACTACCACTACTACAACTAGTACTACTACCACTACTACAACTAATACTACTCCTAATACTGCTACTGCTCCTACTACTACCACTACTACAACTAATACTACTACAACTACTCCTAATACTGCTACTGCTCCTACTACTACTACCACTACTAATACTACTACTACTCCTACAACTAATACTACCACTACTACAACTAATACTACCACTACTACAACTAATACTACTACTACTCCTACAACTAATACTACCACTACTACAACTAATACTACCACTACTACAACTAATACTACAACTAATACAACTCCTACTACTACTACTACTACTACTACTACTACTCCTACCACTAAGACTACCACTACTACAACTAGTATTTTTGGAACTTTAAGTATATTTTCCGCACTTTTACTAAACTAAGATTATGGATCCAGGACCTTTACTTGTAACAGAGTATTTTTACACTGTTATACTTCTACTTTTACTCCAGTAAATATAAGAGTACTTCTTCCACTTCTGACAGAGTAGCAGCCGGTAGTAGTAATAATAATATCAGCTTTAGGAACACATTGCACATCAGTGGAATAAGTGATGTCTTTGTTTTGTTCATATACATACCCATCTCGTCTTCATCTTCCTCGTCCGTCTCCTCCTCTTCATCGTCCGAGTATCCCTTCGGTCTCCTTCGTTTCCTGGCACTTCTTCGTCGTTTAGTCGGAGGTTTCCTGCGTTTCGATGTTCGTTTTTTCCCGCTGCTAGAGTCCGATTCTGCCTCCGAGCCGTTCTCTGACGCCACGAACTCTTCCTCTGAGCTGCATCGGGGGAAAACAGACGCATAAACGAGGCGATAGAGACTAGAATCATTACGTGGTATTTCAGGGTATATGCAGGAATCCTGAAGTCACATGTAAGACCTTTTAAGACCTTTTTTAAGACCCTTTCCATACATTTTAAGACCTCATCGCCACTTGGAGTTTTAACCGGTTACCTTGGCGACACACTTTACCTCACATTGACTATATACAGTATTGATTGTCCTTCCTCCTTATCTTCCAACCATTTGCGGTATTTTTGGAACTTTAAGTATTTTTGGAATTTACAGTATTTTTGGAACTTTAAGTATATTTGGAACTTTAAGTATATTTGGAACTTTAAGTATTTTTGGAATTTAGGGTATTTTTGGATCTTTAAGTATTTTTGGATCTTTAAGTATATTTTGAACTTTAAGTATTTTTGGAATTTACGGTATTTTTGGAACTTTAACGGTATTTTTGGAACTTTAAGTATTTTTGGAATTTAGGGTATTTTTGGAACTTTAAGTATTTTTGGATCTTTAAGTATTTTTGGAACTTTAAGTATATTTGGAACTTTTAAGTATTTTTGGAACTTTGGACCCTTTCCATACATTTTAAGACCTCATCGCCACTTGGAGTTTGAACATTACATTGGCGACACACTTTACTATATTCAGTATTGATTGTCCTTCCTCCTTATCTTCCAACCATTTGCGGTATTTTTGGAACTTTAAGTATTTTTGGAATTTACAGTATTTTTGGATCTTTAAGTATTTTTGGATCTTTAAGTATATTTGGAACTTTAAGTATATTTGGAACTTTAAGTATTTTTGGAACTTTAAGTATTTTTGGAATTTAGGGTATTTTTGGATCTTTAAGTATTTTTGGATCTTTAAGTATATTTTGAACTTTAAGTATTTTTGGAATTTACGGTATTTTTGGAACTTTAAGTATTTTTGGAATTTACGGTATTTTTGGAACTTTAACGGTATTTTTGGAACTTTAAGTATATTTGGAACTTTAAGTATTTTTGGAACTTTTAAGTATTTTTGGAACTTTGGACCCTTTCCATACATTTTAAGACCTCATCGCCACTTGGAGTTTGTACATTACATTGGCGACACCCTTTACCCCACATTGACTATATACAGTATTGATTGTCCTTCCTCCTTATCTTCCAACCATTTGGACGCAGACTTGCATTTCCCCATAACGATGTTGTTTAACAACCGGCGTAAACGCACCTTCGCACGCTATCAAGCAGTTCATCTAAATTGGAGAACTAATAATTAATAAAGAATAATAAAAAAAAGCGATACCTAGAATCAATGTTAATATTTGTAGACATATTAAATTATATTTGAAAAACATTAAATGAAAATGAAAGAGGTAGAGGAATCTGAAGTCTAGAGTAATGTAATGAAGTTATATTAGCTTTGATTTCGGAGCAGTTTCTAACCTCTCACTGATGCGAAACTCGTCCTCGCTCTCCTCCTCCTCGACGGTGCTGTCGCTGTCGAGGTCGTTCAGTCGTCGGCGTTTTTTCCTCCGCGGCCCAGCAGGGGGTTGGGGCGTTTCTCCGTTCTCTTTCCCCTCGTCCGCCTGCAGGATGACGGACATGTCTTTCCCTCGGAGCCCCGTGATGTTCGCCATGTCTTTCCCCCGACCCGCTCCTGAGGAAAAACACCGTCATTCATTTACTCTGATTTCAAAAAGGATTGTCAGACATCTTGAGAAATACACGTAACGGCCCGTCCACACGGCGGCGTGCGTTGAAGCTTCACCGCTTCTTCCCATTCACTTTGAATGGGGTGACGTCACGCTTTGCCGAACTGCATTGCGGTTCCGTCGCTTCGCTTTGCTCGCTTCAAAAGTTGAGAAAAGTAGAACTTTTCAAGCGTCGACGGAAGCGTCAGCCAATCAAATCATATGCCAGTACAAGCTCTAGCCAATCAAACCGCGTGCTTGTGTCTCCGGGGCGGGAGATTCAAGCTTCAACGCCGTCCACACGGCAGCGTGCGTTGAAGCTTGCCGGCTGGCGTGTCTGAAACTCGACCAACAACCAATCACATGAATCTCCCGCCCCGGACACACAAGCACGCGGTTTGATTGGCTAGAGCTTGTACTGGCATATGATTTGATTGGCTGACGCTTCAAAAGTTGAACTTTTCTCAACTTTTGAAACGAGCAACGCGAAGCGACGGAACCACAATGCAGTTCGGCAAAGCGTGACGTCACCCCATTCAAAGTGAATGGGAAGAAGCGTTGAAGCTCGCCGCCGTGTGGCTGGGCCGTAACGGTACGTCCACACGGCAGCGTCGCGTGCTTCAACGGAGACGCTTCCCATTTGAATGGGGTGACGTCACGCTTTGCCGAACTGCATTGTGGTTCCGTCGCGTTGCTTTGCAGCCGTTGCTCGCTTCGAAAGTTGAGAAAAGTTCAACTTTTCAAGCGTCAGCCAATCAAATCAAATGCCAGTACAAGCTCTAGCCAATCAAACCGCGTGCTTGTGTCTCCGGGGCGGGAGATTCATGTGATTGATTTTTTTCGGCTGCGTACTTTCAAATTCTAGCGCACTCGAGCTGGTTTCTACATTCTTACCTACCCTACCTTTAAGAATCACAAAACCTTTAAAATCCTGGGCGGATATAAGGTTGTGTGACAGTTGCTCATGTATAGAGTAGAATAACAAATACAAAGATAAAATAGATTTAAAGAGTGAAAAGTCCTCGTACCTCCGCCCTCCGCTTCTCTGATGTCTTCCTCGATTGCCTCCTCGATCGCCTCGTCAAATTCATCAAATCTGTAAAATGAACATCCACAATCATTTTATTCTTTAATTATTGTTGTGTTTTTATATTTTAACTGGGTTGTTTTTTATGAATGTAACATGTAAAGTGTCTTTGAGTACCAGGAAAAGCGCTCAATAAATAAAATGTCTTATCATTGTTATTCAAAATGTGCCAAAAATGTTTTAAAAAAAATGTGTGAATTCACCGATTCAGTTCTTTTTAAAAAATATATGGACAGACAAATCTGCAGATTATTGGTATGTAGAAAGACATTGTATAACTGATCAGTACATCAGTTATTATCAAAAATAAACTAGGAGTTTTCTGTAATGGATTTTCTTCTAGTGACAAGAACCATCAAGTTACATTGATTACAGATAATAACGCTTGTAAAGAGCAATTTACTTATACTTTACTTAAAGGTCACCTATCATGCTATTTTAAGGCATATACTATGGGTCTCAGATATATAAAAATATATAAAAATCATGTCTATGATGTGTTTTTCTCAAAATACAAACAGATCATGCATTTTAGAAATCCCTCATATCCCTCTATTCCAGCTGTTAGAGAAACACGGATTTTGGGTCCTTAGCTTAAAAAAGAGGAGGCGGAGCTAATGCCTGATCAGAATTCTACTGGAGATGAAGTTAAATTCTGCTGTGATAAAACGCCATCATGTTCTAAACCACATCAAGGATTATTTCTGAAACAGTATGGAGCTCAAATGCTTTTTCTCTTGCGGGTTTATCACAAGGTGAGTTCCTTTTTTTATTTCCTGCTTTTTAAAAACACACGTGCTCTCCAGTACAGGTTAGCTCTGAGTGTTAGCGACGCTTGCTAATGTAAACAAAGACGAGATTACGTCCAAAACACGTCAGGCATTGTTTCTGATAGCAACTCTCTGTGGGTCCGCCTTCCGAAATTACGTCATATCGGACGCAAATCTGGATAAGCTCCGTTGTACCCCGGTTTTAAAATATTTGGGTACGGAGGAAAAGAGAGGGTTTTATTTTCTGACGCTGCCCCGACACACCGGGGACACATTAAATGTATAAAAGACATCACAAAGTGCATTTTGCATGATAGGTCCCTTTAAGATAAAAGCGTACTGACCTGTAGCTGATGGACTTCTTCGTCCTGGTAGATCTTCGTCCCCAGCTCTTACTCTTCTTCGCCTCCTTCTTCTCTTTGATGATGATCTCCGGCTTCTCCTCCTCCACCTGCGAGCAGCAAGAGTTGGTTATGTTTTATACAAATAAAAGGTGAATATGTTTTTATTTGGAAGTCAAATGTAGAAAGACACCTACTGTACTTACTCCGGGCGTGATGATGTTTTCAAGACTGATGCCAACGTAAATGAGACGCTCTTTCCTGGAGGAGATAACAAACATTATGTAGGAACTGAGACATGACAGGAAGCGGAAGAGCATACTGTTCTTTGATTGAAATAATGACCTTTCAAAGTGTATCCCAGCTATTTCCACTTGACCCTCAAT
This sequence comes from Trematomus bernacchii, assembly GCF_902827165.1. Lineage (NCBI taxonomy): Eukaryota > Metazoa > Chordata > Actinopteri > Perciformes > Nototheniidae > Trematomus > Trematomus bernacchii. The sequence continues at coordinate 248,695 of NW_022987890.1, read as the reverse complement.
CCCTAAAAAGCTTGTGCACATTTTAAACGAAAAACAAAATGTCTCACCTTCTCTCCGCTCGTTCCTTCTTCTTCAGAGCAACGTCGAGGTTCAGGAGCTGCTCCTCCAACTTCTCATAGAGCAGCTTCTGTAAAGCGGATGAACCAGGGACACATTTAAAGATATTTAGTCTTTATTTAATCATTGGCAGAGAGGGCAAAAGTACACACATCCTTTACTCAAGTAGAAGTACAGATACTCGTGTTTAAAGATACTCTGGTGAAAGTAGAAGTACTGACTAAACTTCTTTACTCAAGTCAAAGTAAAGAGGGCTTTGAAATGTACTTCAGTAAAAAGTACCCATAACTAGCAGCTGTTTTAAAGAGTACCTGACCTCCCTTTATATTAATAGAACAATAATGTCATTGTTAGCTAATGAATGTTTCCATGCTGAACAACGGCAACATGACAACGTTTTCATTGGTCCCTCTTCTTTAGAGAAGACCAGGAAATGATGGATACACGGATCGTGTTCAAATCAATAGGCACGCAATGACTCTAAATAATAATGATCACGCCACCAAACACACATTCAAACTAAAGGAACCAGCCTGTTTGGGAAATGTGAGAAGTAGAAAGTACAGGTATTTGGGTTCAACATGTAAGAAGTAGAAAGTACAGGTATTTGTGTTCAACATGTAAGAAGTAGAAAGTACAGGTATTTGAGTTCAACATGTAAGAAGTAGAAAGTACAGGTATTTGTGTTCAACATGTAAGAAGTAGAAAGTACAGGTATTTGTGTTCAACATGTAAGAAGTAGAAAGTACAGGTATTTGTGTTCAACATGTAAGAAGTAGAAAGTACAGGTATTTGTGTTCAACATGTAAGAAGTAGAAAGTACAGGTATTTGTGTTCAACATGTAAGAAGTAGAAAGTACAGGTATTTGGGTTCAACATGTAAGAAGTAGAAAGTACAGGTATTAGTGTTCAAAATGTAAGAAGTAGAAAGTACAGGTATTTGTGTTCAACATGTAAGAAGTAGAAAGTTCAGGTATTTGTGTTCAACATGTAAGAAGTAGAAAGTACAGGTATTTGTGTTCAACATGTGAGAAGTAGAAAGTACAGGTATTTGTGTTCAACATGTAAGAAGTAGAAAGTACAGGTATTTGGGTTCAACATGTAAGAAGTAGAAAGTACAGGTATTTGTGTTCAAAATGTAAGAAGTCAAAGTAAAAAGTCGTCAGAAAAATAAGTAGTGGAGTAAAGTACTGATACCAGAAAAATGTACTTAAGTACATTAACAAAGTGTTTGTACTCCACTACTTCCCACCTCTGATATTTGGTGATTTGTACGTACGTGTTGACAGGGTGAACAGAACCACTCTCCATCGGGGATGATCATGAGCGGCGGTCTCAAACAGGCCGTGTGGTATCCGCTGTCACAGGAATCACACAGGAGGATCTGGAAGAGACAAAAGATTACTCAATAAATCCTTTATATCATCAAGCTAATGTACTGCAGGTCTCCCTTGAAAAAGTGATCGTTGATCTCAATGGGATTTTTAACCTGGTTAAATAAAGGCTACAAACAAACAAACAAGCTGGCAGTATGCATTTTATATTGTCAAGTAAATATATATGGGATGTGCCTCATTTCGCTCTATTTGCTGTATTCCAGCACTGTTTTTGCAAGGGCTGATTCTGTGGCAAATGAGCAGCAGCTGACCACGCCGCCCTGCAAAGGAGGGGGGCGAGGCACGAGCGTCATGTTACCATGCTGTTACCATGCTGTTACCATGCTGTTACCATGCTGTTACCATGCTGTTACCATGCCACGGCAACCTCTCATTCCCCTGATAGGTGGAGCGTTGCCCATGTAGGCGGAGCGTCACCGCCCACTATTCCGGGCTGACGTCGGGTCGGATAGAATCTGTTTCCGCTCGTTGTAGCCCCGTTTTTAAAAGATAAGGGTTTGTGTTGCCATAAAAGAGAGAGGGTTGTATTTTCTGACACTTGGTGAGTTCCCTGGAACACCGGGGACACATATTCATGTATAAAAGACGTACAAAAGTGCATTTTGCATGATAGGTCCCCTTTAAGTGTGCTTTTTCTCAATATTTAAAGGTGGGGTAGGTAAGTTTGAGAAACCGGCTCAAGATACACTTTTTGTTATATTCCATGGAATGCTCTTAACATCCCGATAGCAATGAATATCTTAAGTGCTTTGACAAAAAATACATAAAAAAATATCATCTGTGGAAGCTGTAGTACTGTAAAAAGCACGACCAATCATCTGAGCCGGCCCGGCTAAAATAACTGGATGGCCTACCTGCCTGTCAGCCTTCCATCTGTGCACAAACTTATCTCGTGCCCTCATTGGTCATGTGCGCGTTCGTGTGTGTTGGAGGAGGGGCTCTGTAAGGAAGTGGCAGATTTCTTCCGGCTGTGTATTTTCAAAAATTCTAGCGATCTCGAGCCGGTTTCTCCAAAATTACCTACCCCACCTTTAACATGCGAGCTACTTTTGTATTGCTCGCCTTTTACCGGTTACGCTGTAAATGGTTTTATACATCGTCTTCTGTCTTCAGCTTGTAAACATACTTTCTAACTTAAAAAAAAAGCCACTTTAATGATAAAAATGTGAATTATTTGTTGCTATTATCGTGGTATCTGTGAGTACCCACCAGCTCTGGTTGGCTTGGGAGGCCGCAGTGTTTGCAGGGGTCGTCGTTTGGAGGTAAATCGTCGTCTGAGGAGGTCGAGGTGTCTGATTCTCGTCTCTCTCGGTTTCGATTGCGTCTCCGTTTGCGTCGCTCCACCTTGTAATCTTCGTCGCTGTCGTCCTCTTCCTCAGTGTCCTCCTCGGCGCTCGACTCCTCTTCGCTGTTTTCCTCTTCGTCTTCGGAGCCTTTCTTTTTACGGCGCGTTCTCGTGTTGGACCACCGGACCCTCCGCCTCTTCCTCCCCTGAAATAACACAACATGTGGACCTTTAGTACGGGAAATACTATGGGCTTATGACTTTATTCACCAATATTAATGACTGAAATTAGAGTTTGTGCAAGTGGTAATCTCATTTTTAAGAATATACTCCACTGCATACTAGATTAGCATTTCTTATACAGAAGAATCATGTGTCAGCTTATAGAGCAGTGTTTTGATACGATCTATTAAATTGTACCTCACATGTTTATTTCTGTTATAAATCAATTATTTGATGACTTTTATACGGCATGGTTTTACATTTATTCTCATATTTCTCTTTGTAAAACTAGTCACTATGAACTCTAGATAAAACACAGAAGCTTCTACATTTGTATGCATTAATCGTACAGTTTTAAAATCTAACTAAACTGTTAATTTGAGAGCATGCAAGTTAATAAATAATATGATGGGGGAGTTCATAATAATCAGGTCAGTTTAAAATCTTAAAGCTCTTTTTACACATAAAATGGGAAAAATGTCAACAAATGACAATAGACGCTTTCACACCAAGTACTTTGCCGAACTTAGGTCATGAGAACTCTTTAGTTCTCATGAACTAAGTACAGATCGCGTTCACACCGGAATAAGTCCCTGAGGGAGGATTAGGCAAATGAAGCCGCTGACGTCACTTCTTCTTCTTCTGCTTTGGGTTTACTGGCAGGCCGCAAACCACTTCACGGCGTATACTGCCACCCGGAGTCCCCGGCCGGAAGTCCCCGGAGTTGGGGAAGGCTTCAGTAGAAGCTGCTGGGACTCCCAGCAGCTTCTACTGAAGCCTTCCGAGTAAATCGCCAGAACGCCGACACCTCTTCATCTCCACCGCTCCCATGTTTTATTTTGTGTTGCCTCTCTCTCCGTTGGTGCGTTGGGCTAACGCTAATAATGCTAATGCCAGCAAATAAAATGGCGGCTTCACAAAACCTTTCCGAGTTTTACGGGGCGTGGTTTGCAATCCGCCCAGCCAATCAGAAATGGGAACCTTTTTCTCCCCAGGAAAGTACCTGCTCTCTAGCAGGGGCTAAAAAGGGGGTGAAAGGGTTCTCATGAACTAAGTTCTAGTTCCGGATTTTTTTGGTGTGAACGCACATTTTCAAGAACTATCGGAACTATACTAGGAAAAGTACTCCGGTGTGAAAGCGCCTAATGGCTTTTGAACAAGTGGAAGAATGTAATAGTCTTTTTGGTTTAAACATGCAAACACAAAAAGGTATAGTCTCTGTATTTAATAAAACATTATTTATATATATTGCACACCAGTGAGTAATCTTACCTTAGGTTTGGTCTGACCCTCCTGCTCGGGCTTCTTCTCCCTCGGTTTCTTCTGAACAGCTTTCTCCTCTTCCTCTTCCTCCTCCTCCTCTCCTTCTTCCTGGTCTTTTGCTTTCTCGCCCTTTTCGTCGTCGTCGCTCTTGTCCGCCTGTGGAGCAGATTTCTCCGGTTTCTTTTCCTGGATCTCCACCGCTTTAGACGTGGGTCTTGAGATCCTTGGAGATCTTCGGAGAGACATCCCGGTGTTTGTATCCGACTCTGAATCCTGCCTCTCTGCTCTCTGCAGCACGGCTTTCCTTCGATGCGCCGGACGTTTCGATCTTCGTCGTGAAGCCGGAGTTCCTCTGCCGTTCGCCACCTCTTTTTTCGGTGCCTCCTCGTCATCTTCATCGCTTTTACCTTCTTCCTCAGCCGGCTTTTCAGTATCCGGTTCTTTGCTCGGGTCGCTGGCTTTCTCCGTTTCCGTTGAGGATTCGCTGTCTTTTTTATTTTCGGTTTCCGGTGTCTTTCCCGAGTCTGTGTCCTTTTTCTTTTCCAAGTCTGTGTCCTTTCTCTTTTCCAAGTCTGTGTCCTTTCTCTTTCCTAAGTCCGTGTCCTTTTTCTTGTCTGTGTCAGTCTCCTTTTTCTTTAATTCAGTGTCCTTTTTATTTTCAGATTCCGTTTCCTTTCTCTTTTCCAAGTCGGTCTCCTTTTTCTTTTCCAAGTCTGTCTCCTTTCTCTTTTCCAAGTCTGTGTCCTTTTTCTTGTCTGTGTCAGTCTCCTTTCTCTTTTCCAAGTCCGTCTCCTTTTTCTTTCCTAAGTCCGTGTCCTTTCTGTTTTCCAAGTCTGTGTCCTTTTTCTTGTCTGTGTCAGTCTCCTTTTTCTTTTCCAAGTCTGTGTCCTTTCTCTTTTCCAAGTCTGTGACCTTTTTCTTTTCCAAGTCAGTCTCCTTTCTCTTTTCTAAGTTTGTCTCCATTTTCTTTGCGGATTCCGTCTCCTTTCTCTTTTCCAAGTCTGTGTCCTTTCTCTTTTCCAAGTCTGTGTCCTTTCTCTTTTCCAAGTCTGTGTCCTTTCTCTTTTCCAAGTCTGTATCCTTTTTTTTCCCCAAGTCTATCTCCTTTCTCTTTTCCAAGTCTGTGTCCTTTCTCTTTCCCAAGTCTGTGTCCTTTCTCTTTTCCAAGTCTGTGTCCTTTTTCTTGTCTGTGTCAGTCTTTTTTCTCTTTTCCAAGTCTGTGTCTTTTCTCTTTTCCAAGTCTGTGTCCTTTCTCTTTTCCAAGTCTGTGTCTTTTCTCTTTTCCAAGTCTGTGTCCTTTCTCTTTTCCAAGTCTGTGTCCTTTTTCTTGTCTGTGTCAGTCTCCTTTCTCTTTTCCAAGTCTGTGTCTTTTCTCTTTTCCAAGTCTGTCTCCTTTCTCTTTTCCAAGTCTGTGTCCTTTCTCTTTTCCAAGTTGGTGTCCTTTCTCTTTTCCAAGTCTGTGTCCTTTCTCTTTTCCAAGTCTGTGTCCTTTCTCTTTTCCAAGTATGTCTCCTTTCTCTTTTCCACGTCGGTGTCCTTTTTATTTTCGGACTCTGTGTCTTTTTGCTTTCCAGTTTCCTTTCTATTTTCCATATCTGTGTCCATTTTCATTTCTTCGTCTGTGTCCTTTTTCTGTGCCGATTCCGTCATCTTTTCCAAATCCGTGACCTTTTTATTTCTAATCTCCGTGTCCTTTCTCTTTTCCAAGTCTGCATCCTTTTTACTTCCTGATGACGGACACTCCGCCTCCATTTTCTTAGCCTGTTCTTCAGACATCTTTCCCTTATCCATTCTCTCAGTTTCTTTAGGGACGTTAATCTTCTCCACATCACTGCACGGTTTATCTTTCCATGCAGACGTGTCCCCTTTCTTCTCCTTAGATGCAACCGAGTTAATCTCAGTTTTGTCGTCCTCCTGAGGCTTTGTCACATCGGGTTTTACGGCCACTGCTTCCACCTCCACGGAGTCGCTTATCTTGGAGACATCGTGCATCGGAACGTCTTCACAGTTGACAGCTTTCTTCACGTCTTCAGGCTTTTCCGTGTCAGTCTCAGAGGCTTTCTGTTGCTTCTTGTCTTCATCTTGCTTTTCGCCAAGTTTACACGATTTGTCAAGCTTTTTAATAACAGGAGACTCCACAGTATCTGATTCGTCACTGATTTCTGCCTTTTTAAGACTTTTTGTGGCTTCTTTACTTTCCGCATTATCACTTTCTTTGAGTTTTTCTGTATTTTTCACAACTGAAGTTGATGCAGCCTTTTCCGATTCAGCTGATTTCTTTGCATGATCTTTGTCTGATGTTTTAATGACCCCTTGCTTTTCTTTCTCCGCTGATTTATCCGATTTCTCAACATTCGCTTCACAAGTCGCCTTTTCTTTATCCTCACTCCTTTCCGTTGGCTTCGTCTTGGTTTCCTCAGCCTTACTTGACTTTGATGCGTCAACACTGGCTGTTCTTTCCTCCAAATCTTTTGATTGAACTTCTTTCGACGTGTGTTTCTCTGACTCACCAGTCGCTAATGTTTTATCAGTTTCTTTCAATGCTTTGTCTTCTGTACACGAGTCTTTTGTAGCTTTTATTGGTTCCTGCTCTTTATGATTAGAGCAGGATGCGGCGTCTTTTAGGGACTCGCTCAAATGGCTTTTCGCTGACGCAACTTCCCCATTAACATGATCGTTTACACTCTGCGCTTTCTTGCTCTGATCGAGAATGGAGTCGGCTTTGGGAGCTTCTTTGAGCTGAGAAACAGACGGGTTTTGAACTATGATCCCACTATGTTTCTCAAAGTCTTCGCTAAACTTCATTCCCCTTTTCTTCAGGGGGATTTTAGCCTGTTGGTCGTTCTTCAGAGCTTGTTGAATCTCCTCGGTCTTCTTCGCCTCGTCTCCTTTCTCTGCCTTCACTGATAAACAAGGCACCTCAGAGGCCGGTTCACTTGTTGCCGTGTTGCTTGATTTCGTGTCCGACACCTCCATCGGTTCCTCTTTGATATTCTCAACTTTTGTAATGATGCTGAGATCCGAGGCGGGCTTTTCTGAATTTAACTCAGCTTCAGGTTTTTCTTCGATGACGCCATTCAGAGACGTTTCTGATTTAAAGTCGTCTTTCTCTGTTGCTTTCTCATTATTCTCTGTTGCGTTCTCATTATTCTCTGTCTTCGGAGAGACTTGACCGGCAGCCTTGTCTTTGATATCTTCATCTGAAGAGTCCTCGATTTTTTTGACTTCACCTGGAATGTAAATACAGAATAAAACATCAAAATGACTGCTTGTAAATAATATGAATATCAAGAAAAACAAAGAAATGTGCAGACTTTTATATGCATAACTTAACACTAATACTAGTAACTTAGTCGTTAGAGCTTGTAGTTAATTTTATGTAACTCTAAACACTGTGGGAACTGATTTCCTAAGTATGTTTCTCTTACTATAACATTGCATTAGCTTGGTGATTAAAATGTGCCTCACACAACAACAAATAGTTCATTCTAACGTATTGTAATGTATTATTTTAAAGTCTAAACCTCACCGTCTGTTTTCTCTTTCCCCTCTTCAGCTGCAGCTTTAATTTCCTCGTCTCTTTTTAACAGCGCGGGGTCGATCTGTGTTTTCAGAAGAGCAACAACCTCCGCCAGGTCGTTTCTGTCTCTGCAGGAAGACAAGAAAAGAAGATAACTATAATAAATCACTTCATATCTACAGAGCAACACACACAGTACCTGCTTTAATAAAGAGCATTAGCATAAAACCTACGGTGACTGTGATAACTTTAAAACTGTCTATAGTGTTTAATATGCATTCTGTCTTTTTATACCGTCTACATTTCTACAGTGTAGACAATATTTATACTACTGTCTACATTGTGTATACCCATTAAATCAGTTCATACTGCATATACTATAACTCTTTAAAATATGTCATAAGTATATTCTTATATTATATATAATGACCAGCGTTTCCGCCAGGGGGGCGTCTTTCCGTCATTTGACGCCCTTATTAAGCTCGGGAACGCCCTGAACTCGAGCCGAGGGCGTCCAAAAAAAATAATACTTCGAGAGAAGATCGAGGTTTTTATCGCTTGAAATGACGAAAAGGAAAAAGGACATCCCTCTGTTGGAGGGGCAAAGGAGTCTGGTGGGATTCTTTTCGCCGCCAGCAAAGCGTGTTCCAGTGACGGAAAGTGTACTGCCGGCGAGCCTTGACGGGGGGTGCTAGTGGAGCACGCGCGTGAACTGCGAGCGCCGGAGCCTTGCAGCGGCGAAACTGAGGCTCCGTGGTGAACTGTGGTAACATGAAGAGCCGTTTAAGAGCTGGAATTCCCATCACTAATACGTGAAGAGATAGTATCTATAAGTGACGGCTCAATTCAAAATTCAAGTCACGTGACACGACGTGACGTCACCCCCCCCCTCCCTCGCTCTCTTAGCCCTGAAACACTGATAATGACACTACATTTGACTGCTTCTCTTAATACATTAATAATAACACATTTTATTTATAAAAAAGGCACTTTTCGAGGCTCTCAAGGTCGCCGTACAAGGTACATAAAACAAAAAAACAAAACAAAAGTATAAAAAAGACAATGTAATCACTTCTGGTTAGACTTTAACTGCATTTCGTTGTCTTAATACTCTAAACAAGCGGTTCCCAACCTGTGGGCCACGAACGCATTGCAAGTGGGCCGCCAAATAATTTGCAAAACATGATTTGTGTGGGAACATTTTCATTATTAAGATTTTTTTTTTTTTTTTACCTCCTTTCCTTTCTCTTTCTTGATCCTCCTTAGCAACGGTCATTACAGTCCTTAGCAACGGTCATTACAGTCCTTGACAGCGGTCTGTACTACTGGATTAACAACGTGCCACAAGTTCTGAATTGACCAATCAGAACTTTATTTAGCCTCCGTATCGTTTATGGTTGAATGTGAGCCGTGATATTTTTTTGGATTCTTAAAGGTGGGGTAGGTAATTCACTTCAGAAACACTTTTTGTTATATTCCATGGAATGCTCTTAACATCCCGATAGCAATAAATACATAAAATAATTTCATCTGTGGAAGCCGTAGTAGTGTAAAAAGCACGACCAATCATCTGAGCCGGCCCAGCTAAAATAACTGGATGGCCTACCTGCCTGTCAGCCTTCCATCTGTGCACAAACTTATCTCGTGCCCTCATTGGTCATGTGCGCGTTCGTGTGTGTTGGAGGAGGGGCTCTGGTTTCTCCATTCTTACCTACCCTACCTTGAAGTGGGCCCTGAGTTGAAAAAGGTTGGGAACCGCTGCTCTAAACTTGAATTGATCTCACATTTCATGCAGTGCATGTGTTCCTCAATAAGTCTTTTCTGTGCTTACTTGACGATGCACTTCCAGGAGGATCCGTCCAGGTCGTCCTGCTCCTCGATGTACAGCCGCACGTTGTCGCTCTGGTCGAGTTGGAACCAGTACATCTGACCGTCTTTATCGCGTCCGATCGGCTGCAGGCGCATCTTATCCGGGTCCTCCTCGTTGATGGCCGTTTTGAACTTAACATTGTCATCGAACTGACACTCACACAAATACTGGAGAGAGAGGGGAAGAAAGGGACAGCATGTTTTTAATATAATAACATGTTGTTGTGTTTATAATTAACTTTTAATTCTTTGACTTTCTTCAGATCTGTGAGTGAAAGACGTTGAAGATTATTACTGCTGCTGCTAAAATAGAATATAACACAAGAGGCGCGTTCACACCGGAGTACTTTTCCCGTTTAGTTCCGTTAGTACCCCTTATTTTGCGTTCACACCAAAAAGAGTACTTAGTGCCGGGAACTTTTACCCCCATTTTTAGTGCCTGCTAGAGGTGGTACCAAAAAAAGTACCAATTTCTATTCTACACAACGACATGCTGACTGCAGTGGGGTTTGAACCTGTGGCCCCCTGATCCGAACACCAACGCACAACCAGCTGCGCCACACACATATTTGACATGCAAAGTCGAGAACAGTATCTTACAGTTTATCGGGGAAAACATTTCTACAATGCACTTGAAAAGGTACTTTAAAATGAAATGTATAATCCCTATGTGTGCGTGTAGGTAGATCTTTCAACAACCAAACAAAGCTAAGATAGATAAGAGACGTCATTGATCCCAATTTGGGAAATGATTTCGTTACAGAAGTGTGTTCAGACATTAAAATGCAAATACTTTAAAAGAGTGGAAAAGAGAATTAACAATGAAAAATAATTGTGGTTTAAATATTGTACGCCTTCAAGTGAAGATCAACCATGTGTGGCTCGTCAATTGATGCACAATAGTAGAGACTAAGCTGAACACTAGTAGCTTTGAACTGTTCAATCGAACCTACCAAATGTATTTTCTACGTACAACAGAACAAAGCTATATGCATTCTTACTTTAAGTAACCCCGTCTTGCACTCTGTCGACAGATCTTTGTATCCGTTCTGCTCGAACTCCCATGCCCACGTTGGGTTCAACTCCTGACATACCTGCGGGGAAAAACAGATATTTAAATCAGCAAATTAAAATCAATAAATCTGAAAACCATAACTCTTTATATTCTAGTGTGAACATAATTTAAAAAACATTATCCTCCACAACAATATCGATGTTAAACGCTATAATAAAGTCATTATTTTTACCTTCAGTAGATATTTCTCCCATCTGTCCGCTGACACAGATTTGCCGATTTTCCTCAGCAACTTAACGTGAAGATCAACGAGCAGCTTTGGAACTGAAGAAAAAAACATGGGAATAAATGGTGGATTTTAGCATAATTTGGCCCCATTCCAACAGTAAATAACTGTGACAGAATCCAAATTAATTGCTGTAATTAATAACGAAATGCAGGTTTACCCAACACACATTAACCAGCATTTTCATAACTAACCCTAGCCCCAAATTGATTTGATGTTAAGCGTCTTTGAGCATTAGGAAAAGCGCTATAAAAATCCAATGTATTATTATTTATTATATAATTAATAAGTTAAAGAAAGTGTACTTTCATGTGAGAAGATGAAAACATTTGTATATTTTGTGGAAGTATTAACAGGATGGTATACAGTGCTACACCTTGTACTTATACATAAACATCCAGTGCAACTTTTTCTAATTCATTGTTTACATATTTTTAATTTGAAAGCTTCCACCGGAAGTCCTCGTCGTCATGACGGTTAGCTTGACACACACTGAGCTAACCACTACATGGCAAAATAATTTAACTGTCAATAAAGTGCACAATTACGTGTTAGTTGCAGACAATGACATCTGCACATATTAATTATCAAAAACCACGACGTGTTGCACGAATTAGCTCCATCTTAACTGCTCTCAAACACTAATATCGACCCCACATTTACTGCCTGTGTTGTGTTTGAACGCAGATAAAGGCAGCCTGGAGACAAATTAAGCCCTCTTCAAAAGCTCAAAAGTGACAGAAAACCTCGACTAATTCCGCATGCTCACAACTGAATAAAGACTTAAATGCACACAGATATATGTTCCACTTTGTAAAACAGCTCTGTGACGCAGTTAATAAACATTTAAGTGAAGGAGAAGGTTAGAAAACCACACAATAACACACAAGATGCTAACGTAGCTGCTAGCCTGTTAGCATGGTTGTATTCTCCTCCTCCCCGTAATAAGAAGCTTGCTTACCGGCCTCAGCTGAGGATGTGTCCCGTAGATATCTCTCCAGCTGCGGGAAGGTGAGCTCCGGTAAGTCCAACAGAGCTCCGTAGCGCTCCAGGAAAGAGCAAATCACGGCGTAATTTGGACACAAACCGGGGGAAGAACTCGCCGTTGCCGCCGAAGCAGCCATCTTTTCCACACCAGTGTGAAGCCAGCCGGAATACAGAACTGCACTTCCGGTGTTACCAAAATACAACAATGGTGTTTCACGTATTACGGTGTTACAGGTAAAACAGACATATTCTGAATGGAGGAAAAACGACATAAATAAAACAACAATACCATTTTAGATGTTTGTGTGTGCAGTTTTTAAATGAGAAAAAAGCACTTGAACTAGAAATAGGACAGTTTCACGCTCACACGCTCGCTCACACGCTCGCTCACACACCACACACACACACACACACCACACACACACACACACACACACACACACACACACACACACACACACACACCACACACACACACCACACACACCACACACACACACACACACACACACACACACACACACACGTCGAGTAAAGAAGACTTAATCGAGCAATTTTTCATTAGTCGAGGGATTTTTAGCGACGCTCATATTTTCAGTACAGACAGACAGACACACAGACACACAGACACACACACACACACACACACACACACACACATTAAAAAAGGTGGATTTTCTGTTTTGTGGTCCTCATATCTTTACAAGAAAGTGTGCCACGGTATTTGTATCTGCTTATTTTAGTTATTTAAATAGTCCATACAATTGTTATTATACAACTCAAACCACTGTTGTATACAATAGAAGTACATATTTTACGTTTTTTCGTATCCATTTTGATATATTTTAAACTTATAAATGATAAAATAGGAGCATAATGTAATTGGGAAGCTGCACTTTCATTCATGACTAATTTCCTTTCACTGTTGATGATGAGTTTTGATCCATATGTTCACCTGGTTTTGTTGTTGTTAAAGACAGATAATAAAACACTCAGGGTTCATGAAAGATATATTAGTAAGTTGTTGTTAAAGACACACACAAGGCAGATGCTGTGCCAGATTTTCCCTTGGAGACTTTTATCTTTGTGCATCTCTAAAACCACGTGGGGAAATAAAGACCATTTGTCCTGCTCCGCCAGCAGAGGTCAGTGTGGAGACAGCTTATACATTCAACAGGCACAGTTTATTATGTAACAAAAATGATTTTAGTCTTTGAAAATGGGTTTTTTCAAGATGTATTTCAAGTTTTTAATTCACTGTGTATCTCTTTGAGATGAATTTGCAGTTATATGATAAGTAAGTCAAACCGTAATTACACATCAATGTTTGGACATTTCTGCACAAAAACTACCAGAATCTTTACCTTGAAAAGGCACTACTCTCTTGAAGAATAATTTGCTTGTAGTAGGCTATAAGGCAGGGGTGTCAAACTCAATTTCATCGCGGGCCACATTCACAAGGGCCGGTTGTAACTATATAAATATATAATATATATGTATAAAATAATGTATTTTATTACATTATTGCCTCTGATTTGGATTATTATCGGATAGGATAATAACTTCATAAATAACTACTGAAAGCAGAAGTTCAGGGCAAATAATTGCAAGTCTCTTCAGTGCATTGTGGGACATGTAGTTTATGGGCAACCTGCTTCTGTAAAGTGGTATGTAACCGTATAATAAATGTATTATATTTGATGCAAGCTCTTGCGGGGCCACATCAAATGAAGTCACGGGCCGGATGTGGTCCCCGGGCCTTGAGTTTGACACCGCTGCTATAAGGAGTAGTGTAATGTAGGGCTGCTCGATTATTTGGGTCAATAATTGATATCACGATTATTAAAAACGATTATCCATTTACTTTGAAAACATCCATTTATTGAAAACAATGTTTGAACAGTATGTTTTGAACAGTTGATTACCCTGAACTTTAAGTATAGTTCAACAGAAAAACCAATAAAAAATAAGGAAATCGTTTTTTTTCGATTATGTTGTTTTCATAATCGTTGCAAGCCAAAATCGTAATTGCGATTAAAATACGATTAATTGAGCAGCCCTAGTGTAATGTATAATATATGATACAAAACATCTTTATTATATGGTCAAAACAAATCAAATAAGCTCAAAAATGACTCCTAGTCCTTTCTTTCATCTGATTATTTGACCTTTTCTCTTGTTTTTGTATTGTAAAAGATATTGTCTCCGTCTTGATTTTCAGTCTAATGGTATTTATATTGTTTAAAGCTCATGTTTTGTAGCATTGTTTAGTTACATTACATTACTTGTTACTTGTTAGACGCTTTTATCCAAAGCGACTTATACATTGAGTACTGTGGACAATCCCCACAGGAGCAATTTGGGGTGAAGTGTCTCAGGGACACAACGACATGCTGACTGCAGTGGGGTTTGAACTTGCCACCCCCTGATTTGAAGTCCAGCACACTACCCACTGAGCCACAGCCTCCCCCTTAAGTGAAAACATTAAAACAGGTACAGAAAGAAAAACTGGAGACATGTTTGTTCTGGTTCATTAAGCTATCTTTATTTCACATTTATTTGTACACAATAAATACAGTTAAACATCCACGGGTGTAAATACGTCGCTCAGCAGCCTCTGCAGAGCTCCCTTTGTGAGTGTGGGCAGTTTGTCGCTGAATTTCTGATCCAGACTTTAACTTCAGTCCGACCACTGTATATGTTTTCATCAATACAACAGGGTAAACGCAAACTTCAAAAATAAGTTTGATGTCATTCAGATCTCAACGAGAACACGGCTGACAGATATCTCTTTTTCCTATGATCCAATTGCAAAACAAACGGTTTGAATAGTTTTCATTTTTACAGTAATCCTAATTCTAAACAAAAAAAAGCGGTGCTAGTATTTGTACGGATATCCATCTCCAAGCTCTCTGTAAACTATTTCAAAAACACATCTCAATCAAAGACACTACAACGGCTATTTAAGGCTAAATAACGCAAGATAAAAGAAAGGAAAGTATTCATACCAATATAGCAGGTACACAAAATATTCAACACACGTCCACAATACTGAGAAGGAATAAGAAGACATCAAAAAGTGCTTCACTATGACAGTATAGATTTTTTTTGTTTTTTTTAATCGGACAGCTAGCAGCTCAGGATGTTTCCCTCCTTAAAAATAAAGGCATGTTTAATAAACGGCACCTCAGTGTAAACTGTCACCAACTGCAACTCGACGAGCAACCGGCAACTTCTACCGGCTGGAATAACATTTCTAGATCTTTATTTTACAACAAAGGAAACGTTAGACTAAACAAACGCGCTCTACGCTTCTCCCTTTAGGACTTTCCTCGCATCGGGTGCAAAGGAAACTAACATACGTTTGAGAATTAAAAAGGTAAAAGGATTTTGATTTCTAGGAGATTCTCCTGACCGACAGAAACCATCTAAACTAAAATTGCCACTTTTCCCTTTGTTGTGTTTTTTTTTCAGAGGAGAGGACCAGCCTCGTCCCGTTTTGATCGAGTGTGTGTGTGTGTGTGTGTGTGTGTGTGTGTTTGGAGACTTTTGGTTTCCTGTTGGAGCTTCATGTCCTGATGAAGGTGTTGCATAGAAGAAATCCAATTATAAAAACAGCTCGTGGAAATAAAAGAGTCAGAGCCACACAGGAAGTGATATAGTGAGAGACAACTGGGCGATATGGTTGAAATCCTTAATATACACTTTTTTAAAAGATATTTCCTGATATTTATATATAATGGAAGATCGCTGCTTTCACAGTAGGAACAACATATATATTTTAATAATGCCTTGATAGAGATATTTTAGATTTCCAACTGAATAATCATTTGTAATGTGGATTTAAATGACTAAATGGGGCAAATAATAAACATTTAAAGGTCCCATGTCATGCTTTTCCGGTCATTACCGGTCCCCTTGTGTGTTATGAAGGTTTAGATGGACCAAACCCGTGGAGCCGTTCCGTTCCGTTAAGTCCGCGGATTGGTCAGAATTGACCAATCCGCGGACTTCCTCACACACACACTCAATCTTTTCTCAGCTGCAGCTCCGCCGATTTCTCCTCCCTGAGACGGCGGGACGCGGCGAGGCTGTGAGTCGGTGTGTGAGCACACACACAAACTCACAGCCAGGCTGCGGGTGTGTGTGTGTGTTCGGGCTGGGTTTCGCTGTCTCGCAGACGGCCACTGGGCTCATAGGGAGGGGGGGGGCAGGAGCTCCAACAAGCCGTGTAGGACAGAGAGTGAATACACATACTATACAGAGATGCTGTATGAGAAACCAATGTGAGTTTGGAACATTGAACAATATAAATCTATTCTAGTAGACCTCAACAATGGAAACATGATCAGTAGAAATGGCCGTGACATGGGACCTTTAAGATGACATTTCTTTGAAGTAATGAAGCCTTCAAAACCAGGAAAGTATTTGATATTATAACCAAAAAAATGAATCGATATTGAGTCTCATATCACAATATTAACATAATATTGTCCGGCCCTTTTTATATCCTCATTAAAATACATCAATACTGAAGGTTTATGACTTTGTAGCCCTCCATTTACAGGTTTTCTCATAATAATGATTGTGTTTCTCATTATTTATGGGGTATAAATCACTCTGTCCAATCATATAACTGAAGGATCTGAAGCTTTTTTGGGAACATATTATACATTTTCTCACAAAGGGTTTGACTTAAAATTAATATCAATCTCATTTTTACAGTAGAAGCCGTTGTTATGCTCTCTGCTCGACGCCTCTCGGGTTGAAAGAGCGGAGGCAGACTTTGTTTACATTATTGATGCACCAAAGTTGTGCAAACAGTGTTTCGCTGGTTTTTAATGTTTAATGTTGGACATATAATCTGCCCAGAGAATTCACTATTGTTGTTTGTTGCTGCTTTTTACACAAAAACTGGGCTAAAACTGCATTTCATTGTGCAATCAAGAAAGCATAATGACAATAACTGATCCGTAAATCCTCCCTGTGTGGAGCAGAATCACCTTTTCTATTGATTCTTGCATTTAACAGGTTTTACTGTATGGGTAAAATACATTGTATTATCCGCCAGTCATCACTATATCATTTACTATGAGCATAGAATTTGAAAACCGATACCAGGACTGATATTTCAGGACACTTAACAGCAGGTATTCTGACTGTTATCAATACATTTAGTCAGGACTGTGAAGAGCTGGACATGATGGATTAGAGAGGATGTATAACTGTGAATAAAATGGATCATATCTGCTCTTTTTGAAGGATGCGAGTATAGTTCAGAGAAAGGCACAAATGATCCTCTGCAGCACACTGACCCCGGTGAGGAGATGAAAGATAAAAGGCCTTCAGGTGTTTCCTCTGGGTTCCTTTGGGAGTGCGTTCTGAGCCGTGAAGAAGTCCTCTCTGGTTTAAAAACAGTCGTCACCTCCAGGGTGTCCACGCCTTCACACCAGAGTGATTTCCACCTCCTCTCTGCGCTTCACCTGGCCGCGAGGGTGCTGCTTCGGGGGCGGGGGGGCGGCACGGACCTGAACAAACATCCAGTTATTAATATATCTCGTCTTGTTGTTGCTAGGGCTGCCCCCAAATAGTCCATTCATCACTAGTCGAGTAATTAAGTCTTAATCGAGCAATTTTTCATTAGTCGATTAGTTGAGGGATTTTTTGTATTTATTGGGTTGTTATATTCAGATATGAATAATAAAAACTAGAACTAAATGTTCTCCACACATAGACGGAGACACACACGCAGACACATAGACAGAGACACACACGCAGACACATAGACAGAGACACACACGCAGACACATAGACGCAGAGACACACAGAGACACACAGAGACACACAGAGACACACAGAGACACACAGAGACACACAGAGACACACACACACACACACACACACACACACACACACACACACACACACACACACACACACACACACACACACACACACACACACACACACACACACACACACACACACACACACACACACACACACACACACACACACACACACACACACACACACACACACACACACACACACACACACACACACACACACACACACACCACAGCATATCATTTTGGGAAAAAAATAAAGAATAAAAAAATAGATATATTTATAATCATAATGTATCATAAATGTGCGACGATTAGTCCACTAATCACCTTAATTGACGACTAATGGTCGACTACAAAAGTCTTCAGTCGAGGGCAGCCCTAGTTGTTGCATCATAAATTGAGCATAATTCCTAAGTTCTTGAAATGCAGTCAAGTAAAAGTGTTGTTTTGCACTTTTTATATCCATCGTTTTAACCACTTCTCCTGCCTTAGAGTATACTTGGCTTTGATTTGGAAGCACTTTGTATCAGTAGTGCTATAGAAATACATTGTAATAATACAAATAATTGTAGATGCAAGAACAATACACATTTCTGTTTTTACGCTGGCTCAAATCAATAAATTGTTAATTACAATTATTATTTCCACACCGACAAATATTTAATGGTTTCATATTAAATCTAAGATGTCAATTATTTATAGAGTGTGTGCACTCACAGGTCGAATGGTGCCGGAGCTGCTCTCTGGGTATTTGGGGGGTTGAGGGGAGCCTTGGACCGGACCTGAAGAGAGCAGAGAGCACAGATCAGCGTCACTTAAAGGTCCCCTATCATACTGTTTTTCATCAATATATTACAGGTCTCAGATATATACAGAACATGTCTCTGATTGGCTGAAACACCAAACAGATCATTGCAGCATCCCATAATCCCCTCTGTTTCAGCCCTGTTTCCAAAGTGCTGATTCTGTGTCTGTTACCTTAGATGAAAATAAGGAGCCCCTCCCCACGCCCCTCTGAGAGAGATTTGGTTACAAAGAACTCAATGGTGCTCTAGGAGGAGATTCAGGTGATAAGGTGGGGGGGGGGTTACCTTGGTTGGTGATTGGCTAATGGTTACACAAGACAAAACATCGTTATGACATCATCAACTTTCAGAGTTTCTTTCCACAGAGGGGACACATGTTGATGTAGAAGAGACATGAAGAAGAGGGGACACATGTTGATGTAGAAGAGACATGAAGAAGAGGGGACACATGTTGATGTAGAAGAGACATGAAGAAGAGGGGACACATGTTGATGTAGAAGAGACATGAAGAAGAGGGGGACACATGTTGATGTAGAAGAGACATGAAGAAGAGGGGACACATGTTGATGTAGAAGAGACATGAAGAAGAGGGGACACATGTTGATGTAGAAGAGACATGAAGAAGAGGGGACACATGTTGATGTAGAAGAGACATGAAGAAGAGGGGACACATGTTGATGAAGAAGAGACATGAAGAAGAGGGGACACATGTTGATGAAGAAGAGACATGAAGAAGAGGGGGACACATGTTGATGTAGAAGAGACATGAAGAAGAGGGGACACATGTTGATGAAGAAGAGACATGAAGAAGAGGGGACACATGTTGATGTAGAAGAGACATGGAGAAGAGGGGACACATGTTGATGAAGAAGAGACATGAAGAAGAGGGGACACATGTTGATGAAGAAGAGACATGAAGAAGAGGGGACACATGTTGATGAAGAAGAGACATGAAGAAGAGGGGACACATGTTGATGAAGAAGAGACATGAAGAAGAGGGGGACACATGTTGATGATAGAAGAGACATGAAGAAGAGGGGACACATGTTGATGTAGAAGAGACATGAAGAAGAGGGGACACATGTTTGATGTAGAAGAGACATGAAGAAGAGGGGACACATGTTGATGAAGAAGAGACATGAAGAAGAGGGGGACACATGTTGATGTAGAAGAGACATGAAGAAGAGGGGACACATGTTGATGTAGAAGAGACATGAAGAAGAGGGGACACATGTTGATGTAGAAGAGACATGAGAAGAGGGGACACATGTTGATGTAGAAAGAGACATGAGAGAGGGACACATGTTGATGTAAGAAGAGACATGAAGAAGAGGGGACACCTGTTGATGAAGAAGAGACATGAAGAAGAGGGGACACATGTTGATGTAGAAGAGACATGAAGAAGAGGGGACACATGTTGATGAAGAAGAGACATGAAGAAGAGGGGACACATGTTGATGTAGAAGAGACATGAAGAAGAGGGGACACATGTTGATGAAGAGAGACATGAAGAAGAGGGGACACATGTTGATGTAGAAGAGACATGAAGAAGAGGGGACAATGTTGATGTAGAAGAGACATGAAGAAGAGGGGACACATGTTGATGCAAGAAGAGACATGAAGAAGAGGGGACACATGTTGATGTAGAAGAGACATGAAGAAGAGGGGACACATGTTGATGTAGAAGAGACATGAAGAAGAGGGGACACATGTTGATGAAGAAGAGACATGAAGAAGAGGGGACACATGTTGATGAAGAAGAGACATGAAGAAGAGGGGGACACATGTTGATGAAGAAGAGACATGAAGAAGAGGGGACACATGTTGATGAAGAAGAGACATGAAGAAGAGGGGACACATGTTGATGAAGAAGAGACATGAAGAAGAGGGGACACATGTTGATGTAGAAGAGACATGAAGAAGAGGGGACACATGTTGATGTAGAGGACATGAAGAATAGGGACACATGTTGATGAAGAAGAGACATGAAGAAGAGGGGACACATGTTGATGTAGAAGAGACATGAAGAAGAGGGGACACATGTTGATGTAGAAGAGACATGAAGAAGAGGGGACACATGTTGATGTAGAAGAGACATGAAGAAGAGGGGACACATGTTGATGAAGAAGAGACATGAAGAAGAGGGGACACATGTTGATGTAGAAGAGACATGAAGAAGAGGGGACACATGTTGATGAAGAAGAGACATGAAGAAGAGGGGACACATGTTGATGAAGAAGAGACATGAAGAAGAGGGGACACATGTTGATGTAGAAGAGACATGAAGAAGAGGGGACACATGTTGATGTAGAAGAGACATGAAGAAGAGGGGACACATGGTGATGTAGAAGAGACATGAAGAAGAGGGGACACATGGTGATGTAGAAGAGACATGAAGAAGAGGGGAACATGTTGATGTAGAAGAGACATGAAGAAGAGGGGACACATGTTGATGTAGAAGAGACATGAAGAAGAGGGGACACATGTTGATGTAGAAGAGACATGAAGAAGAGGGGACACATGTTGATGTAGAAGAGACATGAAGAAGAGGGGACACATGTTGATGTAGAAGAGACATGAAGAAGAGGGGACACATGTTGATGTAGAAGAGACATGAAGAAGAGGGGACACATGTTGATGTAGAAGAGACAGGGGAGGGGATTCTTCATAATAGGTGACCTTTAAAACAGTAAATCTTACTCTGAAAGGGGCTTTTGTGGGGGGCTGGGGGGGGGGCCTGTGGTGTCCGTTGTGGTAGGAGGGGGGTCGTCCTGTAGGGGAGGCGGAGGCGCTGCTGGGGCTGGAGAGTGGGGAGGAAAGGGTGGGGGTCTGCAGGGTGGGGGTCAGGGTGGAGGTGGGGGTCTGCAGGGTGGGGGTCTGCAGGGGGCTGCTGTGCAGAGGCTGGAAGGGGCTGCGAGGGGATCCTCCGATCTGAGCCAACGGGGAGGGGGACGCCTGGAAAACAGCAGGGGAGAAATGAGACTTACAATAAGTATCAGAAAGGAGAACGGAAGAATTCTGCAAATAAAGCCAGACTTTTTAAAGAAATAAAGCATATCTTCCAGCTGGTGTTGTCGTGCTCGAGACCGGTCTCATTATGCATCCATGGTGGAGCCCACGGCTGCTGCTGGGGATGTGATTGGATGTGAAACGCCCTGTCTTTGCCCTCATGCGCCGCAATGTTTGTAAACATGGCACTGGTCTATACCGGCTGCTACCCCCTCGTCTCTCGCCACCCCGTTCACACACACTCAACTGGTCATGCAGTGAAGATGTCGCGAAATGTGTGTGTGTGTGTGTGTGGTTGGCTTACGGGGCTTTCACTGAGCGCAAACTACTGAGTGTGAGAGAGAATATGTGTGTGTGTGTGTGTGTGTGTGTGTGTGTGTGTGTGTGTGTGTGTGTGTGTGTGTGTGTGTGTGTGTGTGTGTGTGTGTGTGTGTGTGTGTGTGTGTGTGGCTAGCTTACAGGGCTTTCACTGAGCGCAAACTCCTGAGTGTGAGAGAGAATGTGTGTGCGTGTGTGTGTGTGTGTGTGTGTGTGTGTGTGTGTGTGTGTGTGTGTTTGTGTTAAAGGGTTTTCCTTCATCCTGTGTGTGTTTGTCTACACACCTGGTTGGTTGGTTTGTTTTTTGTTTGTTGCTTAGACCTATACACCGAAACATATATATTATGATGTTTTATATTATGTTACTGTTTTTATATGAAAAGGATAACTTTTTCAATAAATATGATGAAGTTGAATTTATATCTTATGTATGTGTGTCTTTCAGATCAAATTGACTCTGGTATCTTACACATGGTATTGTAAGTGTATCATGTAGTGTTGGATTCACACTAGTCTGGTTCCAGTCTTGATTCGGTCTCGCCCTCTTAAAGTCTTGGTCTTGGTCTTGGTACTCTCCGGTCTTGGTAATGTCTTGGTCTTGGTACTCTCCGGTCTTGGTAATGTCTTGGTCTTGGTACTCTCCGGTCTTGGTAATGTCTTGGTCTTGGTACTCTCCGGTCTTGGTAATGTCTTGGTCTTGGTACTCTCCGGTCTTGGTAATGTCTTGGTCTTGGTACTCTCCGGTCTAGGTAATGTCTTGGTCTTGGTACTCTCCGGTCTTGGTAATGTCTTGGTCTTGGTACTCTCCGGTCTTGGTAATGTCTTGGTCTTGGTACTCTCCAGTCTTGGTAATGTCTTGGTCTTGGTACTCTCCGGTCTTGGTAATGTCTTGGTCTTGGTACTCTCCGGTCTAGGTAATGTCTTGGTCTTGGTACTCTCCGGTCTTGGTAATGTCTTGGTCTTGGTACTCTCCGGTCTTGGTAATGTCTTGGTCTTGGTACTCTCCGGTCTTGGTAATGTCTTGGTCTTGGTACTCTCCGGTCTTGGTAATGTCTTGGTCTTGGTACTCTCCAGTCTTGGTAATGTCTTGGTCTTGGTACTCTCCTGTCTTGGTAATGTCTTGGTCTTGTCTTGGTACTCTCCGGTCTTGGTAATGTCTTGGTCTCGGATAAGGTGGTCTCGACTAAGAGACTACTTCCAACACACCTGTGCACTGCCGCCATCTTTTTGTCCGTCTCCGTTCTCGCTACCGCAAGTCAGATCCTCCACTAGGACGGCGGGAAAAACACCAACAACCCCGTTAAACTCCCCCTCCCAGAAACCGTCGTCCTCGTGGGTTTCTCTGCTCAGGATCCGGATGATGGCGCCTTCCGGAAACGACAACTCGTCCTCTGTTTGTCCCGCGTAGTCGTACAGCGCCTTCGCAAACGACACTGCAGCAAGAGGAGGACAGGTTGAGAAACTGTTGGGAAAATACTGAATGTACTCTTCCAATATCAGAGTACACATGATAACAAAGGTATCCCAACTGTAGCTGTGAACATGACAGGATGTATGATTACCTAGAAGAGCATCAGGACTGTTTGAGGCATATGATAGCTATGTGATTAACATGATGATTCAGCCTCTATGGAGATAGACATATGACAAGCATGATCATTTCTGACGTGGAGCTAATCTGAAGTAAACATTGAATACTGCTTTCTATTCCTCCATCTTGTGACTGTGTAACTCCCTCTCTTGGATATCAGCATGTGAAGGACACTGTTCAGGAACTAGTTGATGCTCTGTATGTGATGACTACTTCCATTCTGGAGAGGATCACAGATACATGGATCCTGAGATTGAAGCTCAAGCCGGGGACAAGTGATATTTTTCTAACAGAAAATAGGACTAAATGGAATATGAAAACATAATTTTTCCCTCACCGCTGGAGTCTCCGTTGACGGATCCTGTTGGGAGTTCAGTTTCCGGCTCGGTGGAATTACTGGAGGAGTGAGAGCGAGCGTCCAGAGCAGCGAGAGCCTGCAGCATGCTGAGCAGACTGTTGGAGGAGGGCAGCTGCAGGTATTTCTCCGGGACGTAGCCCACCAGCCCACTGCGGTTTCTGGCCTGGAGAAAATGCAGAAAATATACACTTTCAAGCCGAGGTCGAGCACCACCCGACTAAAGAACAGTTTTCCCACCAGGCTGTCAGGAGGCTGAACTCTCCCCCCTCCCTCCACTGGACTTTAACACCCCACACAGACACTCAAATCCAGCACCAGACACTTTTTACGCTGCTATGGACAATCTTGCACTAATGTACATTTCTCAAAGATATTGAAGTGACTGTTATTTTGTATATATTGATTGCTTTTATTTATGTCTTAATAAATAATAAATATAAAAATAAATGTGTCTGTTGATTGTATATAGGTATATACATATTTCTATACATATTTTTATATATATTTGTATTTTTGTATTCGGGATTGTGGGAAACGGTATTTCGATCTCTCTACACCAGGCACGTGCACACATAGACATCAAAGTGGGCTTGAGCCCCTGCCCTTTTTTAAATATTTGTATAAATGAATATATATCTACTGCTGTTTGCGCACAGTTTCCCTTTGCAGAAATATATTGATTGAATACAAAATATCAGGTCGGGAGATTAGACTGTGAAGTTCCGTAGCGCTAATGTGCATGCAGTTACCGAGGCATTTCAGGTGAAAAGGATCAAACTAAAAAACATATCACCTCACAACTTCCCCAGATAGTTACTTACGTCAAGTCAGTATTTTCCCCGGAAATGTTATGTTTAAATGCAGATTAGCTTAGAATTCAGACATGGTAGTAAAACGAACACCATTTATATGTTTCTTGGAAGTTTTATTTCCATTAGAGTGAAAGAAAACATGGAAGCAAAATAGACCAAAATAACAAGTACATGAAAAAACGATCTTTTTGCCTGGAATGTCCTTAAACAGTAACTTCAGAATTTTGATTGTTGGCTGCTCATTTAATAACTATTCATTGTACTAGTTTGTTGTCTGCTCTTGTGTGTAGTGAATACTAAAGAAGACCATTGTCTCTGTGTTAGCTGATTATTTTGTAGAATTCTGCTGAGTATTAAACAATTACGTGAGTGTGAGGGTATTCAAATAAATTGGTCAGTAATGGCGCATTTCCACTACACGGTCGGCCTCGGCCACACTCGGTACGGCTCGGTACGGCTTGGCCGCGTTGGGCCTTAACAGGGCCGACTCACTTCATGCTGCGCTTCCATTACAGTTTAGGAACTGGGGTAGTTACTATAGTAACGCAGTGTAGGCGGAGCCGTGACGTCATCTTCAATGAGAAATCCAGAAACACAACACAGCCGTTAGCTGTGAGCACTCAGAGCTCACAGCTCCTTATATATGTTCAGAAACTCGACAAAAGTTAAACAAGTACACACCACAGACTGCCTGTGTCATGGTGAATACAGTCGCTGCTTTATTTATGTCTGTATAGGCCGTTGTTGTGAGTGTGGACGGTCGGAGCATATACTGCGTTAGCTTAGCCAATCTCCATCTAGAAAAACACGCATTTTAAAAGGTTTTTCCCCTGCCGTCTGTCTGCAGACTTGACAAAGCATTAATTCATGGTTTTTACTAACCGGTATCAGTATGTTGTTACTTCGGCATCATTTTGAAACGTGTATTACAATTAAATCACGGTCAAATATGTCCATCTTGTTGTAATTCTAGCCCTCTTGCCAGCGCTCCTCTCTCTAGTTTAGCATACTCAGCCCGACTCAGCCCTGTTTGTTGGCCCCGATAGAACCACAATTTTCTAGGGCCAGAAAAGAGGTGAAAAAGTGGCCCCGCGCTGTGCCGTGCCTTAACTAGGCCTAGTGGAAGCACAACCAAAAAAGGGGACGGCACGACACGGCACGCTTAAAGCGAGCTCCGCGCTGCAGTGGAACTGCGCCATAAGTCAGAGATGTGCAACTATATTTAACTTTTTTTTAAATAACTGATTATGGGAAGTGCCCTTTTTATCACTTGAGCACCCGCCCCCTAAAATGTCTGTGTACGTCCCTGCTCTACACACAAACTGAAAGATTGATAATTAAGTTGACTTTGACTTTCAGTGGGAAAGTCCACAGCAAACGTCATCAAATAAACACAATGAGCTCGGGTTGAAATATTCTGCAGCAGGGATATCCAACCGAGTACTTTTGTGTATTTAGTAGCTACATACTTCTGAGACATTATACTTCCAATTCTAAACGAATAGCCCTTTTAGCTTGATATCAAACATGCTTAACTTGAATTAGTGAATGTATATTTAGCGCACCTTGACCCAGTCCTCCATGTCTCCGTCATCAATGACCTCCAAGATCTCCTGCTCCTCGATGGTCAGCTCATCTGGCTGCGACGACTGCAAACAAGGAAACAGCATTTGTTAAAAAACTAAACTGAAAGCGAAATGATTTCTAGCAACTGGATACTTTTTATTTTATAGATTTGTTAGCATTATTTTGTAATCTGCCATATGTCTAATGTTGGGAATGTTCGGTTGTGTTTGTGTAATGTGATGAATGTTACAAAAAAACAACCCATTTTTCCCACTATTGTGTTTTCTACTGTACCTTGTAGGAGTAGAGGACTTTGCAGGTGAGCGGATAGTTCTTCAAGGTGCTGGAGGGACTCGAGCTGCTGTCGTCTAAAACGTCCCCGCTGTCCTCCATCTCCTCCTCGTCCTCTCGCTCCAAATCCGCCGTTCCCTGCAGGAATATGAAAGATATTATATGGAACTGATCACAATCCAGTCAGTCTGTGACACAAGATTTTCATCGGCATAACTACACTGTAGCTATGTTCGTATGACTGAATAAAGAACCTTGAACCTTGATTATTTGCACTCTTATGGTTACAACCGGCCAAACCTTCCTTTTTTAGGCAAAATTATTGAAAAAGTAGTTTTTCAACAGCTGAGTAATTTCATGCTTTTAAATGACGGTTTTGATGTGTTCCAGTCAGGCTTTCCACCAAACCACAGCACTGAGACTGCTCTTGTTAAAGTCTTAAATGACATCCATTTAAACACAGACAGTGGCAGAATATCAGTGTTAGTATTATTAGATCTCAGCGCTGCGTTTGATACAGTCGACCACAACATATTGCTAGACCGACTAGAAAACTGGGATGGGAGTTTCAGGCAACAGTTCTAAATTGGTTTGGTTCCTACTTAAAGGGGACCTATCATGCAAAATGCACTTTTTGATGTCCTTTATACATAATGTGTCCCCGGTGTGTCGGGGAACTCACGCAGCGTCAGAAAATAAAACCCTCTCTCTTTTCCTCCGTACCCAAATCTCTAAAAACGGGGGAACAACGGAGCTGATCCAGATTTGCGTCCGATATGACGTAATATCTGAAATGTGGACCCACGGCCCAATCAGAAACGTTGCTATCAGAAACAATGCCTGACTGTTTTGGACGTAATATGGTCGGTGTTTACATTAGCATCGCTAACACTCAGAGCTAACCTGTACTGGAGAGCATGTGTGTGAAGAAGCAGGAAATAAAAAGGAACTCACCTTGTGGTATAACCGGCAAGAGAGAAAGCCTTTGAGCTCCATACTGTTTCAGAGAGAATCCTTGATAATCCATGATATGGCGCTTCATCACGGCAGTATTTAGTTTAGACAGTAGCTGCCGGGTCCCGCATGAGCTCAGACCCCTCCTTTTTGATTTTATATAAAACATTTTTTTAACCTTTATACCCCAAATCAGCACTTTTGAAACAGGAAGTGAAATAGAGGGATATGAGGCATGGCTAGAATGGGTGATCTGTTTGGTATTTTGAGCAAAACACTTCAGAGACATGTTTTTTATATATTTGTATATATCTGAGACCTATGCTATTGCCTACAACTAGCATGATAGGTGACCTTTAAAGGACAGAAAAAACGTTGTCTCTATAGACAACTACACATCAGCGTTGACAAATATGACATGCGGGGTTCCTCAAGGCTCCATCTTAGGACCTTTGCTTTTTAATATCTATATGTTACCACTGGCTCAAATTATGAAAAACAGTTATCACATCTATGCAGATGACACCCAGATTTATTTAAAAATTACACCAGGAGACTATTCTCCGATTACAACACTGAGCAAGTGCATTGAACAAATCAATGACTGGATGACTCAGAACTTTCTCCAACTGAACAAACAGAAAACTGAGATTATTGTTTTTGGAGCAAAGGAGGAACGATTAAAAGTAATCGCAGAGCTTCAGTCGGCCGACTACAAAACAACGAATAAAGCTAGAAATCTAGGTGTAGTGATGGACTCAGACCTGAATTTTAACAGTCAGTTATTAAGTCTGCATACTATCACCTGAAGAATATATCTAGGATTAAAAGACTAATGTCACAGCAGGATTTAGAAAAGCTTGTCCATGCTTTTATCTTCAGTAGACTCGATGGTGTCTTCACAGGTCTCACTAATCCATCAGAAAGCTGCAGCTGATTCAGAACGCCGCTGCTCGAGTCCTCACTGACACTAACAGAGTGGATCACATCAGTCCAGTTCTGAAGTCTTTACACTGGCTTCCAGTCGGCCAAATAATTGATTTTAAAGTACTATTGCTGGTTTTTAAAGCACTAAATTATATTAACGATCTCCTGCAGAAGTATGAACCATCCAGGAGTCTCAGGTCTTCTGGGACGGGTCTGCTCTCTGCTACAAGAGTCAGAACTGAACATGGAGAAGCAGCGTTTAGTTTGTATGCCCCGACCATCTGGAACAAACTGCCTGAATCCTGCAGGTCAGCTGCAACTGTTGATACTTTTAAAATCGAGATTAAAAACGTATCTTTTTGACGCTGCATTTGGATGAGTTGTTCAAACTCAAACTGCAGTATGGCTTTTTATCCATGTATTTTATACCTGTTGGGTTTATTTGATTATCTTTGCTTTTTAAATGCCTTTTTATAATGTGCTTCCACTGTATTTGTTCTTAAATGTATTTTATTTCATTTTGTAAAGCACGTTGGGTTGCCGTGTGCTGAAAGGTGCTGTATAAATAAACTTGCCATGCCTTGCCTTACAACAGAGAGAGTTTGATGACACCAAAAAGAGGTTACAAATATGAAAAATAATGTGTAAGAGTTGTGTAGTTGTGTGTCTTACAGAGAGTGAAGGATCATGGGTATTGAGGTTGTTCCAGCGCTCGTTCTCCAGTTCCTCCATCACTTGGTTCATGGCGCTCTTCAGCCACGTTTCCACGGCAATACCCGCCAGCCGAAGCAACTCCAGACGAGCCTCCGCCTTCACTTTCACCGTCTGCAAGATAAATCAATAAAACATGACAACATGCTGAAACAATAGTTCTATGCGTGTTACTTATAGCTGTAATGTTTGGCTTACATTTTGAGTTAATTAGCTTAAAGTTAACATTTATTGTCTCTCTTACACTTCAGTTTTTGTTTTGTTTCACAGCAATGATACAAGTTATGCATTTTTGCATTTCAGGAACACCCTGGATACAACATTGGAT
The DNA here is from genome assembly GCF_902827165.1 of Trematomus bernacchii. Taxonomy (NCBI): domain Eukaryota; kingdom Metazoa; phylum Chordata; class Actinopteri; order Perciformes; family Nototheniidae; genus Trematomus; species Trematomus bernacchii. The sequence goes on along the minus strand of NW_022987890.1, from coordinate 219,271 downwards.
TGTAGCACAGAAGTATTTGACCCTAGTCTGTGTCATTTCATCTGTTTAACCACTAGAGGGAGCACTGGGGCCACATTCAGCACACACACACACACACACACACACACACACACACACACACACACACACACACACACACACACACACACACACACACACACACACACACACACACACACACACACACACACACACACACACACACACACACACACACACACACACACACACACACACACACACACACACACACACACACACACACACACACACACACACAACACACACACACACACACACACACACACACACACACACACACACACACACACACACACACACACACACACACACACACACACACACACACACACACACACACACACACACACACACACACACACACACACACACACACACACACACACACACACACACACACACACACACACACACATTACCTCTGCCCTCCGGAGACTCTGCCTGGCGACCTCCATCTTGGTCTCCAGCTCAGTGTTGTTCTGCTCTGTAGACTCCTGCGTCCCGTATCCCTCCATAGCCTGAAAACACATCACAACAAATACCAATGTCATCATACAGTTATAAAAACACAGGACTTAAACCCAATAATAATAATTAAATCTATGTATTGAAGACATTTTACACGAGAGAAACTTCATTAACGAACATCTTTGGGACTTTATTTCTTTGCATTACATATTTATTTTGAACTTCATGTGAATAGCACTTCCATTTTATTTTAGATATATTTTACGTTTTATTTAAAGGTGGGGTAGGTAATTTTGAGAAACCGGCTCGAGATACACTTGTTGTTATATTCCATGGAATGCTCTTAACATCCCGATAGCAATGAATATCTGAAGTGCTTTGACAAAAAATCCATAAATAAATATCATCTGTGGAAGCTGTAGTACTGTAAAAAGCACGACCAATCATCTGAGCCGGCCCGGCTAAAATAACTGGATGGCCTACCTGCCTGTCAGCCTTCCATCTGTGCACAAACTTATCTCGTGCCCTCATTGGTCATGTGTGCGTTCGTGTGTGTTGGAGGAGGGGCTCTGTGAGGAAGTGGCAGATTTTCTCCGGCTGTGTATTTTCAAATTCTAGCACACTCGAGCCGGTTTCTCCAAAATTACCTACCCTACTTTTAATATTTTTTTTAAATGGCATTTTCTCTCACTATATTTATGATATGTATCAAAACAGCAAAGCCAGTTCTGTGTAATAAAAAGCTACTTGACAATAAACCGGATATGGATTCTGAGAGAGAGACTCATTTCCTGATTAATCCTTGTTTGCTGGAAAATAAAGGTCATGCAATTCCTTATCTTCACCTGTTCACAATAAAATGAATGGGTGACAATTAAGTAATGATAAGGAAGTCTTATCCTGTATTGCATCGCTCCATCATATTTTCCTTCACACATGGGTCATGATTTTATGATCCCAGGCTTATTAATATCAAACTAACCTACGTGGTTACAGTAAAGGACAAATTCCAGTGTAGTGGAAAAATATATTCGTTAGTCATTAACACACTGGCAACTTCCTTCAATACATTTTACAGGGTTCCTGCAGGTTTCACCAACTCAAATGTAAGACTTTTTAAGACCACTTTGAATAGAATTTAGGACCTATTTCACGGCAAGAAAGTATGAAGGAAAATTGCTATGAAAGAAGAAATACTTCCCATAATTACTTACAAAGTAAATGTATTCATTTTCATTTTTCATTCAACATGAGAACGATGACTGAACATAACAGCATAACAGTACACAGAACTGTGTTAGACAAAAAGTGTGTGTGTGTATCTGTGTGTGTGTGTGTGTGTGTGTGTGTGTGTGTGTGTGTGTGTGTGTGTGTGTGTGTGTGACAAGAGCTATATTCAGAGCTCTGCTGCCTTCATGCTGTATGATTGGTATTTAGCGTCCACAGCACCTCCGCTTTTAACGGTTGACGTAGACCCAAACGTCGCCCGGAGGTCCCCCGGTGGGAGCTGCTGCACTAGCTAACGCTGCACTAGCTAACGCTGCACTAGCTAACGCTGCATTAGCAAAACAAACACAAATTTTGTTTGCAAAAGGTGCAGCGGGCTTCAAACACATTCCCCTCCACTGGTTTCAACCAAGCACTAAATTCGATGTTTTCCAACCAAATACGGTTGAACTTACACGTCCCCATATTTATTTGTAAGTAGATTCGAAGATACCTGAGCTTCTGACTGCCGCTAGCTGAAGCTTGGTTGGTTGCTAGGTTACTAGCTGGGTGTTCTCCGATAAGGGGCCAGGGGAAAACAAAGTTAGTGATTACTGGTTCCATGTTGATTTATTTCAATACAGATTGTTGAGGGGAACTGAAAGGCTCTTGCCGTACTGGTTACTTTGCAGCCCGGACATTTCCCCCAAAACACATTTAGACGCGATCGCAACACAGAAGTACCTTTCAAATCCCATCATTTTGAAGACCTTCTAAATCATATTTAAGACCTTTCTTATTTTTTTGATCATATTTAAGACTTTTTAAGGCCTTAAATTCTGATTATCAAAATTAAGACTTTTTTAAGACCCCGCGGGATCCCTGTTTTAACATCCGTAAATCTGCTTAAAATCAAAGAGAAAGAATATAAGAATTGTCTGAGAATCATCACAAAGTTTATTTAACATATTTTCACTGATGCTAATTTGTCAAAATGTGAAGAAATTCAAGCAAAAATAAACAAGAACAAAAGACAGGACATCTGTGAGTGCCTGTTTTGTTTCTATTGATCCTCACCACTACTCCGCACCTGATGCATTATTTATAGAATTGGCATTTGGTGCATTGCTACTTCCAACAATGAGAAATAACCTTACACCAACTAAAGTAACACAGTTAATGTTATGTTCCGCTGTTGTTAGAGCCATTTTCTGTGTTGACAATGAGTGTATTATTTTCTTATTAATTTAGATCTTAATATATTCTTTCCATTTATGTATTAGTACCGAATTAATTATTCGGAGGAAAACTTTGATTTAGTGCGAGCCACACCTGTTATATAAGGAAGGGGTGGGACTGAGCGTGATGTGGAAATCGTCTCCAGCAATGAACGGGGAATCGGAACAGTCTTTGACCTCACGTTACACTGACCATTTTGTTTATTTTGTTTGTTTAAATATATGGAAGTAAATAATTCGGCCAAGGAAGGCAAAGAAATCAGCGCCTCCAGAGCTTTATGTGGATGGTTTTTAACGTGCGAGTCAAGAAGCGGATCCCTGTTGACGTGGCACAGTTTTAGATATCCCACAAGAATGGGCCACGACAGCTGTTTTTGTAACCACACAAGGAACATACGACAGCAAATGGCGATGTGTTAAATGATTGATAAACTGATCTATGGACTTACAACTTCCATGTAAAATCAAAGGAGAACTTTCCAGGTTCATTTTTTACTACTTTTTTAAAAACAAGTCACAAATAGGCAAACCATTTCTAAAGCAGGATTTTCCTGAACGACAGTCCTGCTTTAGAAATGAGTGTCCTCCAGGATCTACTAGGGAAATGACCCAGATTACGTCGACCAGGTTTCACTTTGACATGACATTTAAGAGATAATAAAGATAAGAGATAAGAGACTTTATTGTCATCCATCTATATACAGTCCATAAAGGAACCGGGGAAACGGACTAACCGGTTTAATTAAAGAGTAGTTCAGATTTTGTTTAGTGGGGCTGAAGGATGCCAAACTATTGGTGTACCTGGGTATTTTTTATTTGTATTAAAGTAATATAGCATATATTTGAGATGGCTAAGTATTCCACTTTAATTAACTGCATATAATGAATAATGTAGAAGGATGAGAGTTTGTGAAACATTTTTTTATATTGTACATATTGTTATTGCACAACACACCATATTTCTTAAGAGTTAAAATGTGGTGGCTAATTCGCTACCTAAGTCTGTAGTAACGCTGAATTACCATGTCTTATATCTACTTTCACAACTAATAATGTTAATACAGGCTGCTAGTTTACCACTTTTTATGTTTTAAATGTTTACTTACTTTCATAATGCTGCTTCTTAACTTCATACCCTGTGCTTATTTAATCTTGTATTTGCCTTTTATCTACGCTGTAAAGTTTCACATTTGATTAAGTGACCAGGGGGGGTAACAGGATATGTTAACAGTATCTCCCTCTTGAGGCCTGCCTACAGCTTCATGTGTTCCTCAGTGTGATCTGGTTCTCACCCGCTGTGTGTGGATGATGCTCTTGTATTCTCGGGCCACGCGACTCGCCCATTTCCTCGCCTCTTTATCCAGACTCTGCTCCTCCGTCGTGCCGCTCTCTTTCTGCAGCTCCAGCACCTGCAAACACACGGAGAGAAAGTGAGACATAATAAAATATAATCATGGGAGACATGTTTTTAGGGGGCAATGCTAATTAATGGGGCTGTTTTATGCTTTTGGGGGGGGGGGGGGTTCCCTCTCCTGTAGTGTGTTATATAGGTTTTTGTGCATATGAATGGTGTGCAAAGACAAAGAATCCTGGGATATCGCCGGCCAGCTAACCAATCAGAGCAGACTGGGCTCTGGTTTCAGACAGAGGGTGAAAAGAGGTGCTGCAGCACAGACAGTATGATAAAAATACAGAGCTTTTTGAACATTAAAGCATGGAGACATGTAGAGACACTACATACTGATATACACCTGAACATCAGCAGGAGAGGACTCTTTAAAGTAGAGACACTACATACTGATATACACCTGAAGATCAGCAGGAGAGGACTCTTTAAAGTAGAGACACTACATACTGATATACACCTGATCATCAGCAGGAGAGGACTCTTTAAAGTAGAGACACTACATACTGATATTCACCTGAACATCAGCAAGAGAGGACTCTTTAAAGTAGAGACACTACATACTGATATACACCTGAACATCAGCAGGAGAGGACTCTTTAAAGTAGAGACACTACATACTGATACACACCTGAACATCAACAGGAGAGGACTCTTTAAAGTAGAGACACTACATACTGATATACACCTGATCATCAGCAGGAGAGGACTCTTTAAAGTAGAGACACTACATACTGATATACACCTGGACATCAGCAGGAGAGGACTCTTTAAAGTAGAGACACTACATACTGATATACACCTGAACATCAGCAGGAGAGGACTCTTTAAAGTAGAGACACTACATACCGATATACACCTGAACATCAGCAGGAGAGGACTCTTTAAAGTAGAGACACTACATACTGATATACACCTGAACATCAGCAGGAGAGGACTCTTTAAAGTAGAGACACTACATACTGATATACACCTGAACATCAGCAGAATAAGGCCCCTTTAAAATCCTAGAAAAAATATCTTCAGCAGAAAGAGGTTGTTTGTCCACATGATACACCCTTTCCTTCAGACTACCTCACATAGAAACACAATTCAATCTTTATGAAGTATTGCTTAATACAGTGACCCACCCGAACACGTCTAAAAGGGCCTTGTAGTTTCTGAAATGTCACAGAGAGAGCCACACATTTAAAGTTGTGTTTATAACTTCTGTTTTGTCAATGTGCCAACTTCCTCTTGACATATTGCATGTGCCTGGTTTTAAAAAGAGCTCTGTAGGAAAGACATACACGGGAGCGGAGCTGAAATAGAGCATTTGTCTCGGCGTCACCTCTGTTCATTCAGCTGGTACAGTACATCATCAAGGAAACATTCATCTTACATTTATTTATAAAGTCATAACCCAGCTGGCTCTCAAATATGTACGAAGAGGGGGAAACATATTTTTAAACTGAGAAACAGTGAAGAGCAAACAGCTTCTCTCAGTCATGAAGGCATGTTGGTCAAATAAAACCCCTAAATAAAACCCCTGGTTGTTTCTGATAGCTGTGAATGTTCAGCAATCGCACTTTACTTAAAGTATACAATCTAAATATATCCAACTGCTATTTTATTTTACCTTACACAGGGTGCAGCAGGGGCAGATACACATAATTGTTCCATTATTACACAGTTTAATGGAATACTTAATTATGATTGGTCAACTCGGACAGTCCAGAGGTTGTTCATTTTCACTAACAGACCGTTGCTAAGGAGAGCAGACCGTTGCTAAGGAGAGCAGACCGTTGCTAAGGAGAGCAGACCGTTGCTAAGGAGGATCAAGGGACTTTGGGTGCGTCTCACTTCGGTTATTTTTCATTTCCTCGCTCCTCGGGCTCGGTATCACCGGAAGTTGATTTGTCTGCGCCATCTTGAGTAGCGTCCCAGTGGCCTTATTTGTGCCGGAGGACCGAGGATCGAGGAGTGATAACGGAGGAGCGATAATCGAGGAACTACCAGACCATCCTCCGGTGAAATCCTCAGACACTCGCCCCGCCCCCTTACTGTGTATCGCTCACTGATTGGACGATGCAGCGCATGCACTGATCTGGCTGCTGTCAGACGTTTCCTTGCGTCTCTCCATGCTTCCCTGGTGGGAGGGACTAGATGCAGGGAATTGACGCAAGTGAGGAACGCAAGGAATTAATTTAACCGAAGTGGGATGCAGCCTATGTGTAGTCATATCAATCAGCAGAAAGAAGTCAATTTAACGTCAGCTGTGGACAACAAACATTCGTTTTCACTTTTCATCCATCGGGAAACTCCATGAAATTGTAATCAATTAATTTTTATATTTCTATATTTTTGGAGATGAACATTTGTATTTTCAAAACAGCTTGGAGAAGACTCTGAATAAATGTTGATCTATACCAT